>NC_044554.1:36421811-36744996 GCF_007565055.1 Rhinopithecus roxellana
CCCAATACTGTGCTTTAAGCAAACGGGCACACCAGGAAATTATATCCCACACCTGGCCGGGAGGGTCCCACCCCATGGAGCCTCCCTCATTGCTAGCACAGCAGTCTGCGATCTAACCGCAAGGCAGCAGCCAGGCTGGAGGAGGGGTGCCCGCCATTACTGAGGCTTAAGTAGGTAAACAAAGCCGCTGGGAAGCTTGAACTGGGTGGAGCTCACAGAAGCTCAAGGAAGCCTGCCGGTCTCTGTAGACTCCATCTCTGGGGACAGGGCACAACTAAACAACAACAACAACAACAACAACAACAAAAGCAGCAAAAACCTCTGCAGACGCAAATGACTCTGTCTGACAGTTTTGAAGAGAGCAGTGGATCTCCCAACACGGAGGTTGAGATCTGAGAAGGGACAGACTGCCTGCTCAAGTGGGTCCCTGACCCCTGAGTAGCCTAACTGGGAGACATCCTCCACTAGGGGCAGACCGACACCCCACACCTCACACAGTGGAGTACACCACTGAGAGGAAGCTTCCAAAGTAAGAAGCAGACAGGTACACTCGCTGTTCAGCAATATTCTATCTTCTACAGCCTCTGCTGCTGATACCCAGGCAAACAGGGACTGGAGTGGACCTCAAGCAAACTCCAACAGACCTACAGCTGAGGGTCCTGACTGTTAGAAGGAAGACTATCAAACAGGAAGGACACCTACACCAAAACCCCATCAGTACGTCACCATCATCAACGACCAGAAGCAGATAAAACCACAAAGATGGGGAAAAAGCAGGGCAGAAAAGCTGGAAATTCAAAAAAAAAAAAGAGCACATCTCCCCCTGCAAAGGAGGGGAGCTCATCTCCAGCAACGGATCAAAGCTGGACGGAGAATGACTTTGATGAGATGAGAGAAGAAGGCTTCAGTCCATCAAACTTCTCAGAGCTAAAGGAGGAATTACGTACTCAGCACAAAGAAACTAAAAATCTTGAAAAAAGAGTGGAAGAATTGATAACTAGAATAATTAAGGCAGAGAAGGTCATAAACGAAATGACAGAGATGAAAACCATGACACGAGAAATACGTGACAAATGCACAAGCTTCAGTAACCGACTTGATCAACTGGAAGAAAGAGTATCAGCGATTGAGGATCAAATGAATGAAATGAAGCGAGAAGAGAAACCAAAAGAAAAAAGAAGAAAAAGAAATGAACAAAGCCTGCAAGAAGTATGGGATTATGTAAAAAGACCAAATCTATGTCTGATTGGGGTGCCTGAAAGTGAGGGGGAAAATGGAACCAAGTTGGAAAACACTCTTCAGGATATCATCCAGGAGAACTTCCCCAACCTAGTAGCGCAGGCCAACATTCAAATTCAGGAAATACAGAGAATGCCACAAAGATACTCCTTGAGAAGAGCAACTCCAGGACACATAATTGCCAGATTCACCAAAGTTGAAATGAAGGAAAAAATCTTAAGGGCAGCCAGAGAGAAAGGTAAGGTTACCCACAAAGGGAAGCCCATCAGACTAACAGCAGATCTCTTGGCAGAAACTCTACAAGCCAGAAGAGAGTGGGGGCCAATATTCAACATTCTTAAAAGAATTTTCAACCCAGAGTTTAATATCCAGCCAAACTAAGTTTCATTTCAAGTGAAGCAGAAATAAAATCCTTTACAGATAAGCAAATGCTTAGAGATTTTGTCACCACCAGGCCTGCCTTACAAGAGACCCTGAAGGAAGCACTAAACATGGAAAGGAACAACCACTACCAGCCATTGCAAAAACATGCCAAAATGTAAAGACCATCGAGGCTAGGAAGAAACTGCATCAACTAATGCGCAAAATAACCAGTGATTATCATAATGGCAGGATCAAGTTCACACATAACAATGTTAACCTTAAATGTAAATGGACTCAATGGTCCAGTTAAAAGACACAGACTGGCAAACTGAAAAAAGAGTCAAGACCCATCAATCTGCTGTATTCAGGAGACTCATCTCACATGCAGAGACATACATAGGCTCAAAATAAAGGGATGGAGGAAGATCTACCAAGCAAATGGAGAACAAAAAAAAAGCAGGGGTTGCAATCCTGGTCTCTGATAAAACAGACTTTAAACCATCAAAGATCAAAAGAGACAAAGGCGGCCATTACATAATGGTAAAGGGATCAATTAACAAGAAGAGCTAACTATCCTAAATATATACACACCCAATACAGGAGCACCCAGATTCATAAAGCAAGTCCTTAGAGACTTACAAAGAGACTTAGACTCCCATACAATAATAATGGGAGACTTCAACACCCCACTGTCAACATTAGACAGATCAACGAGACAGAAAGTTAACAAGGATATACGGGAATTGAACTCAGCTGTGAAGCAAGCAGACCTAATAGACATCTATAGAACTCTCCACCCCAAATCAACAGAATATACATTCTTCTCAGCACCACATCACACTTATTCCAAAATTGACCACATAATTGGAAGTAAAGCACTCACCAGCAAATGTACAAGAACAGAAATTATAACAAACTGTCTATCAGACCACAGTGCAATCAAACTAGAACTCAGGACTAAGAAACTCAATCAAAACCGCTCAACTACATGGAAACTGAACAACCTGCTCCTGAATGACTACTGGGTTCATAACGAAACGAAGGCAGAAATAAAGATGTTCTTTGAAACCAATGAGAACAAAGATACAACATACCAGAATCTCTGGGACACATTTAAAGCAGTGTGTAGAGGGAAATTTATAGCACTAAATGCCCACAAGAGAAAGCTGGAAAGATCTTAAATTGACACTCTAACATCACAATTAAAAGAACTAGAGAAGCAAGAGCAAACACATTCAAAAGCTAGCAGAAGGCAAGAAATAACTAAGATCAGAGCAGAACTGAAGGAGATAGAGACACAAAAAACCCTCCAAAAAATCAATGAATCCAGGAGTTGGTATTTTGAAAAGATCAACAAAATTGACAGACCGCTAAAAAAACTAATAAAGAAGAAAAGAGAGAAGAATCAAATAGACGCAATAAAAAATGATAAAGGGGATATCACCACCGACCCCACAGAAATAGCAAACTATCATCAGAGGATACTATAAACACCTCTACGCAAATCAACTAGAAAATCTAGAAGAAATGGATAACTTCCTGGACACTTACACTCTTCCAAGACTAAACCAGGAAGATGTTGAATCCCTGAATAGACCAATAGCAGGCTCTGAAATTGAGGCAATAATTAATAGCGTACCCACCAAAAAAGTCCAGGACCAGATGGATTCACAGCTGAATTCTACCAGAGGTACAAGGAGGAGCTGGTACCATTCCTTCTGAAACTATTCCAATCTATAGAAAAAGAGAGAATCCTCCCTAACTCATTTTATGAGGCCAACATCATCCTGATACCAAAGCCTGGCAGAGACACAACAAAAAAAGAGAATTTTAGACCAATATCCCTGATGAACATCGATGCAAAAATTCTCAATAAAATACTGGCAAGCCGGATTCAGCAGCACATCAAAAAGCTTATCCACCATGATCAAGTGGGCTTCATCCCTGGGATGCAAGGCTGGTTCAACATACACAAATCAATAAACGTAATCCAGCATATAAACAGAAACAAAGACAAGAACCACATGATTATCTCAATAGATGCAGAAAAGGCCTTTGACAAAATTCAACAGCCCTTCATACTAAAAACGCTCAATAAATTCTGTATTGAGGGAACATACCTCAAAATAATAAGAGCTATTTATGACAAACCCATAGCCAATATCATACTGAATGGGCAAAACCTGGAAAAATTCCCTTTGAAAACTGGCACAAGACAGGGATGCCCTCTCTCACCACTCCTATTCAACATAGTGTTGGAAGTTCTGGCTAGGGCAATCAGGCAAGAGAAAAAAATCAAGGGTATTCAGTTAGGAAAAGAAAAAGTCAAATTGTCCCTGTTTGCAGATGACATGATTGTATATTTGGAAAACCCCATTGTCTCAGCCCAAAATCTACTTAAGCTGATAAGCAACTTCAGCAAAGTCTCAGGATACAAATTTAATGTGCATAAATCACAAGCATTCTTATACACCAGTAACAGACAAACAGAGAGCCAAATAGTGAATGAATTTCCATTCACAATTGCTTCAAAGAGAATAAAATACCTAGGAATCCAACTTACAAGGGATGTAAAGGACCTCTTCAAGGAGAACTACAAACCACTGCTCAGTGAAATCAAAGAGGACACAAACAAATGGAAGAACATACCATGCTCATGGATAGGAAGAATCAATATTGTGAAAATGGCCATACTGCCCAAGGTTATTTATAGATTCAATGCCATCCCCATCAAGCTACCAATGAGTTTCTTCACAGAATTGGAAAAAACAGCTTTAAAGTTCATATGGAACCAAAAAAGAGCCCGCATTGCGAAGACAATCCTAAGTCAAAAGAACAATGCTGGAGGCATCACACTACCTGACTTCAAACTATACTACAAGGCTACAGTAACCAAAACAGCATGGTACTGGTACCAAAACAGAGATATAGACCAATGGAACAGAACAGAGTCCTCAGAAATAATACCACACATCTACAGCCATCTGATCTTTGACAAACCTGAGAGAAACAAGAAATGGGGAAAGGATTCCCTATTTAATAAATGGTGCTGGGAAAATTGGCTAGCCATAAGTAGAAAGCTGAAACTGGATCCTTTCCTTACTCCTTATACGAAAATTAATTCAAGATGATTAGAGACTTAAATGTTAGACCTAGTACCATAAAAACCCCAGAAGAAAACCTAGGTAGTACCATTCAGGACATAGGCATGGGCAAGGACTTCATGTCTAAAACACCAAAAGCAACGGCAGCAAAAGCCAAAATTGACAAATGGGATCTAATTAAACTAAAGAGCTTCTGCACAGCAAAAGAAACTACCATCAGAGTGAACAGGCAACCTACAGAATGGGAGAACATTTTTGCAATCTACTCATCTGACAAAGGGCTAATATCTAGAACCTACAAAGAACTCAAACAAATTTACAAGAAAACAAACAAACAATCTCATCAAAAAGTGGGCAAAGGATATGAACAGACATTTCTCAAAAGAAGACATTCATACAACCAACAGACACATGAAAAAATGCTCATCATCACTGGCCATCAGAGAAATGCAAATCAAAACCACAATGAGATACCATCTCACACCAGTTAGAATGGCAATCATTAAAAAGTCAGGAAACAACAGGTGCTGGAGAGGATGTGGAGAAATAGGAACACTTTTACACTGTTGGTGGGATTGTAAACTAGTTCAACCATTATGGAAAACAGTATGGCGATTCCTCAAGGATCTAGAACTAGATGTACCACATGACCCAGCCATCCCACTACTGGGTATATACCCAAAGGATTATAAATCATGCTGCTATAAGGACACATGCACACGTATGTTTATTGCAGCACTATTCACAATAGGAAAGACTTGGAATCAACCCAAATGTCCATCAGTGACAGACTGGATTAAGAAAATGTGGCACATATACACCATGGAATACTATGCAGCCATAAAAAAGGATGAATTTGGGTCCTTTGTAGGGACATGGATGCAGCTGGAAACCATCATTCTTAGCAAACTATCACAAGAACAGAAAACCAAACACCGCATGTTCTCACTCATAGGTGGGAACTGAACAATGACATCACTTGGACTCGGGAAGGGGAACATCACACACCGGGGCCTATCACGGGGAGGGGGGAGGGGGAGGGATTGCATTGGGAGTTATACCTGATGTAAATGACGAGTTGATAGGTGTTGACGAGTTGATGGCTGCAGCACACCAACATGGCACAAGTATACATATGTAATAAACCTGCACGTTATGCACATGTACCCTAGAACTTAAAGTATAATAATAATAATAAAAAAAGTTAATTGATTGAAAACCAAAGAACATTGTTCTATTTCAGAAATTAAGTAATATTACTGCATACTAAGATAAATGTTTTGTGTAGACTAAAGCCCTGAGAATAAATAATTCTAAAATAGTTGAGCAACTGATATTTGGCTATTAAATCTCACAATTAGAGAGTTAAAGCGGTCATTGTAGATGAATACTGTATGTAGCTTCAAAGTCTAAAGTCCTAGGATGGCCTATAAACAATTCTCTTTGAAGAAGAAGAACTCAATATTGGTAACTATTGGATTTAAACCTTGCAATTGCTCCTAGTCTTTTTTTTTCAATACTTCTGGAAAAGATGGGATAAAAAGACAATAGAAGATGTCTCAAAGATGCAGAAGAGATCTGATATTATGTTATCTTATCAGCCATTCAATCTCTGTCAGTCTTAGCATCTATCTCTGCTTACATAGATATTGACATTTGCTAAAGTACTAGTTAGTAGACAACATCTAAAGTGTGGCATCCTTTCCTCCAGGTTTCACACTGGTAGTTGAAAATGTAGGACATGGTAGTAATTGCCTTTTGATTTTTAAATTACTAGTGTATGTTTCTTTGTCATGGTAAGATTGTCTTAATGAACCCATAGTTGGGAGATTATTTATCTCTACTTGCTGAGAGTGATTGACTTGTAAGAGAAACCTATTTGGATGTGAAATGAGAGTGTGGAAAAAGCAGTATAGTGTTTGTTATTATAGCCACATTATCATTTGAAAGTATGCTTATTTGTGAACTGAAAGTTAATCAAATTTAATTGTACAACTATTGTTATGGATATATTCATTTTTGATGTATAACTCATTTGTCATTTCTTCAATCTCAAACTTTGCATTTCTATTATACAGCCTAATGTACATTAACTAATTTTTGATGTTTTCATTTATATTTTCAAGGCTTTTATTATATTTATTCACTCTTAATAAAGAACATGCATATGTACTTAAATCCATAAAAATCCAGAATGTGTATCAGAGGCAATATATTCTTCAAGTATGCTACTTTTTGACATGTACATGAGGCACTGCATTTGACATTGCGTCCCTTAAAACAAAGCAAAACAAAACGGGAGAGGAAGAAAGATGAAAGTAAATGAACTTAACCAAACGTATACATAAATATACTGACCTTCTTAAAATTTTTGTTTAAGTCAACCAGACTGAGTAGAAAGATGTGGTCTTTGGCTCCCAAGAGTAGCCTGCCTCTTTCCTCATCTAACAGAAGAGTTTGAAAATCCAGTCCTTCTGATGAACCCAAAAAGGGAATACAGCTATTTGAAAGCAGCAAGTCTATGGAAAGCAAAAAAAAAAAAAAAAAAAAAAAAAGAAGGGAAGAAAGAAGGAAGAAGAGAAAAGAAAAAGGAAGAGAGAAAGAAAAGAGAAAGAAAGAAGGAAGAAAGAAAGAAAAAAGAAAAGAAAGAAAGAAAAAAAAGAAAGAAGAAAGAAAAAAGAAGAAAGAAAGAAAAGAAAAGAAAATAAAAAAAAAAGAAGGAAGGAAGAAGGAAGGAAGAAGGAAGAAGGAAAGAGGAAGGAGGAAGAAAGAACAAAGAAAGCGAGAATAGAAATGAAAAGAAAGGCAGAAAGAAAGAAAGAAAGAAAGAAAGAAAGAAAGAGAAGAAAGAAAAGAAAGAAAGAAGAAAGAAAGAAAGAAAAGAAAGAAAGAAAGAAAGAATTAGTAATAAGCAAAATATTTACTTGCCTAAATATACATATTGTCCCACTTTGTAAATGAATACATACAGCATAAAAGGGCCAATATAGCTATATGTAATTACGGTTTTCAACATAATTATTTAGAAATAGATGTAATATATTTGTACTTTAACACAATATTTATGTGTGAAAAATACACAGTATTAAAATGAATATAAAATACGTAAATACACAAAAAGTTAAATGCGAAATATTTTACAACCCTATATTCATATTCTTATCATTTAAAGCATCTATCTATATCAATATTTGCAAACCTATAAAATAATGTATACAAAGTAAACATCAAATCAAGTGTGTCATAAATCTCAGCATTTTTTTCCTACTTTTAAAAAAATACACTTCTTTTTTTGGAGCGGTTTTATGTTCATAGCAAAACTGAGAGGGAGATACAGAAATTTCCCATATACCTCTTACCCCACATATTCATAGCTTCTCCCATCATCAACATCCCTCACTTCAGTGGTATAATTATTACAATCAATAAACCTAAAATGGCACATATTAATCATTCAAACTTCATAGTTTACTTTAGGGTTTAATTTTGGTGTTGTATATTTTATATATTTCGACAAAGGAATAATGACAAGTATCAACCACTGTAGTATCATAGAGAGTACCTTCTCTGCCTTAAAAATTGTCTGTGCTCCACCTGTTCATCCTTCTCCCCCACCCCTCTCCCTGGCAATAACTAATTTTTTCTGTCTTCAAAGTTCAACTTGCTACAGGATGTCACATAGTTTAAACCAAACAATATGTTGCCTTTGCAGATTGGCTTGTTTCACTTAGTAATATGCATTTAAGTTAGCTCCATGTTTTATTGGCTTGATAGCTCATCCTTTATTAGTGCTAACATTTTATTTCCTGGATGTACCACAGTTTATTTAAATTTTTACCTACTGAAGGACATCTTCGTTGTTTCCAAGTTTTGGCAAGTATGAATAAAGCTTCCATAAACACCTGTGTGCAGGTTTTTGTGTGGACATACTGATATGGTTTGGCTATGTCCCCACCCAAATCTTATCTTGAGTTGTAGCTTCCATGATTCCCACATGTTGTGGGAGGGACCCGGTCAGAGATAATTGAATCATGGGGGTGGTTTCCCCATGCTGTTCTGGAGGCAGTGAATAAGTCTCACGAGATCTGATGGTTTTATAAGGGGAAACCCCTTTCACTTGGCTCTTACTTTCTCTTGCCTGCCGCTGTTGAAGACAGGCCTGTTGCCCTCCGCCATGATTGCCAGGCCTCTCAGCCGCGTAGAATTGTGAGTCCGTTATACTTCATTTTCTTTATAAATTACCCAGTCTCGAGTATGTCTTTATCAGCAGTGTGAAAATGGACTAATACGCATAGTTTTCACCTTTTTTGAGTAAATATTATACTAAGGAGCATGATTGTTGGGTCTTCTGTTTAGATTTGTGAAAAACTGCCAAATTGGTTTCCAAAGTGTCTGTACCGCTTTGCGTTTCCACTAGCAATGAATGAGAATTTCTGTTGCTCCGTCTTCATTAGCATTTGGTGGTATCCGTGTTTTCAATTTTGGCCATTCCAGTAGGTGTGTAGCAGTGTCTTATTGTTTCAATTTGTATTTCGTTGATGATATGTGATATGGAGCATCTTTTCATATGCTTATTTGCCATCTGTATGCCTTCCTTGGTGAGATGTCTGTTAAGGCCTTTTGTCCATTTAAAAAAATTAGGTTGTTTGTTTTCTTATCATTGAGTTTTAATAGTTCTTTGTATATTTTGGATTACAGTCTTTTATCAGATATATATTTTGCAAATATTATTTCCAATCTGCAGCTTGTCTTTTGCCCATCCTACTTTTGATAGTATTTAGATTGATGCCTGTGTTTGAAGAACTAAACTTTTTCTATTTCATATGTGCAGGAAAGAAGATGTAAAGAAACTGAACCCCAGAAAATGTACTCTGAAAGAGATATGACCCTGAACCAGTAATCCAGTAATATCAAAAATTTAATGCTAGAATGGGCCTTGAAATTAAATTAATGCAAAAGCATAATTATACAAATGAAGCTCTTTAATCGTTTCGAGGTAAAGTCACATGCCCTAAAGTTACAAAACTACATAGCAGCAAAGTTGATAATTGAATTGGATCCTGCAGTCTTAATTTTTTTTTTTTTTTGACACTTCTCTTTAGGTCCCAATTCTTTGTTTTATTTATAATTATAATATGTACAGACTCCTATAAGTTATCCAGATCCTTTCACTAGATTTTGTCTCAGGTACTTACAATATCATCTTATTTTTAAATCCTAGAATAATGAATGCTAATAAGGTACTAATATTCATCACTTTATTAAAGCTCATTATGTGCTATCTGACTTTTAATCAATTCATTATTTAAAAGTAGCTTATCACTGGCCGGGCGCGGTGGCTCAAGCCTGTAATCCCAGCACTTTGGGAGGCCGAGATGGGCGGATCACGAGGTCAGGAGATCGAGACCATCCTGGCTAACACTGTGAAACCCCGTCTCTACTAAAAAATACAAAAAACTAGCCGGGCGAGGTGGCGGGCGCCTGTAGTCCCAGCTACTCGGGAGGCTGAGGCAGGAGAATGGCGTGAACTCGGGAGGCGGAGCTTGCAGTGAGCTGAGATCCGGCCACTGCAGTCCAGCCCGGGTGACAGAGCGAGACTCCGTCTCAAAAAAAAAAAAAAAAAAAAGTAGCTTATCATTAATTGATGAGAAAGATAAAAAGAGATAATGTCTAGGATATAGGCACCAAGATAATTCTAAAAAGTAGCATGGCAGTTTGAACCTCTGTAAAAATGATATTTGAGTCCCTTAAATACAATGGCTGTATATTCCATCTACCAACAATGGGCTTTCTTATTATTTCATATTTTTTAGCTTTTCCTTCCTTCTTTTTTCTACTTTATAATGGTTAAATGTTATTTCCCTTAGTTTCTAAGCTGGGTTTTGTCTTAGATTTTACAAAGCAAAAGGCAGTATGCTGAAGAAGACATGATATTTGAAATCTCAAATGAGCGTGACATTACCAAACATAAATGTCTCACTAACATTTAGAGCATGCTTTGTGTACATTGGATAGAAGTCTGAAATTGATACTAATTATTTTTCTATTAAGCTAAATATAACTTTAATCATTTTCAGACTAGAGACCCAATGGTGTAATATTTTATAGCAGTTCCGAATGCAGGGATAATATCCAATAAACATGCCATACTGATTGTAAAGTAGAATTGAGAAGAGAAGAATGGAACCAAGACAAAACATAAACAAATGTAATCTAAAGCCTTAATGAGAAAATACATTTCACATAAACCTTATTTCAATCAGGCAGTTGCCTTCCACGTAATTTCCCTTATTTAACAAAGACTGAAATCAGCAAAATCAAAAGTATGTAAAAGCATTCCCAGGGGTTTATTTTGACCCAGCTAGTAGAATAAGTAGTTTATATAATCAAAATCCTTATTGTTTCAAGTGCCTATGAATAATATTCAATTATTTTGAAGCATGCATTGCACTGTTAATTACAAAATGAAATATTACTTCTCATAATGAGTAAGAGTATGAACTTTAGGTCCAGGCCATCAGGGCATTATCCTGCCTCCCAACTCACTGGCTATGTAATCTAGAACGAGTCAGCTTAACCTCTCTATGCCTCAGTTGCCTCGTCTATAAAGTGAGGACAAAAGCAGAAATGATGTAACAAGCCATGTTGGTGTGAGGAATAAACGAGTTAATACATACATGATCAGCATTATGAATAGTGTCTGGCACATAGTAAGTGCTATGTATCTATCAGTCATTACAGTGATGATGATGTATTTTTAAAAGTCTATACAAAATGTATAAAAAGGAAATCATAATATTTCCCAACTCATAGTTCTCATGATGATTAAAGGAGGTAATTTATATAAAGTTCTTAGAACCATGCTTGGTAGATAGGAAAAGTCAATAACTATTATTTTGAGTATGATTATTAAACTCTGCTTTGGGCCAAATAAGATATATTTTAAAATCATATATCTTATCTTCCATTAAATCAGAATTAGTAAGATGAGAACATCTCTGCATTTTTTATGATAATGGAATAATATTAAAATGCTATTAAAGCCACATATAGTTAGAAGTATTTAGTGTGTATTAAATGTTGGGTATGGTGTTAAGATTGTGGGATTAGTGAGCCTTGTTTGCAAGGGGCTCACAGATCAGTGTGGAAACAGTTATGTATATAAAACACAACATACGTGAAATAAATTCTAATAGAAGTATATATAAAATGTTAAACCTTTCAGATAATTAATTATACATCACCTTCTAAAAGGAGGTGACATTTGAGGACAGCCTTGAAAGACAGATAGAATTTTGAGAGGAAACACATAAAGAAAAATTTTTTCCAGGCAGAATGAACACTAGGCTGTACAGGGGCACATGTTACTCCAGGTTGCACATACATGCTGCACTTCTAATATGTCTCCTACTCTGGAGTGTGACCTCTCTCGGGGCAAAGACCATGGTGTAATTATCTTAGAATTCCCAGCACCTAGCTCAGTCTGAGACAAATTCAGTACTTAATAATTATTTGTAGAACTGAGGAAATGTGTTTTGCTGAAATATAGGGACTATGTGGGGTGGAAAGAATTGAGACTAGACATAAAGGCAGCATCTAGATGATTACAGCCTATGATGGCAGGTTGAAGATTTTGGTTATTATGTAGGTGATTGGAAGCTACTAAAATGTTTTGTTCAGAAAAGTGGCAACAACTATAGCTGAATGTTGCAAAGATAAGTCTGGCTAAATTATTCAGGATGGGTGAGAACAGGGAAAGGTGGGGTCAGGAAGACTATCCAGAGGTTCTGAAACATGGAGCGTCCCTGAATTATGGCAGTGAGAAGAGGAAGGTGTTTAAGAGCTGTTTATGTCATTTTTTGTCTTTACTTATACAGTGAGCAAAATAAATATAAAGTTGATATAGCCACTTGCTTTATTTTCTTTAATCAAAACCAATTCTCGTCTAAGAACACCAGGTATCTGCACATGCTGGAAAGACACTGATTACAAGTTTAACACACTCCTGTCGTCATGGAACTCACAGCCTCATGGAGAGAAAATGCTCATCTACAACAAAAATGAAAATATACTTGTGACAAAGGACAACCATATAATGTAGTTTCAAACCAACTTGACAAGAAAAAACAGCTGAAAAAATAGTGACTAACCTGGGGTATTATCATTTCCAAATGATTTAATATTGCCCTGTGACAATGCTAGCAGCAAAACGATCAAACATCCTTCAACAATTTGTTGTAGCCAAATTAAATAATTAGATTTAGGCATTACATATGAGAATTTCTTATGCTGACGCACACATTATGAAAAGACTTTGGGACAGGGATTGGAACAGGTTCCCTCTTTTCCAACCAGCTTATCTTTCTTGCCTTTCCGCCAAACCAAGCAAAGACATTTTTGTTTCCACAGGATTATTAACCAAAACTGAAAAAAATTGGTAATTTTAGAGTCTGTATCTTAACACATAAAGCGAAGACACTCAGTGGATTTCATAAATCAGAAATGGATGCTGGCTCTGCTGGGTTCAAACTCATCAAAGTTGAAGACTAATAATTTGGCAATATATTTTGGAGCTTTTTTTTAAAAATTCTAAACTGCAAATTTTTGGGCATGTGATTTTTTAGATTGTCCATAGTTTTAAAGCTTTTCAGACAGGAACTTTGTTTTTTTTATTTTTCCCCTTGGGTAAAAGGGTGAGTGTGTTGCTTCACACGTGCCATTGAGAGGAGGCCAGCTCTGTGCTTGATTAAACAGCCTCACCCTTCCTCGGGATGTCAGCAGCACTTACCTCCAAATGACTCCTTTGTTCTATCTCCCTAAACCTTTGACCTAATCCACCATAATTCTTTTTCACTGTTCCTTTTAGCAGTGCATTCTCCTATTACCTTGTTCCCAGTTTGTAATCTTAATCTCACAGATGTTCAAATTCCCACTTTTGCTCTAGCAACACACTTTTGGAAAAATCTACAATCTCACCATTTCTAAAATTAATGAAGTAAGGACATGATTTTTTATTTATCTACTTGGTTAAACATAGGAATCATTGCATATTATGGATTTTGATGCATGGGTGACACAGAGAAGATGTTCTTGACCCATTATCAGTAAACCATCATGGGACAATGAAATGGGTCTGAGGATTGAATTTCATGTAAACAACATGACATTTTCACATTTGTATGTATGTGTGTATTTTTTGAAGAGTTTCTGCATGTGTCTTTATTAATACCTCTTGATATCTTACCAGAAGTCACAGGGAAAATTGTATGTTTTCCACATGTAGTTAATAATATTTAAAATAATTTCTCATTGCTAGCACAAGAAAGTGAGTCACTACCCTCCTAAAATGTGACTTTTGCAGGCAATAACTGACTTGTCTAAGAACACCAGGTATCTGCACATGCTGGAAAGACACTGATTACAAGTTTAACACACTCCTGTCCTCATGGAACTCACAGCCTCGTGGAGAGAAAATGCTCATCTACAACAAAAATGAAAATATACTTGTGACAAAGGACAACCATATAATGTAGTAGACCAGTAAGTACCTCTAATGGTAAAATGGAAATATCTTTTTATATATATTTCCTTTAGCAAGCCTAATAAAATGAATCTCCTAATTGACAGCCAGATGCTCCCCTATTTAAGGGAAGGCTAAGGATTAGGTAATCTCTGCTCTTATTTGAAATACTTTTGTTCTGAAAATAATTCTTTGTGTCTCCCTTTTAGTGTCCCTTAATACAATTGTTCATTCAGCCTGAGGAAACATTTGACCCAATGGTCTATATTCTTCCTCTTCACCCCAGAAAGGAAGGGAGTGGTGAGTCATATTGAATCTAATAAATTTAGGATTAAGCAACACAGACTTCCTCAGTATTTGAGTGTTAAATGAACAAGATCCTATAACCTTGAAATCCTGCATTTATTGCCAGAGATCCCGAACTGGGTGGAGTTGTCAGTTTCTCTCACGAGAAGACTACATAGATAAAGAAAAAGAAAAAAAAGAAAAAAATGCTTCCCACATCTTTTAAAGAACATTTTATGAAAGACAGAAATTCATGGGGCTAAAAAGAAAATCCGCTTTGGAGAAGCTTAAATTCCAATGTATTCCGATCTAAAGAGTAAAATTCCTCAGCAGAGAAATGTTACAACTAAAAATAGATCCAGATCAAAATACAATCACCTTTCCCTGCCATCTCAGGATATTCAGCACATATTCTTGCCCTACCCACTTTTCTTTTTCCTTCAGGAAATAGCAGTTTTATCAATAGGGCTATTCTCAGGTTTCTTTAGTGTAGTCAGATCTCCAGTGTGTTCTCTACAAAGCTGTCTAAGTAAAAACGTTTCTCTTTAAGCCTTTCAGCATCCTTTCTACTTCTGCCTTCCCCTTAAATTCAGCATTTCTCCTCTGATCTCTAAAGTTCCAGGCTTTTTATGCTAAGTTACTATCAGAGCATCATTTCTATGAAGTGCCTTCAAAGCTTCTTCCCATAACTTCCAGAAATACTACAGCTTTTTGTCCAAGGCAAGACACTGATTCTCCCTTAGATTTAACATTGGGAAAATTAGGTCATCTTAACTTGGCATCAGCTGACTTCCAATATGTTTTCTGAGGCTTGAGATCATGTGAAAACATTCTGGTTATCAAGATAACTCATAATTCACCTCTACCAACACAAAAATACCAATGATTCTCTACTGTGTACATTTAGTCTTTAAAGCTAATCGTTCAAAGCATATGAAGAAAAAATATTAGTCAAACCTAAAAGCGCTACAAAAGACTGCTTCAAAATTGCAGGTGTAGATTATGTTATTATTATGCTCTCTTAGATATCATTATGCTAGCCATGCTAACCATTATCTCCTTGCAAATGCAAGTCCAAATCAGAAAGAACACAAACAAATCAAATTCTCTTGCTTTTCTGTGATGGAATGTTATAGATCATTCTGTTCATTAGGTCTTAGAACATTATCTATATCAATAATAAAACAGATGATATCACATAGGGAAACATAAATTAGAAACAAATTAAACTTATTATGTCATGGGGCCTGTGTTCTTGCCAAGACAGGTTGTGGAGTAGGAGTGTGGCAATTATACACGGTCGTATTTCTGTCACATCCATACTTTTAAATTACATTTTCTTCTTATTTGGCCAGCTTTCAATAGTGGATGCTTTATATAATCCATCACTGTGACATTTATGATTTATAGTTATGGAGTAAATTCATACTTTGAATAAGAAGGAGTCCTTTTACATTTTCAAAAGCTTTGCTGTGATCTTTTTTTCTACTGACCTGTAAAAATGTTAGTGTTATAAATATCTAGTACATTTCAAGAAAAGCAATGTCACGATAGAATAAACTTCCTGATAAAAAGTTGAGAGTATAATTCTAAGCACGATTGATACTACTTTGACAATTGTTTCCTAGCTTCCTTCAAGTTATTCAGAATTTCTCCTTCTTCAAGTTTCAAAGAATGTTTAAAATGAAACACCATGTCACACATATTTGGTACTTGTTTCAATCAAGTATATACATTTAATGTAAAAAACCTCGGAAGGTCTTAACTGAATACAACATCTATTATTGACTCTAAATAATAGACAAATATGACAAGAGCAAATAATTCCTCCAGGTAAGATCCCTATAAATTAAGGAATAAAGCAAAAACTTATGTGTGTAATATAAAACAGATAACACTTTTGTATTTTTAGTAGAGACGGGGTTTCACCGTGGTCTCGATCTCCTGACCTTGTGATCCGCCCGTGGCAGGCGCCTGTAGTCCCAGCTACTCGGGAGGCTGAGGCAGGAGAATGGCGGGAACCCGGGAGGCGGAGCTTGCAGTGAGCCGAGATAGCGCCACTGCACTCCAGCCTGGTGGACAGAGCAACACTCCGTCTCAAAAAAAAAAAAAAAAAACAACACTATTTTATAACAATATTGTTTTATAAAATTAATTCCATTAATTAAAGTCAAGTATATGTATATCAAAAATAATGTTAAAAGGTATATGTGAAACTTCTCAATTGTGAGAGTCATAGTTGAGATGTCTCATGCCATCTGTAGTAGTCTGTTCTCAAGCTGCTATGAAGAAATACCCTAGACTGGGTAATTTATAAAGAAAAACTGGTTTAATTGACTCACAGTTCTGTATGGCTGGGTAGGCCTCAGGAAACTTACAATCATGGTGGAACCCACCTCTTCACAGGGCAGCAGGATGAAAGAGTGCAAGCAGGGGAAATGCCAGATGTTTATAAAACCATCAGACCTCTTGACAACTCACTCACTATCAGGAGAATAGCATGGGGGAAACTGCCCTCATGATTCAATTACCTCCCACCAGATCCCTCACAGGACATGTGGGGATTATGGGAACTACAATTCAAGGTGAGGTTTGGGTGGCAACACAGTCAAACCATATCACCATTTGTATTTCCAAGCCTTTGAATGTGCCTTCTGTTTTTCTTGGAAGCTGTTCAAATCACATCCTCTCTCTTGCTATTATGAAATTCAAAATAATTTGCCAGAATATATATATATATATATACACACATACATATATATAATTGATCATTGATCATACTGGCCACTCAGTGTGACATTTTATCTAAAATTCAATTTTCATACATTCAAGAAAATTTCAGTTTGGCTTTTCATCTACAACAAATAAATATCAATCAACTGTGAGACTTTTCTCGAGGTTTTCTCCAGATGAAAGTTCTTAATCACTTGCCCAAGGAGCATCACCCTGGTAAAGGTGTGCAGAGAATTTGCATCAGAACTTGCACATATACTTCAAGAGGGAAATTTAAAAATGTCATCATGGAATATTGTTCTCAATTTCAGGTACTATTCAGCGGGTATAAGCAATGAAAAAATGCTTTCCATTTATGCATTATCTTCCTTAAATAGTTTCTCTCCCACAAATTGTTATTTCTCTGCTGATGACTTTAAAATACACAACCACAACCCCAACATCTCTCCCAAGTGTTCCAGTTTAGAATTTGCCATCGCTTGCTAGGTATTGTCAGTTTTTCCTCCAATCATCTGATCTCATTGATTTTAATGACTTCAATGAAATTATCTAGTCATGAGGCTCAACATTTCTGAATCACTTTTAGTTTTTCTTCCTTACTCTTCTTTCCCCCATTTATATAATCCATCACTCTAAATCTATTTAACCCCCACCTCACACAACATCCAGCTAAATTTAAAGCCTTATAGAGTCTATCAAGCAGATTATCTATTCTCCCTTCTTGAATATTTATTCTTATTGCCTATCATATTACTACTACTCCAAATTACTGTAAAAGGTTCATAAATTATCTTTTGCTACGCCCACTCTCCCAACAGCGTCTCCCGCATGATGCTGCCTATTTCATTTTCCCCACAATCACAATTACATTAGGTCAATTTCATGATTAAAATACTCCAATACTAACATATGCTTCGTTGAATAAATTTTAAACTTTCTCCAGTGCTCAAAGTTCAATTTCATATCCAAATTCTTCTAAATGCTTTCAAACTTCTGGTTTTATTTATACTATGGCACTGGTCTTTTGGCAGTTATTTTTTGTAGTTATTTTGTCCCTTAAAAACACTAGAAGCCCTAGAAGATAAGAATAATGTCAAAATCATTTCTGTATTTCAACACCACCTCTTATACATAAGGCTAATAAAGTTTTAACTCGCAATATTTTAAACTAGTGATTTTTGTTTGCCTTGGTTTATCTACTTTCGATATAAATCAGGATTTATTACCATCTTATTAATAATTTAGAGAAGTGAAGTGCTATTTAGAGACCCAATTGTGATAATGTTTTGCAGTCATAAGGGGTTCCTTTTGTAATCTCCATATTTCACATGTATCGGGGGGATCCCTAAGCATTACTTTTCAGTATGTAACATATATTCAAGGATTCTTGTTAAAATACAGTCATTTTTGTTTAGAAGTCACAGAGTATATCTGAGATTCTGCATTTCAAACAAGCTTTCAGATTTTGCTGTTACTACTGCAGTTTGAACCACACCTAGAGTAGAAAGGTTTAAAATAAATACAGTGTGTGCCTGTTATTCTCAGCTTGCCCGCATTAAAGAGCTGAATTATTTCATTCTTCCTCACACTAGAATTTCTCTCAAACCTTTACCTCATGGTGTGTGTTAATTTATGCAAGGTGGCCAAAGTATTTCTTTTCTTTTACGATTCTAAATTGGTCACATTTGTACATCCTTACCTAGCTTATTCCTTAATTTCTAGAAGTGATCAATGAAATGTTTAGTTTAAACCAATGATATATAAGATTTTTCCCTTCAGCTTTTTTTTCAAACAAAGAAGTGAAGTACATTAATTTAACACACATTTACTTGAGAAAAAAAAGGTGTCAAGATGAGTATCCATTGTAGACTTTCATTTCAAATATCTTTGCTGTTATCTGTGGTAGCAAAAATTCTACCCAAGATGCTAAACTACAATTATATTCTTAAACACCTTAGATTTTCTTTATATATTCAATTAATTATAAACAGCTATGGTCTGTCTTTGAAATCTCTCACAACCTCCATTTTGTGGTTTGTAACATCTGAGGAACTTTCCCATTTATTATTTAATTTGATCCCCAAGAAGAACTTAATTTCCAGATGAGAAAACCTAGACTCAGAAAGATAATTTACGATTCTAATGGTGCATAGACAGTTGATGTCACAGAAAGAGCTCAAACCTATCTTTATCTGCTGATTCTAAGCCCCATCACCCATTACAGCTATATTTTATATTTTAATGTTTAGCATTACTTAGATAAACAAGATTCTTTTTCAAAAGGTCTCTACTTATATTTCCACTGAATATTCCAACAGACAGGTTCACTTCTATTGCTTCTTCCACTTCACCACTCCATCGGGATCACTGAAGTATTTATCTTAATTTCCAAACTGTGCCTGGCTCACTGTGGCTTTAGTCAAATAAACCGCTTTATGACCATCTTTGTAAGTAAAAAGGACTTTCGTTCTAATTTATGCCTCTTTTGAATTAGTAGGATTAAAGCAGTATGTTTAAAGGATTCTTACAAAAACACAAACTGTATATTACTAGTTCTTAAGAAATCAGGGAATTGTTTGTCAAATCTTCTGCTTAAAAAAGACCTAATGACATTATTTTTAAAACTGCCATTGAATTTATATTTATACACATGTATGAAAAAATCTCACTGTGAAAATTCCTTTAATAAGGCTCAAGAAATTAGAGCCAAATTTAGGGAAGTTGAATTATGAAATGAGCAGTTGCACATAAAAACTTTTGCTCCTCAATAGTTTATAGAATAATAAACCAGTTGCTTACAAGATCTATTCAAAAAGAGTTTTCCACCAAAAGATAGTTGACTGGATTTTATCACAATAAAAATTGCCTTTAGACAAACTATGCCCTTTTTAAAGTTATTTCCACATTTATGCAAAAACAAAGACACCACCCAAGTGCCTCAAGGCTGAGCTCTCTTTTACCCTGCTAGGAGTACATAGATGATCACTGTAGCCCTTAGTGATTTTTATCTATCTTCTTAATTCCAGGAAGGCTTCTTGTAGGTTTGCATGGCAATACTGCATCATATATTACCTTATATTATTGTGTCACTCTACCACTCTGTAAAGCTCCATAGACCAGTAATGTTTAGAACAATGTTCCATATACAATGTTAAATGGATTTCAATTATTATCGTATAAAGGGATTGTATACAGGTAAGTTGTATTAATAATACAAACACTATTTTACTAAAAAACAGTGGACTTAGATCTGAACATCAGTTTTTTAAAAATTATCTACTTATGTGACCCTAGCGTTATTATTTAATCTGTCTGTATTTTTGTTTCCAAATCTTTACATATTAATCTCCTAAACATATATGGTGCCTACAGTCTGTATCATTATATCATACTTAAGCATTCCTCCTTGAAAATTTGTTTATGTTTAACCTAGCTTCCTTTCTAGACAATAGTTGCAACTGATAATGAACTTTATTATGCAAAATAGGCCACTTTTATTAATACATGTTCTAAATGTACCCTGATTTAGGGAAAATAATCTCATCAATACTTTCTTCAGTAAGGTGTAGATGATCTGGCATGTCTCCTGTATCATCAATTATTATTCTTCTAGATTACTTCCATTAAAATACAAATATGTTATTTCTTGCATTAAAATAAGTCTCTTGATCTCTTTGCTCCTCCAGCTAATGCCTATGTCACAATTATCAAAAATTTCCTTAAGAGAATTATCTATAGTCAGTGTCTCCAGTCCCATGCTCTCAAGAATCCATCCTAATCGGGCTTTGGCTGGCACACTCAGACACTGCTTTTATCAAAGTCAACAGTGAGCTCTGTTAAATTTAATGTTACTTTTTAGTTGTCATCTCTCTAGACGTATTAGCTGACTTTGACACCACTGATTATCTCTTTCCTTTTACTTTTTTCATTTAATGCCTTCTGTATTATAACTCCTAATTTTTCTCCTATATACCTGGGCATTCCTCTTCAGTTCACCTTGCAGTTAATTCTTCCTTTATCCCATCTCCTGACTTGATAGTACACCAGAAGCCAATCTTTTGAATTCTGCTTCATCCCTTAATTATTTCACAGTCTTGTAGATTTAAAAATTTCTATATGTTAAATGGTCAAATTCGTATCTCCAATTGACATCTTCGTGAACTGCAGGGTTATAAATGTACTCAAATGCCTTCTTGGCATCTCACTTAGGTGTCTAATAGCCTTCTCAAACAAAATATGTCCACTTGATCTCCACAAAACTACTTCTTCCACAGTATTTCCCACTTTAATTAATGGTACCTCCACCTGTAGACCACATCAAAACAAAACAAAACCACAAAAGCCATGAAGTCATCTTTGACTTCTCTCTCACTTTATATTCAGCTCATCAGCAAATCTTGTTGGCTCTATCTATGTGTATCCACTCCTATCACTTTGTGCCACAGGCCATTAATTCTCACATGAATTATTACAATAGTCTCAAATTTGGCTCCCTATTTCTTGATCTCTTTCTTTCTATGTATTCTCAACATGCAAATTACAATGATTCTATTATTCTGAGAGTCAGATCATGTCAGACTGTGCTCAGAATTCTTCAGTGGATTCCCGTAATACTCAGACTAAATGCCAGCAGTAGAAGATCTAATCCCTCCTCCCTCCTGTTAACTCTCTATTTAGTCAATTTTCTTCTTTCTTCCATCCCACTATTTGTTTAGCCATACCATTTTCTTTAGGATCCTTACACATGCCAGACACACTTTCACTCCAGGGCCTTTGCACTTGATGTTCTTTCTGCAAAAATATTCCTGATATCTGCAGGACTAGCTTAAGCATCTGTGAAAATATTCTCTCAGGAAGTGCTTTTCTGACCACAGTATTTGATGACTGCACTCCCACCACTACTGAGCTCCCTGTCTTGATTCATTTTTCTCCACAGTGCTGGTCACTTTCTATCTTGGTAAATAATTCACTGCTATATCATACTGAATCCAGATAAAATACATATTATTAGATTTATCAATACAAATCAAACAAATTAGATTAGTTAAATGACATCTCTACTTGACACACATGCTAAATTTCACAGCTAAATAATTTGTAAATTACAGAAAAATATATGGCCTTACTTATTCATTTTTTAGAAAATTCTGATAAAATAAAGAACAATTCTAGAAGATACAGTAATCCCTAGTTATATAAGATAGGCAAATAAAAATTCAAAAGGGAATTTTGAAGTTTTTCTTGTCAATGACTATACATCTAATAAATGTTGGAGGTGTACAACATAATTACTACTATCAGAATTTATTGAAAATAGCTTGATGCTAACGAAATAATGGTAAAACCTTGTTATTTTTTATATCTTAATATTTATCCTCTTGAAAATGTAATGTTTTCCTCAAGGGCATGGTGAGTTGACAATAACATGGACCTTGAACTAGATAAATGTAAGCACACAGCTTGGTTGGGCTATTTAATAGCTTTTTGCTTCCGGGCAAGAGACTCAGGTTCTAAGCCTCACGTATCTTATCTATAAAGTAGGTATGAAAACAATGGGTATAAAAACAGTATTGTGAGACTTATACATGATAAAATCTGAATAGGGTACCTGGGCCCAGTCATTCTCTGGCTTTATAGTCTTGATAGCACTTAGCACTATCTGAAATGATATTCACCTGCTTGTTTGCTTGTTCACTGTTTGTCTCCCTAAGTGAAAAATAAGCTCCAATGAGACAGTGACTTTTATCTAAAACAATGCCTAGTAAATAGTGATTCCATATTACATATTTGTAGAATGGATGAATATATGGTAAATATTAAATGAGTTACTTTTCTTGCTGAAGACTTAAACCTATCTCATCTTCTGGAGTTTTCCAAACAAATAACGTTACAGACACCAGTGATTCCTTAGTGTAAATATCTCCAACACATTCAGAGTCTATAGTGATGATGGTGAGACAGAAAATACTTATATTATTGTGCAATTTGAGAAGATCATCTCTCAAATATTATTTTTATAATTGAGGCATAAACTGTAGAAGTCACTATGAGAAGCCTAATTTGTAAGACAATATTTATAGTAATAATCATATAATACAAAACCTGGAAATACAGAACATTCTGACCTCCGTGATTCCTTACTTATTATTCAAGAAAAAAGTTTAGTAGTCACAAGTATGCAAGAATTCACAACATGGACGAAAGGGAAATTTCTTTGCACAACAATGGAACCAAACTACCAAGCCCCTGGGGATTCAGAGGTTCTCAGTTAAGTCTTTATTAAAGAGCATTCTTTGGATAAAATGGTTGCTACAACTCTCTTGTTGTTTAAGAAATACTTTAAGAAATCCCTCAATAGGTCGGGCGTGTTGGTTCACACCTGCAGTCCCAGTACTTTGGGAGGCCAAGGTGGGCAGATCACGAGGTCAAGAGAATGAGACCATCCTGGCCAACATGGTAAAACCTCATCTCTACTAAAAATACAAAAATTAACTGGGCTTGGTGGCATGTGCCTGTAGTCCCAGCTACTCAGGAGGCTGAGGCAGGAGAATCGCTTGAACCCGGGAGGCAGAGGCTGCAGTGAGCCGAGATCGGGCCACTGCACTCCAGCTTGGCGAAAGAGTGAGATTCCATCTCAAAAAAAAAAAAGAAAGAAAGAAAGAAAAGAAATCCCTTAATATTACCTTGCAGCTCGTCCAAGTAGCGAACTCTACTACTATAGATACTTCCTGCATCTTTGGTTTACACTGAGAAGCTATGAATTATGGAAAGCAAAGAAAACAAAGCTAATTTTATGTCCACAAAATTAATTATTTTTAAAACTAAAATTAGTATTTTTTTTATTTTGGCTATTTTTAACCTCACGTTCTACCAGTGTATTAGTGACCAAGAATAACCTTTCAGACTCTCAATACTGTCTAAGCAAAGGATAGTCCCAGCTGATCTCAAGTCAATAAGTTGTCATGAGAGAAAAAATGAAAATGTCAAGGAAATGTTGTGATTCTTACCTCAGAAGCAGGAATGTGGTATGTAAGCAGTTTGCCCCATCAGAACACAAAATTAATGGTAATTTTTGTGCACAGCTTTTTAAAATCCAGGAAAAGACAGCTTTTAAAAGGTGGTATGTCAGGATTTGAGCTACTTTCCTTCTAAAGTGCTTGATTTTATAGAGGTGGATAGGAAAACTTGAAATTTTTGGAAGTGAAGGGGAAATATACACTTCACAGTGCTGAACAATTGTGATATTCAAAATGAATACTCTGCATTCATTAAAATGGTTCAGCATTCCTTAAAATGGTGTGCTGTGAGCAGCAAAGGATTATCAGTAGTTCTCTTAACAAAGGTGACTACTCTATTATTAGCATACAATCGAGAAATGACTCACTAACAGTAGCCCTGGGGAGCTGGTAGGGAAGTATGGGTGTGTGCTGAGGGTGTGTTGGAAGATATCTAGGATTTCTATCTTGCATTCAGTCTCTGCTTCTGATTACCAGCCTTTGACATGTAGACAACCTAAAACATCTGAAAAAATTATAAAGTTGAAACAAATACTGAATATAAGAAGCATCAAAAGAGTAGAGCTTTTTGCATTTACTCCAAGAAAAACATATCAATTATCCTTATATATAAGAATAAGGTGCTGAGAGGAATAAAAATTTAGAGAAAGAGAAATAAAACAAGATTTTTAATCCTTATAGAGTTGGCTCTAAGGCCAAAAACATACATTAATACAAGCTGTTATTTTCAGATGACAATTTGATTTAATATTAAGACTCACTCTTCTATGAAACTTTGATTACGAAGACAATTTATCACAATCAACTTTTAAAAAATAAGTTTAGCAAATGGCATAAAATCCCACAAAAATCAAATAATCTTTTTGGCTACCCAGTGATCTTAAAGAGTACATGTAATCTTCTTCAACTTCATTTAATGTTGACAATTGAAAATCACATAATCAGTATTAGTCAAATATCAGCATGATGCTTCTGTAAATTTATTCACTATGACAGGTAAGTGCCTCAGGAAGGAAATACTTATGTCTACAGTGAGAGAGACTTGGCTAGAATCCTAGCTCTAAGTAGCCTGGGGTTGACCCAGGAGTTGAGCCATGAATTAAATTTGTGACCCTGGCAAATTGCTCAATCTCTCAGTACCTCGGTATCCTCATACATAGGAAAGGGATGATAATACGCATCTCACAGCGAGGTAATGAGATAATTCACACACAGTCCTTATGCCAATGTTTTGCTCATTATGACTCTTTAGTGAATATTATCAATTATTAAAATATATTTGCAAGCGTGATGTTTGCTTTACTCATGTTTGTCAATGCAGTGCTTTTGCGATATTCACTGTATTAAAGAAACCAGAGTTTCCCTTTTTATGTTTCCCCTTTTATGAACAATTCCTTTAGTTCAAACTTTCCATATCCTTTCTTTATTCCTTGGATTTTAATATTTGTTTTCTATTCTTTTTTTTTTAAGGCAATATTATATATAGGCAAATGGACAGACTTTACATGTGCAATTTAATGAGTTGTGACAAATCTGTACACTTAGGCATTCAACATCCCTATCAAGACAGAAAACACATCTATACTCCCAGAAAATTTCCTCTCATGCCCCTCTCAATCAATCCTCTCTGTCCCCCAACAACAAGGGCAACTGTTATCATATTTTTAAACCATTGATTAGTTTTGCCTGTTCTAGAACTTCAAATGAATGGTAAGTGCATGTATAATAGTATAAGAAACTGCCAAAACAATTTCCAACTTAACTCTTACATTAGCAATGTTTGCAAGCTCAAATTGTTCCACAGATTCACAAATATTTGATATAATCAGTGTTTCATGTTTTTAGCTATTCCAACAGATATATAAGAGTATTTCATTGTAATATTAATTTGTATTTACCCAATGACTCATGAGGGCCAGCATTTTTAAGTGTTTATTGGCTATGTATATGTTTGTGAAGTGTCTGAATAAGTATTTTACCCTATATAAACTTGTTTATTATTATCAATTTGTTTCAGATATATATATAAGAATTTATACCTCTCATGCCACAGCTCCTTACATATGTGACTTTGACACTACTATGATTGAGAAGTACAGACTTTGTGCTCTCCTTTTAAAATTGAGTGAAGCTTTCTCATGTTTCAACCAATAGAATACTCTGGAACCAATGCCATGTAACTTCTGAAGCTAGGTATAAAAAGGCAATGAAACTTCCTCTTTGTTTGTTTAAATGTATGCACTTGAGGCCCTGAGCAAGCCCAAACTACCCAAGTGAAAAGACTCCCTCGGAGGAACCTGAGGATACATCAAGGAAGAGATGCCAGCCAGACCCTTACTGTTATAACTCTAGCCGTTGACTGATTACAATTCCATTAAAGAGTACAAACCAGAACCACCCAGCTAAGCCTTTCCAAATTCTTGATCCAGAGAAACTGAGGGATATAGTAATTGTTGTTTTATTAAGGGAATGAGTTTTATGATGGCTTGTTATACAGCAATAGTTATCCAAATTACATTTTGGTTTTAGAAATGGGCACTGCCATAATAAAACATGAAACCTGTGGCTTTAAAGATTATCTTTTGGCCAGGTAAGGTGGTTCACTCCTATGACCCCAGCATTTTGGGAGGCTGAAGCAGGCGGATTGCTTGAGCCCAGGAGACAAGCCTGGGCAACATGGTGAAACTCTGTCTCTACAAAAAATACAAAAATTAGCCATGCATGATGGCTCATGCTTGTAGTCCAGAGGCTGAGGTGGGAGGATTACTTGAGCTTAGGAGGTCAAGGCTGCAGTGAGCCAAGATCTTGCCACTGTACTCCAGCGTGGGAGACAGAGCAAGAGTATCTATCTGTCTATCTCTCTCTATATATAGGAGACAGAGCAAGAGTATCTCTCTCTCTCTCTCTAAATATAGTATCTTTATAGAGAGATAGATACTATATAGAGAGATACATATAGATACTATATATAGAGATAGATATAAATATAGATATGAAGATACATATATTTATAGATAGATACAGATGTAAAGATATATATATATATATATGTATTTATTTATTTAAACAATAGAGCATCAAAGAATTTAAAGATATCCCATTATAGTCAAACAAAGAACATAAGGAATACAAAAGAACTTTCTAGATATGGCTTTGGTTTAATGGAATATGTTATAAATTGACATGTAAAAAACTCAAGGGTTCTTTATATTGGATGATCCCTCTTTCTCTGGGATCTTCTGGTTTACTGAATGTTGTTCTTCTATCTCCAATCTTTAATTCATGCAGTAAGTTTTTAATTTCAGATACAATTTTCATTACTAGAGTTTTCATTTAGTTTTGTTAATACATTTCACTTCTCTGTTGAGATTCCATATCTGCTTATTCCTTTTGATAGCATTTTCTTTTAAATTCTTGAACATATTCATAATAGCTATTTTAAAATCTTTGCTAATGTGAACATCTGCATCACTTCAATTTACCTTCCATTAACTGCATGTTTCCCTTGTTATCATTAAATTTTCCTGTTTCTTTGTAGGTCTAGTAATTTTTTTACTGTATCTGGACATTATGAATATTAAATTGTTGAGAGTATGGTTGATTTGGGTTTTCTTATTTTAAAAATTGTTGAGTATGGTTGATTTGGGTTTTCTTATTTTAAAAATTGTTGAGTTTTTTTTTTCTGGTGGATATTGAGTTTACTGGAAGATCAGTTCAATCCTTTTGACACTTATTGTCACGTTTTTTAAGGTAGGACTAAAGTATCCCTTACAGTAGGAATAGAATAACTGAGCTCTTATAATGTGACCCTTGTAAATTTGTTTAAGTTCCTCATAGATGCTTTATATTAGATCTTTGTCAGATGCATAGTATGTAACAGTTTTCTCTGATTCTGTAGGTTATCTGTTGACTCAATCCTGCTTACTCACTGTCAACTGTTGATAGTTTATTTTGCTGTTCAGATGCTCTTTAGTTTAATGAGATCCCATTTGTCAATTTTTGCTTTTGTTGCAATTGCTTTTGGCATCTTCATCATGAATTCTTTGCCTACGCCTATGTGCTGAATGGTATTGCTTAGGTTGTCTTTCAGGGTTTTTATAGTTTCAAATAAATGACATCATTAAAAAGTGGGCAAAGGACATGAACAGATGCTTTTCAAGAGAACACATACATGCAGGCAACAATCATGTGGGAAAAAAAAAAAAAAAAACTCAACACCACTGATCATTATAGAAATACAAATCAAAACCACAACAAGATACCATCTCACACTAGTCAGTCAGAATGGCTATTATATAAAAAGACAAAAATAACACATGCTGGCAAGGTTGTGGAGAAAACTGAATGCTTATACACTGTTGGTGGGAGTGTAAATTAGTTCAACCATTGTGGAAGACAGTGTGGCAACTTCTCGAAGATCTAAAGACATAAATACCTTTAGAACCTGCAATCCCATTACTGGGTATATACCCCTAAAATATACATCTTTCTATTATAAAGACACATGCATTTGTATGTTCACTGCAGCACTATTCACATTAGCAAAGACATGGAATCAACCTAAATGCCCATCAGTGATAGACTAAATAAAGAAAATGTTGTACGTATATACCCTGGAATACTATGCAGCCATCAAAAAAGAATGAGACCATGTTCTTTAAAGGGACATGGATAGAGGTGGAGGCCATTATCCTTAGCCAACTAATGGAGGAAAAATAATACCACACGTTCTCACTTATAAGTGTGAACTAACCAATGACAACATGTGGACACATAGAGGGGAATAACATACCCTGGGGACTATCAGAGCATGGAGGTAGGAAGGAGGGAGAGGATCGGGAAAAATAACTAATGGGTACAAGGTTTGATACTTGTTTGATGAAACAATCTGCACAACAAATCTCCATGACACAACTTGCCTATGTAACAAACCTGTGCATGCACCCTTGAACTTAAAATAAAAATTAAAAAATAAAATGACCCTTGCAGCATGTCAACTGAGTGCCCCACGTTTTGGTAAAGTTTTAAAATTCTGGATGGGCAGAACTGCTATATCATTCGGCACTCCTTGACCTTCAATATTTCAGCTCAGTATCTCAGCTCAGCGCACAAATTCCCCGTTTGCCCCAAACCCTTTCCGAGTTGCGCCATTAAGTGTTTTGTTTTGTTTTTTTTCTTTTTTAGAGACAGAGTCTCGCATACAGTGATGCAATCCTAGCTCACTGCAGTCAAACCCCTGGGCTCAAGCAATCTTCTCGTTTCAGCCTCTTGAATAGCTAGGATTATAGGCATGTACCACTGGTAGTTTCTTTCTTTCAACTTTGCTGCCTATTGCTCAATGTCTAAAAATAGTTGCTTCATATAGTTTATCTAGATGAATAGTTGTTTATGGAAGAAGGCATAATTCAGTACTATTTATACTGGCATGGTTAAAAGCCTTGACTTTGTTTTTTATTTATGGCCTAAATCTTACCATAACTGTTAATGTTCACTTGAAACTAAGATAATTTTAGGGGAATGACAGGAAATTGAATATATCTATGATTAAGAAATGGAAGACAATCAAATACAGGTTTTAGTTATTGATTATGGCCAGGCGAGATGGCTCACTCCTGTAATCCTAGCTTTGGAGTGGCCGAGGTGGGCGGATCACTTGAGGTCAGGAGTTCAAGACCAGCCTGGCCAACATGGTGAAACCCCATCTCTATTAAAAATACAAAAATTAATCAAGCATGGTGGTGGGCACCTGTAATCCCAGCTACTCAGGAGGCTGAGGTGAGAGAGTCGCTTGAACCCGGAAGGCGGAGGTTGCAGTGAGCCGAGATCATGCCCTGCCTTCCAGCCTGGGCAACAGAATAAGACATCATCTCAAAAAAAAAAAAAAAAAAAGGTTTTAATTATTGATTAAATAAGACATCAATAAACTATATTTCATAATGTGATCAATGTTTCCAGATAAAAACATCCTAGATTACCAAAAAATAGACTTCCAATTCAAATGAGTTTGATACATATAAAAACATAAGAATTCAAAAATATATAAATTGTTTAACTCTTTAATACATGACATATATTCTGTACAAATACCAACATACAAGATTTGTAATGGATATAATGTGCTAATTCAACTTACTCTTAGATTTACCATCCAATATGCTTTTATTAATATTTTGTTTGTCTATAAAATGTCATCTTAAAGAGATGAGAGGATATCAAATTGCCAGCATCATTTTTGCCTATCATATTGAGAATAAAGAAGTTTTATTCTCCCTACATCCATTTTATTTCTTGAGGTATTAATGAACCCCAGAGTACATCAAAAAGGAAAACCAAAGTAAAAACTATTTGGGCATGAAACTGGACACAGACACACACAAAGATGACCAACCGTAATTCACATAAACTTTGCTGTTATACCAAACATTTAAAAACTAGCTGAGCAGATTTCATTTCTTAGCCAAGTTGTTTCATCTTTTTTGTATTTTAAACCTTTCACATTGTCTTTTTCTATTACCAAATACATATGTAGTTGAGAACTTGAAGCTATCCTGCTGTCTTAAATTCTTTTTAAAGATATCTTACTGTGTTTTTTAAAAAAATCCCCTCTAACTAGGAATAAACTAGCAAGACTTATGTGAAATTAGTTAACATTTTTCTATTTTTAAGGATTGATTTGTTTTAACACCAAACCGTTTACCACTTGCAGATCAAACTGATTATTATAAATACTGGGCTGAAAAGGGTACTTGAATAGCTTTAGCATATTTTTCCTCATAAAAATGAGTGATTGGGCTTCGTGTTCTATAATTCTATTTTATGAATTGATGCCAACATAATAAACATTTCACAGAAGCCAATATGCTTTTCTAAAAAGAAAAAATATAGCAATCAAAAAAGACATTTAAAAATCTTAATAAACAATTTAGAAAATATTGTATATATTTACCTTTGTAGGTTAGCTTGAGTCTTGGAATATTTTGTTTTGAAGTACCAATGACTGGAAGAAACAACATGGCCATACTTAGCATTATCAAAGCAGGAAAAAGGTGAAAATCTTGGCTCCTCGCCTTAAGTCTCTCATCTTTATTAGCATTCATGATGAAAACAATGTTCTCTTTCCAACGGTGTTAATTTAATCTAAGAAAGAGTAAAAAAAAAAAACAAAAAAAAACTATTAAGGTATCAGCAAACTGACACAGGAACAGAAAACCAAACACCACATCATCTCACTCAGAAGTGGGAGTTGAACAATGGGAACACATGGACACAGGGAAGCGAACATCACACGCCAGGGCCTGTTGGGGGCTGGGGGGCTGGGAGAGGGAGAGCATTAGGGGAAATACCTAATGTAGATGACAGGTTAATGGTTGCAGCAAACCACCATGGCACGTGTATACCTATGTAAGAAACCTGCATGTTTTGCACATGTATCCCAGAACTTAAAGTATCAAAAACAAAAAACAACAAAAAAAAAAACTATTAAGATAGCAGTTGGCATGTTTTCCTCAATTTACTAAATTATAATTTATTGAATGTATATAGATTTTTAAAATTAATTTCCCCATAGCTCTTATTTTACTCTTACAGAGACGAATCAGAACTAGTGAATAAAATGAAGGACTGGCTTCGTCCAGATGTAGAAATAAAAGCACCACTAGAATTTAAACTATTTTGATATTTACCGTTTTTTCCTTGACTAAAGTTGTTTCTGTGTTTTGTTAAAGCAAATATCTCAAGAACCAACTTTTTTCAAAACTTGAATTACTTGATCAGATGAGACCACTTTCACTGGTAGAGGTCCATACTTGCCCCATATCATCCCCAAATAAAAAGGTCCACCAACTAAAACAGACAAAAGCTGTCATTTTCAGACAAGTTCTCTTGTTTCTGAGTTTAGAGACATTTAAAAATTCCACTTAAATGTGAGAAACTAATTTAATTAGGTCAGGGCCCCAGTATAGGTGTTAGGCCTGGAATAATGCAATCTTACCTGAAACCTGTATTATTCCACACTAGGGAAGTAATGAATGGAAAAACAAATTCTAAAATATAAGCATTTATAAGAAGGAGGGGGTGGTTATTAACTGGGTTGCCATAAACTAGGCTAACTTCGTTGTTTTCTGTAAGATGTAGAGTAAATCAAAACACGTATTCCAAACTAAGCCTGGTAACAAAAACAAATCATATTTATTGAGCATTTATATGTACCCAATACTTTTTGAAAAGTGCTTTACATAGATTAAATGATTTAATTTAAAAACAGCCATTACGGGTGGGTAATTATTTATCTCACTTCACCAATGAAACAAAATTGAGATACAGAGTGAAATAGTTCTTCCAGGGGTACATGGCAAGTAAGAGATGTATCAAATCAACACATGATCAGGACTTTAGCTGGAGTCTGCTTTCTTCACACCTAAGTCTTCGGGTGCTTTGCATTATGGTAGAAACTAGTGATCTTCAGCTCCTGCTAGAGTCTTCAACTTCTCTTCTATGTTAATTAACTTACTGCCATCTTACTAGGAAATAGGCCACAGAACCCATAATTTCCTTGGTGATACATTGCATGGTGATAGCTTTGATCATAATAAAAAAGTATTAGACTTTAAGTAATGTTCTAATTAGTTAACATTCACAATAAATATTTTATGCCTATATGGTTTAGTTTTAAGAGAAGGCCTAATAAGGGATGAATTTTCCTTAAGTGAGATCAGCTCTTCAGTGATTAAAATGTCTCCCAGATTTTGAATACCAAGTTTTCAGTTACCTTAAATCTCAGCAGTTAAGTCTTTGGAAGTAAAATAAAGTCAAATTTTGATGTATATTACATTTATACATGATAAATAATTAAGGATAGACTTCAATTTTATGCTGAATTTCTTCATGAAATGTTAAAAGTGAGTGCTTAATAAGTTGCTTCTTCAAGCACTTTCATTACATTCAAAGATACCTACAAGAAATACTAAATTATTCTTCGTATATAATCTGTCAACATTTAATTCTTATTTTATAAGGCTACTCCATATGCAGATAATCAAGTTGATTTAGATAGTCTTTCAATCATATTGTATTAAATAACAATCATTGCATATTTTATTCACATTTAATTGACATTTCCTGGACGTTTCCCCTAATTAGATAAAATGTGAGACAATAGGAATGTCTCTCTGACCAAAAACACCTACACCATCAGCAGCCTTTTATGAAAATTTTAGTTTTAAATATTTCAATTATGCTAATTTTAATATAGAACACTAATAAAGCCTTTAAAAAAATACAATAAAGTACTAAAAATTATATTATTTAAAGGCCAGTAGGAACACATTAATGCTATTGCCACAAAACAGTCACTTTAACTGATCTTCAGAAAAAAAAGTATCAGATTAGATTTGAATATATGAGTTTTGAATCATTCAATCTCAATGCATTCTTACAACTTATTAGTTTTAAAAGTTAGTTTTAACTTGTTAGAATACCAGTATTCTTTGACTTATAGATTCTCCTTAAAAACTTGCTCCTTTTACACAAATTTCAATACAAGTTTTAAATATTTACATATTTATATGTTAATAAATATATATTTATATAACTTGTGATGGTATTTGAATATATCTAACATATATTCACTTATATACATTCTTATCAGCCATTGACATATCTAATCGCTATTTATAAGGTGAGGAAATGGATAAGATTATTATTCTGAAGGGAATGGTTGATTATAAACAATAAAGTACCATAACATAAATTAAAAATGGAGACATTTGTGACACGCTATGCAAAATAACTCAAAGGAGTATCATATAGGCTTAAACAAGACAAGTACGCTTTCATAGATGACAGAGAAAAGAGACTGGGAAAGCAAACAGAGACAGTTCCAGAAAACAGTGAAACCTCGTTAAGGACTCCTGAACAGTGAGGCAGGCTGCATGATAGACTTGGTTATATGGCTATGAGAAGGAAGAGAATGTGGCATAATTCAGTGGCATAGAACAGAAGCACACCAAAGAGAATCTTGGGCTAATTCTTAAATTTGGCTCATGCATGCTCTGGTACCTAATATATTACGACTCAAAACAATGCATATTATCACTCCGTACTGCCTTTTGGTATTGATCAAGTGTGCTGTTCCACCCACATTCATCAGTGCTTCTCCAATCCCATTACCCTGTTCCTTTCATTATTTCTTGTATTCACGTTATTAGCAAAGCACTGATATCTGATTGCAGCAGACTCACAGCCTTGGCATACAAACATGTATTCTCCCTCCTACCCATACCCTCTAAAAAAAAGAAAAGTAAAATGAATAAATGAATGTAGAGACTAAGTATATTAAATTTCTCATTATACTTAGTTGTTTTTTTTTTTTTTTTGAGCTTCTGGACATGTGAAATACTTTTTTATGACATGTAACAATGCATGTAATGTGAATGTATGTTTATATACACAGGCAAAAAAGAGGGAATTTTCCATGTGTGCATTTTATTAGCAATAATGACCTCAGTGCAGGACATTTCCTGGGAATTAATGACTAGTTGGGGTTAATGGCCCTTGGCTATGCATTGAGATATCCACTCCTCCAACTAGTCATTAATCGCTAAGACATGCCCTGTGCGTCTAACGTCGTAAGTTAAGAAGATTGATGTTTTGGTTTTCAATGAACAGTAGTAACACTGTTCCTTGTAACCCAACTAATTAATATTGTTAAATAAGTTAAAAATCAAAGCCCTGCTTTCCTTACTACTAAGACATTCTGAGAAGTGCCTATGTGTGCTGAACCTGTACTTGGAGGAACAAAATAAAGCAAAAATGGTGATACTTCTGGAACTTAAAATAAAAGCCTTTATATATTTTTCTACTATAAAACAGTCAAGACCTACAATCTGCTGGTCCTGATTCTTTGTTTTTCTTCCCAACAATCCTATAAATTCAATAGTTAATCTTTTAATTGAGGTAATTTACGGGTTAAACGTATTGCCAACAACCTCCTCCCTCCCTACTCTATTGATATTTTGCTCTGTATGTGTGTGTGTGTTATGTGCACATGTGTGTGTGTTGGGCATCTGGGATGAATTATGGAGAGAAGTAGGTGTGATTTAACCCAAAGTGGGTGGATTTAGTGAAATGCATAGGTTATACTGCATGCTACTGTCTGTAACAAGCTTGATCTGGAGCCAATTAACTGAATATAATCTATTCCAGATGCTCCCTGATAGAAACAGCACTCTTGGGGATCTTCAGATGTGGAGCCAATAGGGAGTGTTCTGATTATGAGAGACTTTTACACACTGTTCCACTAAATCAGAGATCCAAATGCATAATCTAAACTGAAGAAGACCTTGTGCCATTTCCCTAAGGAACACAGAGTCCAGAACTTATTAGATGGATGATAACTTGTCAAAAAATTTATTTCAGGAGCAAGAGATACAAAATTTTATATGTGAACTTCATTGATTTGTCTTATTTATTCATATGCATTTGTTCCAAAAGTCATTAAGCCAGGATCAGGTACTATTTGTGTGAAAAAATAGCTTCTATGCACAGGACAATAATTAAAATATATAAGTCTTCATGCCTGAAAATCTAGAACACTTAGATTTAGGACTCTTTCTCAAGTGTGCGTGTGTGTGTGTGTGTGTGTGTGTGTGTGTGTAGGTGTGTAGGTTGGGGAAGGGAAGAAAAGAACCCCTGATTTTTTAATTTTATAAAGAGCTCTTTGTTCTTTATAACTTAGTGGTACATATAAGGTCACTTGAGAATGTTTTTTACCCAGTTCAGAAAGCACAAGGAAATATGCCTATCTCAATATTAAAAGCAGTATCTGTATTAACTCACTTTGGCCAAATTGCTGCTCCGATTTTGAGCTATTGTTTGATTAGATGGTTTTCCTGTAGGGTGCGCATGACTGATCAATGATTGGTAACATTACTTCATGGCATGGCTGTGGACAGCACAACAAAAAGGGATTATAGAAAAACACTTGAAAGCCAAAGAGGTAACATAGGCAAACAAAGAGCAGCTTTATGTTATAGGGGGCTGTTATACATTCCATTGATCAAGTGCAATAATATAAAAGTAGGATTCAAGTGGTATGTGAAAAGGTCCACAGGAGTAGAGCTTGGAATGCTAGAACTTTCACTTAAATTTATCCTATCCTTTCTAAGTTTCCTTCTGTGTATTTTCTAATAGGCATATAAAATATCCTACTACTTTAGTAAGATAGCAAGTATTTGTTGAAAGACTAATTGTCCATTAATGGACTTCATTGTCTTCAGATATCATGAATTCTCCATCAATTGATATATTCTAAAGGAGTGTGGAAGGCCATCTGACTCCTCAGAGATCACAAAGAGTCTTATATTTGATTAAATGCTAATCTGCTTCCAAACCTCTTTATGATGGCCAATGATATTTCTCCACACACCAAATTATGATTATCATCAGAAATTAGTTGTAGAGCTGAGCTAAGCTATTTGTCAGTAAATATAAATTAAACTACCTACATTTTTATTTTTTAGTGGTTTAAACGCTATGTTTGCATTTCTAAAATACACTGAGAGTTTATTGTTTTATAATCCCTGTTCAACAAAGCAACGCTGTTAACATTTTACTTGGGTTTGCATGCGTTATAGCCATGTACTAAGAGCCAAAGAAAATTCTGTAAGATCTCACCTCTAACGAATTCAACAGAAAATAATACAATTGTGAGATTTTAGAATGTATGTGTAGAATCTCTTAGGTTTAATATTGTGGGTTTCTTTTGTTTCTAACCATAACAGTAACAACAAAATAATGTTTAAGTTGTAAAGAGGTCCCAAAGAAATAAAGTGCCTCCAAGGTCTAAACTGTTGAAGTTGTTAACAGCTTTATACAAATTTAATAAAATACTACTGTGAATGACTTTATTGATATTTATTTTCCTCATCCTAAATCTCACATCAATTTGCTGTTCAAAGCAGCAATTGATATTTATCAATTTGAAGGGTCAGAGAAAGTACTAACAACATCATTAGAGTTGGCTTTTCTTCAAATCAGATTAATCAACAGTCCAAAGTTTCAATATTTTCCTTTCAAATTCTTATACTCTTGGGAGCATTTTAACTCATGCAACTTTTCATGACCAAGATAATCTTATAATATGCTTTTGGAGAATTATATAATATTTTGTCAAATTTTAATGTGTGCACTCGAAACATAAATTGGTTGTTTTTTAAAACTCAAAAGCTTCGACCTCAAATATTCTGATATGTGCCTCTTAGGTATTTCTGCTTTTTTTAATGAAGAGACTTGAAAAAAGCAGAGTAGGAATTATTGAAAATATGAAGGCAAAATTATTATATTTTCTTGGAATAATGAAGTAAGAATTAACTATTTTATTTTACCATTTTATTTTATTTTATTTTATTTTATTATTTTTTATTTTATTTTATGGCAGAGTCTCACTCTGTCAACCAGACTGGAGTGCACTGGAGCGATCTCTGCTCACTGCAAGTTCCACATCCCCAGTTCAAGCGATTCTTCTGCCTCAGCCTCCCGAGTAGCTGGGATTACAGGCACGTGCCACCGTTCCTGGCTAAACTTTTTATATTTTTTAGCAGATATGGGGTTTCACCATGTTGATCAGGCTGGTCTCGAGCTCCTGACCTCGTGATCCACCAGCCTCGGGCTCCCAAAGTGTTGGGATTACAGGCATGAGTCACCGCACTGGGCCAACTATATTTTTATTATTGAGATATGCTTATTTCTGATTTAGTCAAGCTCTTTTATTTTTTAGAAATGTCATTTTTATCAAAACTAAACAATATTTTGGCAAATATCCAAAATTTTTCTTTATTCTTTTCTGAAATTCACATTCAGTTATTCATTTAGCTGTTGAATTATATGTTCATTTCACATTTTCCCAGAATTTATAATATGTATCTAATATTATACATATTCTGCCTATGTGAAGAATAAATGGATTCGAATTTTAAAAAATTGATTATTCACAATAAAATGTACAGAATATTCTGTTTTACAAACCAAGTTAGTGGCTCCATGGTCTCTGTGGCAGCATAAATAATTCTGCACTTGGAAACTTGTTTTTCAAAGCAATACAGGTATTTTTATGATATATGTATATTTCCTTTTTTTTTTTTTTTTTTTTTTAAGAGATAGGATCTCACTCTGTCACTGAAGTTAGAGTGCAGTGGTATGACCACAGCTCATGGTAGCCTGGACTTCCTGGGCTCAAGTGATCCATCTGCCTTGGCTTCCTGAGGAGCTGGGATTATAGGCATGTGCCATCATGCCCAGCTAATTTTCTTTTCTGTTTTTTCTTTCTTTTTTTTTTTTTTAGAAATAGGGTCTCACTATTTTGACCAGGTTGGTCTGCTCTTGAACTCCCGGCCTCAAGTGATCATCCTGCTTCAACCTCCCAAAGTATTGGGAGTACAGGCGTGAGCCACTGTGCCTCACCTACTTTATTATATTTTAAAATATTATCATGGTGTTTGTTTTAGCAGCACTTATTTTAAGGTAAGAACAATACAGAGATACACGAAGAGAAGAGCACAACACCTAGATAGGAAAGACAGACAAATGTGTAAAACAGAATTTATTTTCATTTATTGACATGTGTGGTAGTCGTGTTTTCCACAATCTTCATGTGTATATTTTAATTTTCCAATTAAAAACATTTACTGAAAAAATTGGTTATGCCAAAGGAGGAAAAATTGAAATTTTTTTTTATTATTTAATACATGTCTTATCAGACTGTGAGACGGGGATTTCATCTTATCATCAAAACAACATACAGAGGTTATAGTTGCCAATATGTAAAATTATATAAGCTTGCTTATACCAAACCACTTATGTATAGGAAATAGCATTTCGATAAGTTCCTATACTGACACTAAATTATAACATGGGGTTATACATACTTAGTTTAGAATCTTAAGGTTGTGGCCGGGCGCGGTGGCTCAAGCCTGTAATCCCAGCACTTTGGGAGGCCGAGACGGGCGGATCATGAGGTCAGGAGATCGAGACCATCCTGGCTAATACGGTGAAACCCCGTCTCTACTAAAAAATACAAAAAACTAGCCGGGCGACGAGGCGGGCGCCTGTAGTCCCAGCTACTCCGGAGGCTGAGACAGGATAATGGCGTGAACCCGGGAGGCGGAGCTTGCAGTGAGCTGAGATCCGGCCACTGCACTCCAGCCTGGGAGATGGAGCCAGACTCTGTCTCAAAAAAAAAAAAAAAGAATCTTAAGGTTGTAACTGTTGGAAACCAGTAAATAATTATGAAGTAATTAAATTACATTTTTGAGATGTATGCTGTAGGACAATTATACATATTCTTCATAAAAATCCTAACCCTTTTATATAAACAGATAAAGAAATGCCATCAAATCTACCAGCAATGCCCATATTTAATAGCAAACTTTTAATCTAAAAAAACTGCACATAGCAGGAAAACTATGACCTTGAGTTTCATACTCACATATATTCTTCAGGAACACATGTACTGTTGAGATCAAAACATTTATAATGAGTTAAATGAATCCTATATAGCCTTATTTTATCTTTTTTTTTTTTTTTTTTTTTTTTTACAAAAGATGTGCTAAACACATTAACACTATTTGTTTCTTTCTTCACTATTTAATGAAACACCTTAGGGAAATAAACACCGTAGGGAAATAGGAGAAAAAATTTAAATAATTCACTTCATAAACATAATGCTATCTGGGAACACAAATAGGCAGCATGTAAAAAGAACTTAGCATCACAAGTGAAATTTAGGAACCAAGTCTTCATATTCAATTTGAATTTCATGGTATTTGACCCAACTCATCAACTATTAATAATTAACATTTTAAATTCAACACCTGATGATGACTATGCAATCAAAAAGGCAACTTTTCTTTCAACAAATAAAAGAATTGTTCAGCACTCTTAGCAGTAATAGTTATTTAGTGATCATTGTTTGTATCTCTAATGATGATGACATATGTTCATGCGTTTCATCTTGTTTTAACATGCTTCAAATGCAATTGTTCCAACCCACTTGTATTTCTAATTGTGTCATTATAAGGTAAACATTGTAGAATAAGTTTGCACATGCTCATTGTTGGGGTCTCCTGGCCCAGAAAAGAGCTGGATGTCTGGAAAATCATATCCATAGGAGAAATCTGAATTTTGTCATAAATAATCTACCAGCTTCTACCAGAAATTCAAAAGTTCTCAAATCCCTGGCTCAGTAAATATTCCTATGTTTCGTTTAACTCTGCTATTGAGAAAGTTAAAAACAACTTAAAACAAATATATAAGTTTTATAAATAAATTGATATCATAAGTTCCATTATTTGTACCTTATATGACTGCCTTGTTATACAAGGTAAAAGTTTCTTTTAGCTACACTTCCACATATCCCAGGTTATATCTTCCATAACTCTTCTGGGATATGTCAAAAGGATAGTAGCACTGTGGTTAAGCACATAGACAAAAAGCCCCGGTCTATCACTTGCTTTCTGTTTATCCATGGGCCAGTTACTTAACCATACTGTGTCTCATGTTTCTCACCTGAAATTGTGGATAACAAGAGTATTTGATTCCTTCGTTGTAACAACTCAGAAACCATAATGTAAAGCGCCACACCCTGCCCAGTACACAGTAAATGATCTATCAGTGTTAGCCATTTAAAAATCATTATAATCAATTTGTCTTAATTTTATATTAAAACTCGATTTAATAACAAGAGAAAATGATGGTTTTAAAGACAACTCATGATTATCTGACAGTACAGTTACAGTTTATAAGGCCTGTAAAGCAGTTTTCAGGAAAATACTATATAACATCCAAGAGTATGAAAACAAATGAAGAAAATAATTTTAATTCTTTGAGATCATAAACACAAATAAACAAGCAAACAAATAAATTTCATTTCTATACTTTAAAAGGGGAGAATGAAAGTGATGGTTTGAATCTGATTATGAAGGGCATAACATAATTGTATCTGGAGCACCTCTAATGCTACTCATTTAAATTAAATCACATAATTTATCAAGAAAGAGAAAATAACTAAATACCTGATCAACAATAACTTCATATAAAATTTTTAAATCAAAGTAGAATAAACATTGGTGAATATGTGTAGTACTTGACTTGAAGATTTTTATTTGGATTAAAAAGATTAAAAGAAGTATGCTTCCCTGAGTGCCTTCTCCAGAAAGGATACTACCTTCTCAAGGGGAAAACAAATTTTAAAAATCTTGTGGATCCTGTGAAATACAAAGATATAGTACATTCAACAGTATATTCAAAGTATAACGATTATGTATGTATGTCTGCAATTCAATATATTATTTGTATTGAATCTTAACAGGTTGTAATTTAAAAAAAAAATGCATCTATGAGACTTAATTCAGTGTTCTAGTTTCCATTACACACCTAGTCTTTAGTTTTACAACTCGTATAGTATGGTTTAAAGGTATAAAGATCTTTAACGAACTTTTATTAATGTTATCTGTTTTCAGCTTTCTTTAAAAAATTATTCTTCGTAATTATGATGTAACTTAGGCACCTCACCAATTTATATTTTTGAACATATGTTGCTGACCATTTTTGAACATATGCCTGAAATTATTTTAAATAGTTAATTAAAATAATTTTTACATGAAAAAGTAATCATGTTTAAAAACAGCTATATTGTGTTTATGATCAATTTTTGAAACTAGTTTTACTTACATTAAAATTGTTATGTTTTTACCAAGTATATTTCAAAATTCACACCAGCTTATAAAACAGTTTTGATCAAATTTCATTTATAATACCCTGTGATTATATATCAAACATAGCAAAACTTTCATATATAGCAGGAAAACAAAAATTATGTTATTGACTATGGTAACACATAAAACAGTGAAGCAATGTTTCCTAAGTTAAAACATGGCAAAATTGGATATCATATTGAGCTTTAATTAGGTTTTGGCAGGTTAAACATAAAAAATACTTTTAATAACATTTTAAACCATTTCACATATGTAAACATGCCAGTATTATTTGTAACAGTTTTCAAAATTACTGTATTTGTAGCATACCAAGAGTTGAAGTTGTCTCTGCCACAGATTCAAAGAGCTACTATGCATCTTAGAACATCTTAATATTTCTGGTGGTTCTAAGATGGACTATTAAAAGAACACATCAAAAAATTTATTTCATATTAAATAGTTATTGAAATACATATTTGCATAAGGATGAAATGTTTCTCTAGCATGAACTTTACTGTCCTCAAATATAAATTAATAAAATTAAAAATTAATGTCAATGTATTACATAATTCCAAATAACATAATAAAATGTAGAAATACCATCTTATAATTAATACAAGTTTTATACTATCTGTATATATGCCTTCACATGAATTTATTATATTTTAATAACATTATTTGATGTATAGGACATGCAATATAGAAGCATAATATGGATCTTATTAAAGAGCTTCTATCATTAAAGCTGAATTCATCTCTTTTACCTTCTCTTAATTTGTATAAGGGAGCAGTTCCTGGACTAATATATTTGTGTTTAAAAAGTAACTTGCAGTTACCTAGTGCATACGCAATGCGTATAGAATGAGTTGGGGTGTTGTCTTGTGATAGTGAGACTAATAAAGTGCCAGAAATTTCAGCTTCTTTATCAGGCAGTCACGTATTTATAAAAAACCTCTCTGGTCTTCCTATGTAGATATGTTTGCTTTCTTCTTTTTGCATGACTGTTCTGTTGAAGTCATGTGTTGAATATTTGTGCTATCTAATTTCCCCTCCATCCTTATCACCCTCCTTATCTAGTTCTCTATCAACATAGTATATCAGTTTCTGAGCTGTGTTTAGGCTCATCCTTATAGCCTCAGCTACATCTTAACAACTGGACTTATATGAATGTTAAAAAGTGCCTCAGTCAGGACAAGCAGGGGATTCCTGAGTTGAGCATACAGCTGCCGATGGATATTTCTCCATTTTTATTTTTTACATCTTTCCCTCTTGGAGAAAATATAATACCTTTTACTACATGATCTCAGAAGTTGACTTGAAAGCTAGCACAATGTTCTAAAACTAGCACAACATTCTGAATTTTTAAATACAGAGTTCAACTCAGATAGTCTCTCAAAATCCTCAGTAATTAAACTTATTTGTTTTTACCAAGTGTTATAGCAACTGAGATAAAATTCTTGAATTTTCCAGGGATCGCTCAGCCTACTGGTTAAAATTTCAGGTTCTGGCTATAAGATGGTTTGGTTGTAATTTCTATTTTGTTACTCATCAACTTTATCCTCTGAGAGAATTCACTTAATTTCTCTAAGTCCAGTTTCTGCATCTACAAAATAGGATTATCAGTTCTTATCAAATATGATTGTTGTGAGAATAAAATGAAATAATGCATGAAAAGCACTTACTATCTTCTCTGGCACATAACTAGCTCTAACAAATGTTAGCTTAATGGTCTTCCATTTTTACATGGACTATGATAGCAAGTATTTTCTAAAGATAGTAAGTAAATATGAAACTTAAAAGGAAGTCTGGAAACTCCCATATTCTCCTATCATAGTTACAAATGTGTTTGTATAATTTGGCATTAAAGTTCTCAACTCTCATTCCACAGTGTACATATTTTTCAATGCACAATTAGATAAGATCCCCATTGCAGTATTAATAATACATTGTTTTCCTCTGAACTTCTAATTCATTGAGCCCCTATGCACTGCCAAACTGAAATCCTAATAAAAAGAACATACTTAATTGCTTTACTGGATGTGGAAATTGTTAGACTATACAAAATAAAAGGGAGAATGAAAATATTTTTTTTAGAATTTTCTACTAGAGATTACTAAATATGTTTGAAGAAAAAGTCTATGAGGGAGGTCTTGGAGCTGATATAAATGCTTAGAAATGGTTTTGATAGAAAGCCAACCTAAAGTTATTTTTGAAGGCTTATTTAGATATTATAATAACCAACAATGTTTATGCATATCAAGAAATTTAGTTTTAATTATAACTTCTGTACTTTTTAGAGTATTCAAAACATGAGTTGTTATATCATAATAAAATCACAGTTTAAAATATATTTCCAAGTCATTCGTAGATCATTCCCTAAATCTTGCAAGATTTTCATTTGTACCTTCCAGACATAATCTCCATCTACCGAATCATGTACTTTTTCTTCTTTTGTACCACATGAATTCAGGACATCTATTAAATTTACCACTGTATCCTCAAAGCTTAACACAGTCCCTAATATGGAGTAAGATATGGGTGTTTATTTATTAAATAAATGAAAGAAGAACTCAATCTCCTCTTTCCTTCACCAGCCCACTTCTTTGACATATATATGATGGAGAAGCTTTTCAAATCTCTTTACAGCATCCTTATGTGTAATATCAGAAAAACTCAAAAACCTTGTGTCTCCCCAAGAGTCCAAGGAACATATGGGAATGTAGGGACTAAATTAGAAAGAGGTATAGATGTTATAAAGATTCATACCCTCCAAAATGGGAGGAATATCTGAGCTATTCAGGGACGTTCTTTGTAATTCTGGGTATCTTTTTGCAAGTTTTTAGAACAACAGTTTTTTCTAACATCACTTGAGAATATCCTAGAAAACCCCTGTGTGTAGGGAAGGGCGGTGAGATAATGGTAAGCATTTGAACTTTGGAGTCAGACAGGCTTGATTATGAATTCCAGTTTTACCATTTCCAGGATAAGATTTTCTTTGGAATTTGGCAGATAATGACAACTTTGCTATGTTTTTGCATTTGAAATAATGTACATTAAAATCTGTACCTAAATAGTACTTGCAGAATAACAATGGCTATTATGATAGTTATTTCTTTTTTTTTGAGACAATTATTTCTTATTATAGATTAAGATAGTTCCATTCCCTCAACTAGGTATGATTTATATATATATATGTGTGTGTGTGTGTGTGTGTGTGTGTGTGTGTATATACACACACACACATGAAAATGATATATTTACTGGTATTATTTACTATCATGTTTCTACTTCTCTTCCTCTCTTCCTGTGAATTGTTGAGTTGTATCCAGAAGACAAACCATAAAATTAAGTAGAATTTAAAGACGTATTCAAGAAGTATCCATTAAGCATTTATCCTATCTATATGATTCCCACATTTCTAGAAAATTCACAGCACGGACCTTTTCCTAAATAAATGCACACCCAGATTAAAAAGAGGATGAGAGAGTAATGTCTAAGTGGTAAAATATGCAAGCTACTCAAAGGAAAAATGTAGAGATGTAGAGATTATTGCTATCTTGGGTAAGAAAGAATGTGGAGTTCAATTGTAATAGTGCATGAGTGCGTCCTTTGGAATGTCAATGAAGAATAACGAATTCTTGATTATAAAACAATGAGAAAAAGGAAAAAGATATCTTTCTATCCTTGTCACTATAATAAATCAGTTTTCAGACAATGCTTCATTAAACTCTTGTACTGCATTATCCTCATAAAATTAAGAATTCTCCTTTAAAAAGGTGACTTGTGTACTTTACCTAATCATTCAACAAAGACTGCCAACTTCCAGGGATTATGATAAGCATAAGCATTAAGTATACACAGAACTTTGATTTTCCAAATACTGCATTTGATTTATTTAAAACAAGCTTATATCATCTATCTATTGACCAATCAATGTAGTGCAAAAGGGTAGAGTAACATATTTAAAAAAACATTTTTGTAATATGTAAATGGTATTTCAAGATTATTTCAGTTTAAAACAAATTATACAATTTTCTACAATATGTTTTTATTTATAATATTAAAGAAAAGTAAAAACATTATGCATTGAAAGACATATTATGCTTTGTCTTGCTAAAAATATGTGTATGAACTGGGAAAATACATTTTTATTTTTTACTATTTACAGATTTTTATTATCATTTAACTTGAACTATTAAATTCTGATGTTTTATATAAGTGTCAGATTTTCCAGTTACTCTTTGATAAAGAATGCAAAGGGAACATGAATAAGGATCCACTATGCTTTAGTGGAAAGTGCTCTGAGTTAAAGGTCTAAAGATATGACTGTAGTCCTGGTTTGCCTCATACAAGACATCTTATTTTCAGGAATTCAATTAGCCACTCAGGGTCAGGGATTTTTTTACGTAAATTTAGTATGTTGATATGTCATCAATATAACAGGAATATGACGTACGTAGTTTTAGCAAAGCAAAGTGTCTATGAATATTTTTAAATGATTAACAACATACATAGACTTTTTTCTTTAAAAAGGGATTAACCTTTTTGACTTAATTCAATTTTACTTTTTTTAGGGATCAATGTTATTAAATCTAATGTACAGCAGAGTCAGATATGAGAAACTCTGATTCAGATATTGCAATTTACTTTTATGAAATAGAGAAGTACCATGTATTACATATGGCATATATGATATGTATAAAAGTCATATAAGATGTGTATATATGTGGTATATATATATGATATAGATATGACATATATAGTCTATACATCAGGTACATACAGGATATGATATATAAGACATATATAGTATATACATAGGAATGTGTGTATATATATAAATCTCATATATACTCACATACAAAACACAGACACTACAGGGATATGGCAAGGGAATATCTGCTCTTTATCAAAGTTGTCATCAATATTAATGATACCTTTAATAATGTACATGTTCTTTTTTTACCTAAGATTAATTTTTCTACTCCATTTTCATGCGACTAATGTAGCACCGAGTTGCTCTGATTGAATGCCTGTGTTGCTACAATTGGTATTCTGGACTTGACCCATAGACTTCAATCCTGGAAATGGATAACTTGTTTTCCATACTTGTTTTCCTCAAATGTTTGCTTTCATAATGCCATCTCTAATTTGAAATATAAACTCCCTAGGTTGGTATCTAAATCCCTTCTTTAACTACACAAATTATTTTCCTTGTTCCTCAATGTGCACTCCCTGTTCCAGGCAAAATAGTCAGTGAACACATTCCATCTAAATTATATTCTTTTCCTTCTTCCTGTGTGTGATGTTCTGCTGTCCTGATCCAATCTCATCCAAAAAGCATTTCTGGGTAAGTTCCAGGTCAACACACTCACACACTTTCTACCAGGGTAACTACAGCAGATTTTTTCTCAACTACATCGACTTACAGTCAAAGTTTCTTGCATATGGCCTGAATTTTACAAGCCTCTTACCTCTCCAAAAAATTTGGAAAGATGCTTAGGCACAGAAAATGTATACTGTCTTAAATCTACTTCAGATAGCTCATAGAAGCTGAATGGGCTCAAAATAAAAGCATAATAAATGTTTAGTAGACAGATAAGAAGTCAAACAATTATATAGAGGAAACAACAGAAATCTGCTGTTCTGACTCATTAAACAATTAATTAATTTTAGGAATAAAAGGTTCTGTAAACTTTATAAGAGCAATAACTGATATTCTTTTTTAATTAATAATTTTACTTTTTTTTTTTTTTTTGATACAGTCTCACTCTGTCACCCTGGCTGGAGTGCAGTGGCACAATCTCTGCTCACTGCAACCTCTGCCTCCCCAGTTCAAGAGATTCTCACATCTCAGCCTCTAGAGCAGCTGGGATTACAGGTGTGCACCACCACGCCTGGCTAATTTTTGTTTACTTTAAGCTTTTTTTCTTATTTTTTGTTTTGTGTTTTGATTATATAAAACATGTACGTAACTCAAATACCAAAATTATATTACATGTATATTAACATGAATACCTTTCATCCCTGTGTTCCATTTTGTGCCTCCCTGTCCTTTTTTAAAAATATATATATAATTTAAGTTCTAGGATACATGTGCAGAATGTGCAGGTGGGTTACATAGGTATACATGTGCCATGGTGGTTTGCTGCACCCATCAACCCGTCATCTACATTAGGTATTTCTCCTAATGCTATCCCTCCCCTGTGATGTTCCCCTCCCCCTGTCCTTATGTTCTCATTGTTCAACTCTCATTTTGGAGGTTGCTGGAAGATCAAGATTTGGTTTTGTATATATTCTAGCTTTCTATTGGACGTTCACCTGGCAACATTGAGAAGGCAGCTGAATTAAAGTCAGAAGGTGAAAGTAGTAGTCAGAGATAGATGTATAATTTTGGCAGTCATCAGTATATGGGTGGCATTTATGAGAGGTGATTTTGCCAAGGGAAAAAATTCAGATAGAGGAAAAAATGAGTGCAAGGACTGATCCCTGGCACACTCCATTATTAAAAGGTCAGAGAGATGAGGCTGAACCAGCAACTGAGACTGGTAAAAGCTACTTGTGGAGAAGGACAAGGAGAAATATGTGAGACTCTGTATTCCTTTGAAATTTTCACAGGAATCAGAAATCAGAGGAAGATAAATGATCAACAGAGCCACTGGATTAAATGTTACTAATATGTCAATAAGGTAAGATCTGAGCACTGATTGTTAGATTTAAATAGTACTAAAGAGTTATGCAATGGAGCAAAAATATCAAGTTATTCAAATAGATATATACATTTATATGTATATATTTTATTTTATTTTCACAATGAAAACATCATTTTATATCAGCAAATGCTTTAAAGTTAAGATTTATAGCATCCTGAAATCCTTGTAATAATATTTCTGTCTTTTTCACAAAGGGACTACAGATGAATGCTATTCTTTAAGAAAAATGCTTTTGAACTTATAATGAAAATATCTTTAAAGAAGTGAATAAATATTATTTATTACAACTTATTTAATCTAACCTAAGATACCATTTTAATATACATCATTATTTTAGGTGTCACTAAGAAAACAATCTTGTCAATTTAACTATGATATGGCATCGGTTGTAAGACATTGTTGATTTCAGAGATATTGAAGTGAGAAAAAAAAACCATCTTAAAACTTATGAAATGATATTGTATTTTTTTCTGACTATATTAAGATGTGCATTCTATTTCTCTATCAAAGAATTAGACAAATGATAAATACTGTTATGTACAGTGCTGTTGCAGAATAAACAACTGTTCCCATGACACAACAAACACACCTAATAAATATCTTTTACCTCCCTGAGTGGAGGGCAACATTGTAAACTATTATAACCACAGAAAAAGTGATAAAAAAAAATTAGGTGAAATTAAATTAGATAAATTTGTTGTATGCTGTAATTATTACACAGGCTACTATTAATTACATTAATATATTAACAATATATTACTGCAGACTACTATTAAGTATCATATAATTTTCAAAATGTTTATATATTAACATATTTACTAATATTTAAAAAATTAACTTCATAAGAGCATTTACTTAATGTTTTTTAACATCAATAAAAATGTTTTATTTTACCCAATAAAAAATAATAATTGATTTATTAAATAAGACTTCTGTATTTTCTCTTTTCCTCAAATATGCAAAACTTTGATTGTGACAGAGTGAAAATGCATGGCATTAGAAATCATGTAAGCTAAGGTCTGGTTTAAGCCCTGCCAGTAAATGTTGTTAAATTATTCTATTTTTGTGAATTGCAGTTTTCTCATCTTTAAATGAAGGGACTAGTGAAGATGGGATTTAAGGTGACTTACTGTTCTGATCTGTACAGGATCACTTACATTAAAAAGAAAAATTGAGACATTATTGATCATAGTCACTTCAAACATCAGCACAAATTTCTGTCCAACATGTTACAGCAGAGTTTTATGTATATATACATGATATTTACTCCCTATAATCTATAGCCTACAACCTGCAAGACATGAACACATTATTAAGTGCTTCTGTTAAGGAGTCATTATTAAGAGATAAATCTATTTAATATAAGTTTATTCTGGTTTCCCTGGGGATTGGCCTAATAATGAATGAATGAATGTATATATATTTTACTGCTGTTTAATTATTCTATTAATAATAGACTGTGATTATTATAAAATTAGTTTTTTACATTCTACCATTAAAAGAAGGTAAGTATGCAAAAAGAAAATCAAAACACCATCTTCCTATCAGCACCTCAGTTAGAGATGATCACTGTTAAAATCTTCTATATTTTCCCTATTTTCTGTGCATATACATAAATGTATTTTACAACAATGAGATTATATCAATAATCTAGTTTATAAATTACTAATGAGTTAATTGTTTCCACTTTACCCATCACTATGTTTTCATTTTATTTAATATTCAGTCACATTAAAAATTTTAGAGATGTTTCAAAAATGTTTCTATGGTGGATTTGTCCAATTTGACATCTAATTCTAAGCACACTATACCTACCTAGTTTCAGCACTATCATTTTTAATATAGTACACATTTTAACCCCCTCTCTTATATTTCATGATATTAACTTGTTGAAGACAGACAAGTTCAAGTTATTCCTTTTAAAATGCTTTAACCTCTTCAGGAATTTTAACATTGTCAAAAACTTAATAATTTATTTCAAAACCATATGTCAACTAACTGCACAACAAAAACTATTTCTCAGTTTTTATTGGAATCCAGAGAAAATTAATCATTGTACTCTTGGGGATTCTGTGCTAATATTAAAAAAAAAGATTGGTCTCTTGATCTTTCTCCACTGGGAGAAGGACATGATGCATGTCCTCCCTAGCACAGGATCACTGCCCTACATGAATGAGCACAAAGTCTTTCTAAGAGTAGTCTTAACTGTTACTGAAATTTAAATTACTTAAGTTCCCTTCTTTTTTATCTCCATAAATCATTTCTGGCACATATTCTTTCACCTATCAGAGCAAATCTAAATAAGAACATGTTCCTTTTGGGCTGAATAGTACCAGTTTACCTAAATTAATGTTTATTTAGTATCTAATAATGTTTCCTATTGAGAGGAGCTGGGCTCTGGTTTCTCAAGGTTTTTGCCAAGTCTCATAAATCTGGGAAAAGGCGGTCAGTGTAACCCCTACTAATAACCAAAGTGGCCACACACAGAATAAACAAGGGCCCAGTTTATTAAGCCTTCACTGAAAGACCTTATTGGCATAAATTTAGATTTCTCAGTATTAATTTATGATGTGTGCAATGCGCTTTGCATTAAAAAAAAAAAAGAGAGAGAGAGAGAATAGGAAAAAGAGTTAAAAATGCATTTAACCAAAGCTTTAATGTATTAATGCACTATTTAAATCTAATAGCCAGCAAAATAGAAGGTAAGAGAGAAAAACACAAAACAAGTTTCTGTGAACTATACAGAAGGTGGCAATGCATTTAGTTTTGATGTATTAAAATTTCTAAGCAATTAATAATACATATCAACATTGCTAAAAAGGACAATTTTCTGGGTGTCTCTACCAATTTCTAAATTACTCAATTGCTTATTTAATCAAGGTTTGAGATATCATCTCTTTACCAGTATAATAAATTTTTGAACCAATAATATCTAGTAAAACACTGAGAAAGTACTTAGCTTTATCTACACCTTCAGTATCAGCCAAAGTTAATTCTATATGAATTGTATTGTTTTAAAATCAAAATTTATTTCTCTAGACATGAAATTATAACCTTATTTAAAACTCAATAAGAAAATATTTCTAAAGATGTCATAATTTATTTACAAAAGACACAGATTACATCAGGGAAATAAGGCATCTAGCTCATGGTGGTCCTGTTTTTATTTAATCATTCTCCATGGTAATACGGTATTTTCTCCAATTTGCATTGGACATGGATCTCAAGAACAGAATATAGACAAGTTTTAGGAAGAAGAATAAAGGCTTTGGATATTTGTTTTATTTCAGAGAGTCCAGAAAGAGATTCTTTAGAAGAAAGCAAAGAAGGATGGCATTTGTGTGTGTGTGTGCGTGCGCGCGTCTAAAAAACCCCATCCATGTTTTCTTTAATTTTATGACTTTTCTTGCTTTTACACTAGAAAGATTCCCAGACTAACCACATGATGTGAATGGAATAACCTTTTCTCTCTTTGGCTGGGTGATGGTTTCTCAAAATAAATATAACACATCTTATACATTTTTTTTTTCTGAATTTGTCTTTCTTGAGCCATGTCCATGAGTTGAAAAGACTTTCTCTGGGAATCCCAAATGCTGAGACAATGCCACCTTAATTAGGAAAAGTAATGTCAAGAGCAATTCTACCTCAGACAACTTACTAAACGTTTTTCTTATCTTTTCAATAAATATGCCTTTCATATGTTTACTCATAATGCAATAATTATTTCTAATAAGACAATCTTAAAAGTAAGTTATTCACAATAATGATAATGAGTACCTATCACATAGCTATCATGATGCCACACATAATTTGGTATGAAACTGACATGACATGGTACCTGCAGATAAAATCAGGTTATATGAGAAAAGTGATTAGCAGAATGCCTATAGCTATAAGCTCTAAAGTAAATGTTAATTCTTTCATTATAATTCCAGTGATTTCAAAGTTATTAAAGATAAGAATAGCATAAAAATATACAGTCATGCTTCAACAATGAGAATATGTTCTGATAAATTTGTCATTAGGTGATTTCATCATTGTTCAAACATCATAGAGGGAACTTAAACAAACCTAGATGGTACAGCCTACTACACACCTACACTATATGGTATAGCCTATTGCTCCCAGGCAACAAATCTGTACGGCATGTCACTGTACTGAACATTAAAAGCAATTGTTACACAATGGGAAGTATTTACGTATTTAAACTTACCTAAACATAGAAGAGATACAACAAAAATAAAATACTATAATCTTATGGGAACACCATCCTACATGTAGTCTGTCAGTTGACAGAAATGTTGTTATGCAGCACGTGACATGTAATATATAGCAATATAATCCAGTTGTATAATATATAGTGCTCTCTAGTAAAAATATAATATAAGGCATGTAATTTTTTCTTTCTTTTTTTTTTTTTTTTTTTTTTTTTTTTTGAGATGGAGTCTTGCTCTATCACCCAGGCTGAAGTGCAGTGGCATGATTTTGGCTCACTGCAATTTCTGCCTCCCAGGTTCAAGTGATTCTCTTGCCTCAGCCTCCTGAGTAGCTGGGACCACAGGCATGCACCACCACACCTGGCGAATTTTTGTATTTTTAGTAGAGACGGTGTTTAGCCACGTTGACCAGGCTGGTCTCAAATGCCTAACCTCAAGTGATCCACCCACCTAGGCCTCCCAAAGCGCTGGGATTATAGGCATGAGCCACGGAGCCTGACCTGAGACACAGTATTTTAAATTTTCTTGTAGTTATATATGAAAGTAAAAAGTAGCATATAAAACCAATTCTTATATATTTAATCCAATATATAACCATGTTAACATGTATACAATATAAAATTATTAATCAAAAAACCATTGTCATGCTAAGTCTTCAGATTCAGGTGTGCATTTCACACTTTCAGTATTTCTCTAAGTGGATTCTGAATTTTTATTAGCAATAAAAATTGGTTTGTATTCTGATTTCAGAAAATTTACAACTAAAAAATGAGATTGAATTTACTCAAGTTGTTTCAAGCAAATATAAAAGTTTTCTGATAACTGAATCGAGTATCATTTATTAAGTTTAATTAATTAAATTAAATAACATAAAAGTTGAATTTAAAGCTAGCTTTGAAACTAAAGCAAGATGTAAATACCTGCAAACTTCATCCTCTTCCCCAGAGGTAGAAAATATATTTTACATGAGATAGAGGGGAAAGATTCTCAGAATAAAGATATATTTTTTGCCTTATGCTTCATGTAATAGAAAAATGAACACAATTCACACAACCATCAGGATTTCTGTAAGGACCTTTATCAAGGTTTCTAAGAATTTATACTCATATATACATTTTTTTTCCCTTTGGGAACTGGCCTGCAATATCCAACATTTAAGTCAGCTTAGACCCCAAAATTAAAGCTGTGTTTGTTCTTATTTTTTCTGTTTCCCTTGCCTCTAGTATGATATGTGTGAATAGTGTAAAGCAAATAATAATATGTCATAGAATTGGATTAGGATTTATTATAGATTCCTACTTTAATCCCAGCCCAATGATTAACATTTCAAAGATAGGAGAAATTGGCTTTATAAATTAATATGGCTTTGGTGTCCACTGTATTTAACTAAGGAGAACAAATAAGTTTTAGAGAGAAATCCTGGAGCAGCTGGATGATATACACAATTCTAGCTTGGATTTTATTTGTGTTTAGTTTGGTTTAATTTTATTTGTTTATAAAGCATGCAGGAAAAATAAAATACTTGAAACCTCATTAGGAATGTTTCAAGGGCTCTGAATTATGAATAGACATGAGAGCATCACAAAAATCGAATTCCAAATTTTTAAACTCTTTCTGGAATGATGCCATTCAAGTATGGGAATTATGTTGACAGTGTTTTTTTAACCCTTATTTGATCCCAGTCTGGCATAATACATGTCGCAAAAGATGTGTTAAATTTATTATGTAAAACCAAAGAAAAAAATGCGTGAATGAAAAAGTGAAGTCAAATATAAAGTGTAAGGTGACATGGATGTGATGGTCTGAACAACATATGAAAAAGTTTTTAATGTTTTATTGGTTTGGGCAGATAGACAAAAGTACTATACTTAAATAATGACATAGGAAGCAGAATTGGACATATTTTTATGCTATCATCGTTAGTTACTTTTAGTTATTTGGTATTTAAGTACTATATAATAAATGGAGAAATGCCATTCTAAAAGCTACGTTGCTGGAATCTTGGAATACTAAATCTACAACTCATACGTAAGAGCTCCCATTAAAGGAACAGGAAATTCTCAGGAATCACATCTTGTCACCAAGCAAGAAGATACAGTATGTTTAATGATACAAAAAGTCAAAAAAAATCTGGTGGAAAAAAGGATCTTTATTGGAGGGAAATTATAAGGCATTTGCAAAAAGAAGTGATTTCTTATTCTCAAATACAAAACTCTGAGATTAAAAACACACTGTCGTCCCGGAAGATTCTTGGGAGATTTGTTCCAAGATCCTTCTTGGATACTAAAATCTGCTGATGCTCAAGTCTCCTATATATGATGTCGTATTTGCATATAACCTATTCACCTCTTCCCCTATACATTTTTTCTTCTATAAACTGTAAATCATATCTAGATTACTTATAAAAGCTAATACAATGCCTACACATAATTTCATTCCCATGGATTTGGCATAGAACTTAGTCGGCAGCAAATTTAAGTTTTGCTTTGTGAAACTTCAGATAATTTTTTTACCAGATATTTTTGATCTGTAGTTGGTTGAATCCACAGGTGTGGAGCTCACAGATACAGAGGGCTAATTGTACATATAAAGAAAAACCAATTGGTATAAATAGATAATTCAATCTTTCTTATTCAATCAACTTTATATTTGTATGACATCTTACAGTTCTTTAATGAGATATATACACATATGTATACATATATGTATTTTTACACATACATACAATCACATTTCACATATACTATTAAAAACCTTAGCCAGGAGTGGTGTCTCATGAGTGTAATCTCCCCACTTTGGGAGGCTGAGGTGGGCAGATCACTTGAAGTCAGGAGTGCGAGACCAGCCTGGCCAACATGGTGAAACCCTGTCTCTACTAAAAATACAAAAATTAGCTGGCCGTGGTGGCGGGGACTGTAACCCCAGCTACTCGGGAGGCTGAGGAAGGGGAATCACTTGAAACTGGGAGGCAGAGGTTGCAGTGAGCTGAGATTGGGTCACTGCACTCCAGCCTGGGTGACAGAGTGAGATTCCATCTTAAAAAAAAAAAAAAAAAAAAACTTTTACTTAACAATTCTGCATTTAAAATATGCACTTGTATTGGTAAAAAGAAATAAGTCATATTTTCGAAAGAAAATAAAAACTAGCCTAATAGCAGGTATCACAGATAAAAGAAATGGAGAAATAAGATACAAGCACCAGTCTTCTGTTTACAAATATATCTTTCTGGAAAAATGTACAGTAAAATCTCCAGATATGTTTGGATGATGACAAAGCAGAAGACCCCAGTGAATGGAAGCAGGCTACAAAAGAATGCTGCAGATTTGTGGGGATACTCAGAGGAGTAGCAAATTTAATGTGAACAATTCAAGGGAGTAGCTTCAGGAATAGAAAGTCTAAAAGAAAGAATGTTGGTACAGCAATTAGGAGGAAGTAAGTGAACCAGAAAAACATAGTTCATTCCTCCAGAGAATGGGCTCATCTTTCCGTATACTACAGTGTCAACATTAGATGGGTACAGTTCCAGTCACGGAAGTGGAATTTTCTGTCCATCTTTCTTTCTTTTCTTTTTCTTCTCTCCTTTTTTTTTTTTTTTTTTTTTTTTTTGAGATGGAGTTTTGCTCTTGTTGCCCAAGCTGGATTGCAGTGGCATGATCTTGGCTCACCGCAACCTCTGCCTCCTGTGTTCAAGCGATGCTCCTGTCTCAGCCTCCTGAGTAGCTGGGATTACAAGCATGAGCCACCATGCCCGGCTAATTTTGTATTTTTAGTAGAGATGGGTTTTCGTCATGTTAGCCAGACTGGTCTCAAATGCCTGACCTCAAGTGATCTGCCAACCTGTTGGTCAGGCTGGTATCAAAACCCAACCTCAGGTGATTTGCCCACCTCGGCCTCCCAAAGTGCTAGGATTACAGGCTTGAGCCACGGCTCCTGGTCTCTGTCCATCTTTCTAATGATCCCTATTTCTAACTATCTGTAAATATATCTGTCTATAGACGTGGTGTTAGCAACCTGGCTAGAAAGCAATTTAATACCAATAATGAAAAATACGATGCCTCGATCAATTTAGAAGCAAAATCTTGTGTCTATAAGTATTTTTTTCTGATATTTAGATAACAAAATTTCATGAAAATCTTAATCGATTTTTTTCAAGTACCTTATTATTTAAATATTATTTATCCTAATGCTTTAGTATCACTGATATTGTTTCACTTACCTATATATCTGCTAATTTATTGTTTTCTGATCTTGTAGTTATATATGAAATAACCAGACTCAGTTCTGGATATATAACATAGGAGAAGTACCCTTCCTATTATTTTCCAGCAGCATAATTCATTTGATCAACTTCCTGCCTCATCTCCCTATCAATTTTCAGGAGTCTTTCAACTGGGAGAGTGCACCCTGTCCCTAACATACCAGCCCACTCACCACTAGCTTTGAGTTTCATTCTCTCAAACACCCACTGCCTAGTAGGTGTAAACAATTTCAACCAATGAACAAAAGTTAATCAAATTATCTCTGCTATGGTCAGAGATCACGATGACAATCTATTTAAAGGTATGGAAACTTGATCAGCAACATAGGTTCTAGGAAATGAAGATTAAAAATAAACATGAAGATTAAAAATTGGAATTTAAAATCACAAGAGTGTCAGAAACAGCTGCTAAGTATCACTATTAATGATGATCATTAATTAACCCTCCCTGAGATCTGGAAGAATTCTCTGTCATCATATCTTGTTTCCCTTTTCACTTACAAAACAATTTATATTTGTTACTATTCATCTTAATATGACTTGTTTTAGTTTTCTGTTCTGAGCAGGGAATGGTTAACATCATCTAGTTCAAGGACTCTCATATTTGAGTTCTCCTAATAATCCAGATAAGATTTCCACTAAGGTCCTTAGCTGAGAGAAAATACACATTTCTATAAGATACTTGTTTTTAAAAGGAAACAGTGTTTATATAGTTAACTGGGTTACTGAAACACGAAAATGAGATAAAATAAAAAATTAGTTCAAATCTCCTTCCTCAGAGCACCCTCGGGTTTATTTGCAGTTAGGGTAGACTCATGAGAAGACAGAGTTCTCCTCTCAGTACAATACATCTCACAGGAACTGTTAAAACAAGTAGCTCTTCTGAATATAGTTAGAAACTTTGAAAAAAATTAGTTAAATCAGTCTCATTAATATCAGATAATGTCTCTAATTATATATGTGCAGTGTGTATGTGTGTGTGTATGTATGTGTGTGTGTAGATTTTTGTTGTTGTTGTGGCTAACAGTGCTACATTAAACATTTATATTGCTTAGTATTTGAGAAAATTTCAGGTGATATTAAACCTTTAAATAGGCTAAGCTTTTAACTGAGTTAAATTATTTTAGAACTTTAGAAACTTTTAAAAAATATTTTATTTTTCTAACATTTACAATAAAATTAATTAACAAGAAACACAAAACCATTTGCATAATAAAAGGGATTAAAAGGAAACACAAAATAACACCAAATCTTAAAATGCTATGTCAAAATTTAAAATGTCTTAATAAACACTGATAATATTATTTTCTTAAAAATACAAAAGTAACACTTGGTTGGGCGTGGTGGCTCATGCCTGTAATCTCAGCACTTTGGGAGGCCAAGGCAGATAGATCATCTGAGGTCAGGAGTTCAAGACCAGCGTGGACAACATGTCGAAACCCCGCTTCTCCAAATAAATAAATAAATAAATAAATAAATAAATAAATAAAAGTACAAAAAGTTAGCCAGGTATGGTGTCATGTGCCTGTAATCCCAGCTACTTGGGAGGTTGAGGCAGGATTGCTTGAACCCAGGAGGTAGAGGTTGCAGTGAGCCAAGATCGTGTCACTGCAATCCAGCCTGGGTGACAGAGCAAGACTCTGTCTCAAAAAACAAACAAACAAAACAAACAAAAAACAAAAGTAACACTTGCCTTAAACAATGATAGTGGTCCTATTTACCATCACTGTCTAACATCAAATTTTCAGTCACAGACTCTGTGATCCTGTAAATCCTAGGAAATATTTGCCGTACTGGACTGAGAAAAATCAGAAAACAATGAGATTAAAGATGATACTGAGCTTTTATAGTCGCCATACAGTGCTTCCATTCACTTCCACCATGTCAGAAGCTTTTGGACTTCTCAGTTAAGATTTAGGGGCTACGATTAACATTAGCATCTAATAGTCTAACACTGTGATTCCAAAACTATGTGCAAGGCACTCTGGAGTAATACAGTGAACTCACCAGGAATGCTGTAAGATATTTTAAAATTTCAAGATAAACACAACAATACTCACTATTTATCAGACACTGTAGTAACTACTAGTCAAGCTGTTTCTTAATTTCAACATTCCAGGGGGTTACATTCGAGGGGTCATAGGTATGTGAAGTTGGGTTCTCAGTAAAGTAAGTATCCTCAAAAGTCCTTGTGGAACAGGTACTAAGGATCGCAATGTTCAATCCAATTCCAAGGTTTGAGAAGCTGCACAGTGCCCAACACATATGCACTCCCCATTAGTAAGTAATTCACATGTAATTTAAGGATATTTAAATTTAAAACATGTAAAACATTTTTTTGTTTTAATTTATGTTGTCAGGACATAAATGCTTATTAAGTTGTTTGGCCTTAACTATAAAAATCAGAATTCTTAGTATTTGTTTGTTGGCCGAGAGGTGTGATGAAAAAAAAATTGAGCTGTTATGGTACTAAGAACTGAAGATCTTGGAAAGATATTTCTGTTCTAAATACTTTTCTAGAAAAAAAAAAATATATATATATATATATGTGTGTGTGTGTGTGTGTGTATATGTGTGTATATATATATCCCTGTAAATCGAATTACTTCCCAAATCAAACCTGAAACCTGAAGGAGAATTTGGGTATGCAATGTACTAATCAATTTATTGCTTACATCTTAACGTTCATTTTATCTCCTTTACTCTTCAGTATCTTCCAGCTTTTGCTACATTTATACCCAGAAGATTACAGTCATTGCAGCTTTTCTATGTTTTGGTTCTCTGAGTTTAGGTATAAGGTAATGAAGTAGGTAAGACCTGGCATAACAATGTCCCTATTGTGGTGCCATGATTAAGCCTCACTGGAAAGAATCCAAAGATGACTTTCTTTACGTTGACTTCCCTCTGTGGTGAATGGTGAATGGTGTTATTTTGTGTTTCTTGTTAATTCCTTTTATTGTAAATGTTAGACAAACAAAATAATATTTTAAAACAATGTTTCTAAAGTTCTAAAACAATTTAACTCAGTTAAAAGCTTAACCCATTTAAAGCTTAATATCACCTGAAAGTTTCTCAAATACTAAGCAATATAAATGTTTAAATAGCACTGTTACCTACAATAAAAAAATTTACACACACACACACACACACACACACACACACCGCACATATATAATTAGAGACGTTATCTGATATTGCTGAGACTGAAAGTCTAGTAAAACTATGTCAAAAAAATGCTGCAAAAACCCTATGTAAAACTGAATAGAGAAAGTGTTGTCAACTCAAGAAAATGGTTCATTTTCTCTTTCCTTAATTTGGGCTTGTATAGTTTGTCCTCATTTCTTCTTTCATTCTTCACTTTGGAAATCTTCAAAATAAACCAGCTAAACATCTCCAAGTTTATACATGTATAAAAGATTTCTGGAAATTTTTCCTAACCCCAAATTGAGACAAAGCAAACAAAAACAGTGTCATACTCTTAACAAACAGTAACACATTATTTTCAAAATCAGTTCCAGAAAGAATATAGTTCTTAACCTGAACTAGGGATTAGACAATATATATTTCTATATTGGTTAAAATAGAACATCATAGTTGATGTGTGAATGCATCTGTGTGTGTGTGTGTGTGTGTGTGCATCTGTGATCAAGGTATGCAATTTTCGGTATATTATAGTGTATTTAGTACTATTTATTTTATATTCTCAAAGCATCTTGTACTGGCACAGCTTTTTGTGATAATATTTTCTGTTCAGTTCATCACATTGACCTGAAGGTTCTAGACAAACTTAAACTATTATATTAGAAGAAAATTTTAAATTCCTATTTAAAAATTCCAAAGTTTAGACTGTCTGAAAAAAAAAAAAAAAAGGATTTTTGACCTTACTATTATAAAAATAATGAAAAAGTCCACAAAACTTTTTTGCAAAGAATATCTCTTACAATTGTATTATATACCTTGAGATGCTTTCTTTATTTTCTAATTAGGTAATAGTTAATGATCTTATAGCTTCTATGGCTGAATATATGAAACAAAATTGTTTAAATTTCATAATCATTGATTTCATAACCACTTTATGATTTTTTCTCCCTTTGATTGATTTATTTATTTATTATTATACTTTAAGTTCTAGGGTACATGTGCATAACATGCAGGTTTGTTACATATGTATACTTGTGCCATGTTGGTGTGCTGCACCCATCAACTCGTCAGCACCCATCAACTGGTCAGCACCCATCAACTCATCATTTACATCAGGTATAACTCCCAATGCAGTCCCTCCCCCCTCCCCCCTCCCCGTGATAGGCCCAGGTGTGTGATGTTCCCCTTCCCAAGTCCAGGTGATCTCATTGTTCAGTTCCCACCTATGAGTGAGAACATGCGGTGTTTGGTTTTCTGTTCTTGTGATAGTTTGCTGAGAATGATGGTTTCCAGCTGCATCCATGTCCCTACAAAGGATGCAAACTCATCCTTTTTTTATGGCTGCATAGTATTCCATGGTGTATATGTGCCACATTTTCTTAATCCAGTCTGTCACTGATGGACATTTGGGTTGATTCCAAGTCTTTGCTATTGTGAATAGTGCCGCAATAAACATACATGTGCATGTGTCTTTATAGCAGCATGATTTGTAATCCTTTGGGTATATACCCAGTAATGGGATGGCTGGGTCATATGGTACTTCTGCTTCTAGGTCCTTGAGGAATTGCCATACTGTTTTCCATAATGGTTGAACTAGTTTACAATCCCACCAACAGTGTAAAAGTGTTCCTATTTCTCCACATCCTCTCCAGCACCTGTTGTTTCCTGACTTTTTAATGATTGCCATTCTAACTGGTGTGAGATGGTATCTCATTGTGGTTTTGATTTGCATTTCTCTGATGGCCAGTGATGATGAGCATTTTTTCGTGTGTCTGTTGGCTGTATGAATGTCTTCTTTTGAGAAATGTCTGTTCATATCCTTTGCCCACTTTTTGATGAGGTTGTTTTTTTTCTTGTAAATTTGTTTGAGTTCTTTGTAGGTTCTGGATATTAGCCCTTTGTCAGATGAGTAGATTGCAAAAATTTTCTCCCATTCTGTAGGTTGCCTGTTCACTCTGATGGTAGTTTCTTTTGCTGTGCAGAAGCTCTTTACTTTAATTAGATCCCATTTGTCAATTTTGGCTTTTGTTGCTGTTGCTATTGGTGATTTAGACATGAAATCCTTGCCCATGCCTATGTCCTGAATGGTATTACCTAGGTTTTCTTCTAGGGTTTTTATGGTATTAGGTCTAACATTTAAGTCTCTAATCCATCTTGAATTAATTTTCATATAAGGAGTAAGGAAAGGATCCAGTTTCAGCTTTCTACTTATGGCTAGCCAATTTTCCCAGCACCATTTATTAAACAGGGAATCCTTTCCCCATTTCTTGTTTCTCTCAGGTTTGTCAAAGATCAGATGGCTGTAGATGTGTGGTATTATTTCTGAGGACTCTGTTCTGTTCCATTGGTCTATATCTCTGTTTTGGTACCAGTACCATGCTGTTTTGGTTACTGTAGCCTTGTAGTATAGTTTGAAGTCAGGTAGCGTGACGCCTCCAGCTTTGTTCTTTTGACTTAGGATTGTCTTGGCAATGCGGGCTCTTTTTTGGTTCCATATGAACTTTAAAGCCATTTTTTCCAATTCTGTGAAGAAACTCATTGGTACCTTGATGGGGATGGCATTGAATCTATAAATTACCTTGGGCAGTGTGGCCATTTTCACGATATTGATTCTTCCTATCCATGAGCATGGTATGTTCTTCCATTTGTTTGTGTCCTCTTTTATTTCACTGAGCAGTGGTTTGTAGTTCTCCTTCAAGAGGTCCTTTACATCCCTTGTAAGTTGGATTCCTAGGTATTTTATTCTCTTTGAAGCAATTGTGAATGGAAGTTCATTCCAGATTTGGCTCTCTGTTTGTCTGTTATTGGTGTATAAGAATGCTTGTGATTTTTGCACATTAATTTTGTATCCTGAGACTTTGCTGAAGTTTCTTATCAGCTTAAGGAGACTTTGGGCTGAGACAATTGGGTTTTCTAAATATACAATCATGTCATCTGCAAACAGGGACAATTTGACTTCTTCTTTTCCTAACTGAATACCCTTGATTTCTTTCTCTTGCCTGATTGCCCTAGCCAGAACTTCCAACATTATGTTGAATAGGAGTGGTGACAGAGGGCATCCCTGTCTTATGCCAGTTTTCAAAGGGAATTTTTCCAGTTTTTGCCTATTCGGTATGATATTGGCTGTCGGTTTGTCATAATTAACTCTTATTATTTTGAGATACGTTCCATCAATACCGAATTTATTGAGAGTTTTTTGCATGAAGGGCTGTTGAATTTTGTCAAAGGCCTTTTCTGCATCTATTGAAATAATCATGTGGTTTTTGTCTTTGTTTCTGTTTATATGCTGGATTACGTTTATTGATTTGTGTATGTTGAACCAGCCTTGCATCCCAGGGATGAAGCCCACTTGATCATGGTGGATAAGCTTTTTGATGTGCTGCTGGATCCGGTTTGCCAGTATTTTATTGATGATTTTTGCATTGATGTTCATCAGGGATATTGGTCTAAAATTCTTTTCTTGTTGTGTTTCTGCCAGGCTTTGGTATCAGGATGATGTTGGCCTCATAAAATGAGTTAGGGAGGATTCCCTCTTTTTCTATTGATTGGAATAGTTTCAGAAGGAATGGTACCAGCTCCTCCTTGTACCTCTGGTACAATTCAGCTGTGAATCCATGTGGTCCTGGACTTTTTTTGGTTGGTAGGCTATTAATTATTGCCTCAATTTCAGAGCCTGCTATTGGTCTACTCAGGGATTCAGCTTCTTCCTGGTTTAGTCTTGGGAGAGTGTAAGTGTCCAGGAAATTATCCATTTCTTCTAGATTTTCTAGTTGACTTGCATAGAGGTGTTTATAGTATTCTCTGATGGTAGTTTGTATTTCTGTAGGGTCGGTGGTGATATCCCCTTTATCATTTTTTATTGAATCTATTTGATTCTTCTCTCTTTTCTTCTTTATTAGTCTTGCTAGCGGTCTATCAACTTTGTTGATCTTTTCAAAAAACCAACTCCTGGATTCATTGATTTTTTGGAGGGGTTTTGTGTCTCTATCTCCTTCAGTTCTGCTCTGATCTTAGTTATTCCTTGCCTTCTGCTAGCTTTTGAATGTGTTTGCTCTTGCTTCTCTAGTTCTTTTAATTGTGATGTTAGAGTGTCCATTTTAGATCTTTCCATGCTTTCTCTTGTGGGCATTTAGTGCTATAAATTTCCCTCTACACACTGCTTTAAATGTGTCCCAGAGATTCTGGTATGTTGTATCTTTGTTCTCATTGGTTTCAAAGAACATCTTTATTTCTGCCTTCATTTCATTATGTACCCAGTAGTCATTCAGGAGCAGGTTGTTCAGTTTCCATGTAGTTGAGTGGTTTTGATTGAGTTTCTTAGTCCTGAGTTCTAGTTTGATTACACTGTGGTCTAAGAGACAGTTTGTTATAATTTCTGTTTGTGTACATTTGCTGATGAGTGCTTTACTTCCAATTATGTGGTCAATTTTGGAATAAGTGTGATGTGGTGCTGAGAAGAATGTATATTCTGTTGATTTGGGGTGGAGAGTTCTGTAGATGTCTATTAGATCCGCTTGATGCAGAGATGAGTTCAGTTCCTGGATATCCTTGTTAACTTTCTGTCTCATTGATCTGTCTAATGTTGACAGTGTGGTCTTGAAGTCTCCCATTATTATTGTATGGGAGTCTAAGTCCCTTTATAAGTCTCTAAGGACTTGCTTTATGAATCTGGATGCTCCTGTATTGGGTGCATATATATTTAGGATAGTTAGCTCTTCCTGTTGAATTGATCCCTTTACCATTATGTAATGGCCTTCTTTGTCTCTTTTGATCTTTGATGGTTTAAAGTCTGTTTTATCAGAGACTAGGATTGCAACCCCTGCTTTTTTTTGTTCTCCATTTGCTTGGTAGATCTTCCTCCATCCCTTTATTTTGAGCCTATGTATGTCTCTGCATGTGAAATGGGTCTCCTGAATACAGCAGACTGATGGGTCTTGACTCTTTATCCAATTTGCCAGTCTGTGTCTTTTAATTGGAGCATTTAGTCCATTTATATTTAAGGTTAATATTATTATGTGTGAACTTGATCCTGCCATTATGATATTAACTGGTTATTTTGCTCGTTAGTTGATGCAGTTTCTTCCTAGCCTCAATGGTCTTTACATTTTGGCATGTTTTTGCAATGGCTGTTACTGGTTGTTCCTTTCCATGTTTAGTGCTTCCTTCAGGGTCTCTTGTAAGGCAGGCCTGGTGGTGACAAAATCTCTAAGCATTTGCTTATCTGTAAAGGATTTTATTTCTCCTTCACTTATGAAACTTAGTTTGGCTGGATATGAAATTCTGGGTTTAAAATTCTTTTAAGAATGTTGAATATTGGCCCCCACTCTCTTCTGGCTTGTAGAGTTTCTGCCGAGAGATCTGCTGTTAGTCTGATGGGCTTCCCTTTGTGAGTAACCCGACCTTTCTCTCTGGCTGCCCTTAAGATTTTTTCCTTCATTTCAAATTTGTGAATCTGGCAATTATGTGTCTTGGAGTTGCTCTTCTCGAAGAGTATCTTTGTGGCGTTCTCTGTATTTCCTGAATTTGATTGTTGGCCTGCCCTACTAGGTTGGGGAAGTTCTCCTGGATGATATCCTGAAGAGTGTTTTCCAACTTGGTTCCACTTTCTCCCTCACTTTCAGGCACCCCAATCAGACGTAGATTTGGTCTTTTTACATAATCCCATACTTCTTGCAGGCTTTGTTCATTTCTTTTTCTTCTTCTTTCTTTAGACTTCTCTTCTCGCTTCATTTCATTCATTTGATCCTCAATCGCTGATACTCTTTCTTCCAGTTGATCGAGTCAGGTTACTGAAGCTTGTGCATTTGTCATGTATTTCTCACGTCGTGGTTTTCATCTCTATCAGTTCATTTATGGCCTTCTCTGCGTTAATTATGCTGGTTATCAATTCTTCCACTCTTTTTTCAAGATTTTTAGTTTCTTTGCATTGGGTACGTAATTCCTCCTTTAGCTCTGAGAAGTTTGATGGTCTGAAGCCATTTTCTCTCATCTCATCAAAGTCATTCTCTGTCCAGCTTTGATCCGTTGCTGGAGATGAGCTGCGTTCCTTTGGAGGGGGAGATGTGCTCTTATTCTTTGAATTTCCAGCTTTTCTGCCCTGCTTTTTCCCCATCTTTGTGGTTTTATCTGCCTCTGGTCGTTGATGATGGTGACGTACTGATGGGGTTTTGGTGTGGGTGTCCTTCCTGTTTGTTAGTTTTCCTTCTAACAGTCAGGACCCTCAGCTGTAGGTCTGTTGGAGATTGCTTGAGGTCCACTCCAGACCCTGTTTGCCTGGGTGTCAGCAGCAGAGGCTGCAGAAGATAGAATACTGCTGAACAGTGAGTGTACCTGTCTGATTCTTGCTTTGGAAGCTTCCTCTCAGGGGTTTACTCCACCGTGTGAGGTGTGGGGTGTCGGTCGCCCCTAGTGGAGGATGTCTCCCAGTTAGGCTACTCAGGGTTCAGAGACCCACTTGAGCAGGCAGTTTGTCCCTTCTCAGATCTCAACCTCCATGTTGGGAGATCCACTGCTCTCTTCAAAGCTGTCAGACAGAGTCATTTGCGTCTGCAGAGGTTTCTGTTGCTGCTGTTGTTGTTGTCGTTGCTGCTGCTGTTGTTTAGCTGTGCCCTGTCTCCAGAGGTGGAGTCTACAGAGACTGGCAGGCCTCCTTGAGCTTCTGTGATCTCCACCCAGTTCGATCTTCCCAGGGCTTTGTTTACCTACTTAAGCCTCAGCAATGGTGGGCGCCCCTCCCTCAGCCTCGCTGCTGCCTTGCAGTTAGATCGCAGACTGCTGTGCTAGCAATGAGGAAGGCTCCGTGGGCATGGGACCCTCCCGGCCAGGTGTGGGATATAATCTCCTGGTGTGCCTGTTTGCTTAAAGCGCAGTATTGGGGTGGGAATTACCCGATTTTCCAGGTGTTGTGTGTCTCAGTTCCCCTGGCTAGGAAAAGGGATTCGCTTCCCCCTTGTGCTTCCCAGGTGAGGCGATGCCTCGCCCTGCTTCAGCTCTGGCTGGCCGGGCTGCAACAGCTGACCAGCACCGATTGTCTGGCACTCCCTAGTGAGATAAACCCAGTACCTCAGTTGAAAATGCAGAAATCACCTGTCTTCTGTGTCAATCGCACTGGGAGCTGGAGACTGGAGCTGTTCCTATTTGGCCATCTTGCTCTGCCCTGCTCCCTTTGATTTATTAAACATTTATCTCTTTCTTGTTTTGTTTTTATGTTTTATTTTATACCTATGCTTACTTGTAGGACAATATTTGTTGTTCAGAGTGAGGGTTCTTTAATCTTTGGTTTTGATTATTTCAAGTACCTGTTAAACAAATTTTACTGTAATGTGTAAATAAGTAATGACTGAATTACCTATTACTGATTATTAGAATAAGTCAAAGATGCACGTAAAAGAATCATTATCAGTCATAAGCAAATAAAAGAGGAATCAATATTTATAATTACATTTGATCCCTGATCACCAAATTAAATTATATGGTAGTCAAAAGACATCATTTTTCTTGCCTGAAAATTAATAGTTTATAATTTGAGGACTGACACTATGTCTAATTTGTGGAAGAAGACAAGTTAGCTAGGATTAAAGTGATCTCAGGCTAAGTGCCTAAAATGTTAATCACAATCTTACAGTAAAAGGAAAATGAGAGCTATTAATTATGCCTATCAAACAATGAAACAACACAACAATAACAGAATATGATGTTGATTTTTGGTATAGTAATAACTCAACAGAGCATTGCCAAGATTACATACAAGCAAAGTGTCTTCAAACATAGATTAATAATCTCATCGAAATAATTTCTATTGAAAGAATTTATTTTATAAAACAAATACACACATGTATTAGGATTAGAAACTGATAAATTACTTGGTGCTTACATGGTATATTTTGTTATTCTATACAACAAATAAAATAGTAGAAGGGACTACCATAATTGTTCATCTTTAGCTCTGGAGCTGAAGCAAAAGTAGTCACTGATGCAAGTCAAAGTCAAGTCTAGTAGCCTAAGGAACTGGGACACTGTGACATGTTCAAATCAAGAAATCACAAGAAAGCTATGTCTGCTAATTCTGAGAGAGGTAAATAACTATTTGCAAGTGATTACTAATGTAATGGCAACATTATAATGTATAGTCATCCCTTGATACACACCAAAGATTGGTTCCAGGATCACTGCCATTCCCATATGCCCAGGTGTGCAACATTCTCCCACAGTCCTCCCTGCAGAACCCTGCTATATAAGAAGACTGCCTTCAGTATAAGCAGGTTTTGCATCCTGAGAATACTGTATCTGTTTGAAAAAAAAAAAAAATTCTAATATAAGTGAACCCACCCAGTTTAAACTCATGTTGTTAAAGGGTCAACTGTATATAACTAACAGGACTCAAAGCATTACAATTACTTTACACTATATTTGTTTTGAGAGTCATTGATACAGCAGAGACCCAGTCATTATTTGCATTCCAAGGTCTTGGAGTGATCATGTCTAGAAATAACATCGTATGTAGTGTGGACATAGATTATCCAAAGTTTGCCTTAACGAACCATCATGTAGAGTGCTTCCTCTCCAATCACATCACCCCAAGGACAGTGTATTAGAATTATTCAGAGAAACAGAACAAATAGGAGAATACATGCATCTATCTATTGAGGTTTATTTAAGAGATTGACTCACATAATTATTGAGGCTGACGACTCCCAAGATCTGCAGTTGGCAAGGTGAAGATTCAGAAGAACCAACAGTGTATGTTCAAAAGCCTGGGAACCAGGACAGCAGATGTTATAGTTCTAGTCCAAGTGTGAAGGCCTGAAAAACAAGAGAGATAATACTACAGTTCCAGTCCAAACACCTTCAGGTTCCAGGACCAATAAGGGCAGACGTTTCAGTTCAAGTCCAAAGGCAGAAAAATAAATATCCCAGCTCAAGGTAGTCAGGCAAGAGGAAATTCCCTCCCACTTGTGGGAATGTCAAGCTTTTTGTTCTATTAGGTCTTCAACTGATTGAGTGAGACCCACAACAGGAGACACAACAATCTGCTTTACTCGGTCTGCCAATTCATATGTTGATCTTATCCAAAAATGCCCTCTCAGACAAATCCAGAATATTTGCCCAAATGTCCGGGCACCCCATGGCCCAGTCAAGTGGACACATAAAATCAACTGTCACAGAAACCCTTAGCTGCTCCTTACTGCTAAGAATGCCTTACTGCTCGCTTCTGCTTGCCTAACCTCCAAGTCATCATATTTCCTGTGCCTGCTAAACCAAGGGATGTTCAGACACTACAGAGAATTCCCAAGTTCCAAACTCTCACCATGCCCAGTTTTCTCGGGGCTGGCTACAATATACATTCATCATGCTCAGTTATTAATAACTCTTAGTGGTTGATAACATTTACCACTTTTTCAACATTTCTATTGAAAAATAGAAACCTTATTTTATTTTATTTTATTTTATTTTATTTTATTTTATTTTATTTTATTTTATCGCTCTGTCACCCAGGCTGGAGTGTAGTGGCTGGATCTCAGCTCACTGCAAGCTCCACCTCCCAGGTTCACGCCATTCTCCTGGCTCAGCCTCCCGGGTAGCTGGGACTACAGGCGCCCGCCACCTTGCCCGGCTAGTTTTTTGTATTTTTTAGTAGAGACGGGGTTTCACCGTGTTCTCCAGGATGGTCTCGATCTCCTGACCTCGTGATCCGCCCATCTCGGCCTCCCAAAGTGCTGGGATTACAGGCTTGAGCCACCGCACCCGGCCCACCTTATTTTATTTTTTAGAAAGATGGAACAAACATGGACGTTCCCATTGAAGGGAGCCTCAAGGAAATGGGCAGGGAAGCATACTCTTGGTATCCCATCAAACCTCATACAAACCCTACCATGTGGGGGGGTCTGTCACCTTCTCTGTACCAATGCTGACCAGACATTTACTTATTAACACCTTGGAAATGAACATGTATGAAATGCACTTGCACAGTTTGTGACTTTTATTGCAAATGAAGTAATGGTCAGGATGGCAGTGATTTGAAATACAGTAGAACAGATTGTTTCCTTGTTTATAGGAAACTAGAAGTGCAGTATAAAGTGCACTTTGTAAATGTGCCAGAGAGAACCATAAAACTGAATAAGTGCATTGACTAAAATACAACACAAGGTGATAAGTTTAGGTTGGCCCTAAATAATAGACAACCATAAAAGATAATTAGGTTTGAACACATAATCTAAAGAGAAAAGAGTAAAACCTTTTTACAAAAATATGCAAAAATCTGAAACGAATTTAGCTAAGCTCAGATGTCATTATTTTTAAAGGTATTTATTTAAAGATAAAGCACAACTTGTCTTTCTACATATAAAGAATTGTGTCATGTTATTACTGTCATCTCCACAGTTTTTCAAATTGATTGCTTTAAAAATAATGTAATGATCTTGCATTGCAAAGATTTTTCAAACATTGTATTATAAAAATTTTCACACATACAGAAAAGTTGAAGTATACAGAAAGCATCTGTACACCAACACCTAGATTCTGCAATCACTCTTTTTTTTGACATTTGCTTTATTATCACATTATACATTCCTGCCAACCATCTGACTTAAAGTATTTTTTTCAAAGCAGGACAGTGATATCCATATACATTACCCCTAACGTATATGTTGGACACTAGTTACTTATCCATTAGAATTTAGTGCTTATGAGGCTATCATCTTAGTTTTAATCTCCCTGAGGGTCCATTAGTTATTCTGTTTTCCATAGGTACATTTTAAACCCCTAATAACATTTAGTCACACTGAAACTTAATGTACTTCCAACAGAGGTGTAACATGCCAAAGACACAAATCTTAAATAATAGACAAATCAGGGAACAGGTCCAACTGATGGTGTTAATTAAAGACATTTTGCAAATGATTCACTTACACATTTAGGTACTATAAAACAAACCTATTATTTAAAAAATATACAATAAACAATAATTTGTTTACCTTTTAGAGATGTCATACTTACCTATATTCATGTTTTATTTATATAATTTATTTCTAATGGGGGTTAGCTCTTCAACAGAGTACAAATTATAAAATGTCTATTATTACCAGAGATAATGTTTGCATTTATCATAAAGCAGTAAGTAATGAGCCCTTAACATCTCATAAAATTGTGGCACCTCAGTCAATGACAATTAAATGCTGAGCTCTTGCAAATATGAATGAACAATATGACTTATGTCACACTTATACAATTCCTTTTATTTTAGCTGATGTGCTTCTAAGTCCAAATGTGCACTGGCTTATCTAGTTATTTTTATTTTTCTTCTGATAATTGTTAGTTTTATCACCTATTTGTTACGTGTGTGTGTGTGTGTGTGTATGCTTAGAAATGTAGACAAAATAATATTTTAATTCATCTTGCATTATGCTGTAATATAAGTGACTTTTTTTAGATGAAGTCTTGCTCTGTCGCCCAGGCTAGGGTGCAGTGGCAAGATCTCGGCTCACTGCAACCTCCACCTTCAGGGTTCAAGCAATTCTCCGGCCTCAGCCTTCTGAGTAGCTGGGACTACAGGCACGCACCACTACCCCTGGCTAATTTTTGTATTTTTAGTAGAGACAGGGTTTCACCACATTGACTAGGATGGTCTCTATCTCCTGACCTCTTGATCCACCGCCTCAGCCTCCCAAAATGCTGGTATTACAGGCGTGAGCCACCGCACCCGGCCACAAGTGATTCTTAAGATAATAAAGCAATCTCCAACTTCAATGTATTGCATAGAATTCTAGAGTTTGATTCTTCCAACTTAAAGGAATAACTGAATGTTCCAGAGTATAAAGTTATAAAAATCACATTTCAGAAAAATAATATCTCTTTAAGACCTACGGTCTTAACTACATTTTAGTTTGGTATTGAAAAAATTTAAGAATTTTACTAATTTATGAGCAAATTTCAACCCCTTTTGAGCTGCTTACATTTTCCACCCAAGTCATCACCTATAAGCCATTTATATTCATGAAATATAGAGGACACACAAAGAAAGAGAGCTGGCACAGATTACAAAGTAATCTTTTTAACAGGCTCTTTATAAAGTAAATCAACCAGTTTACCAAAAACACCACAAAATACCATTAGCATAACAGACAGTAAGAAGAAAATAGTTATATCAGCAAATATCTTAGCCCTACAGACACTTTATGGAAATCACCACAAGAAAAATAACACAAAAAGTAATGGTTCTAAACATGCTTTGTTTGGAATAATGATGCCATTAACACTTTGCGCTACAGTGCCCAAATGGAAGTGTGTTTGCATAATGGTTTACTTTACTCTTTATAAAGATAAACACACGGTCACTGCAGAGGCTGACATGCTTCGGGAATAAATGGCACTTTGAAATACAGAATGTCTCACTGTTTCTGGCACAAACCTACCTTTTTAGTCTGATTTAAAAAATAGACCTAGGGTTTTATTCTATTTCTTATTTTTTATTTATTTTTTATTTTTTTTATTATTTATTTATTTATTTATTTATTTATTTATTTTTTTTGAGGCGGAGTCTCGCTCTGTCGCCCGGGCTGGAGTGCAGTGACCGGATCTCAGCTCACTGCAAGCTCCGCCTCCCGGATTTAGGCCATTCTCCTGCCTCAGCCTCCCGAGTAACTGGGACTACAGGCGCCCGCCACGTCGCCCGGCTAGTTTTTGTATTTTTAGTAGAGACGGGGTTTCACCGTGTTAGCCAAGATGGTCTCGATCTCCTGACCTCGTGATCCGCCCGTCTCGGCCTCCCAAAGTGCTGGGATTACAGGCTTGAGCCACCGCGCCCGGCCTCTTATTTTTATAATAACAAAATTTCATCCTTATGTGCTTAGATGGATAAAGAAAGTCAATATTAAAAATGTGGCAGTTAATAAATAAATTATGTTAATACAAATATGGTAACAGTTTTGATATCAATGTTAAAATATCAGCATAGTGTAATAAAAATAACTTATATGAAAGATTCTGGTTGTATTTCACAATATTAACCAAAATATTTTTGTTTCTCCAAGTGAGACTAAATTCCTGAAAAGATGCTTTTATAAGTTGACAATTTGGTATGCTTAAACAGCTCCCCATTGTACATTTTATGTGCCTTTTCTTCAAAATTTGACCCTTGCCTACACTTTATGTATACTGTCTAAAATGTGCTCACTAAAATACTCTGATGTCTGAGTTTTTTGCACCATGTCACAATATTATCTTATATTTCTCTTGTTACTTGTATTTTACAAGGCTTGTAAGTAAATAAACTGCATTAATTTATGCTGTACATACATCAACATTGTTTGGGGAGAGCAAAGCAAAACAAAACAAGCCAACAAAGGCTCCGCTGGGCGGAGATGTAGCTCCTCTCAACAATGCCCAACAGTCCTCACGTTTTCACTTCAGTCCCCCAAAGCACACTGATTTGTATCATCAGAATTTTTTCTGTTCCACTAAGATCAGAAATTCAATTTCTGGCCCTTACCACAAATTCCTCATAGTGACTTATTTCTCCCCTTCTCACCAACTGTGTCTATAGTGTCTACCTGCTTTGTTACCCACATCACTCTCTTTACCATCACCTCAGCTACTGGCGGGACCCAACACCTGTAGTTCCTTAACCCCCTTCGTCTGTTTTTTTCTCCTACTTATCTTAGACCCTGATATTCTCTTATTTTGACAATGACTGGCTGCACTTTCAGCTAAAATTTTGTAACAAGTATAAACACATAAATCAAATGGCAGTGAGGGTAGAGGAGGGTGTTAAATTGCAGTTTCCAGACCATCATCTTCAAATATTTCATTGCAGCAAGTCAAAGAGGGGTGATAAGGAATCTGGATTAATCATTAAAACACTCCAGGTGGTAGGACAGAATCTACCCCTTTTTAACAGTCATTGACTTTAAAGTCAGTTCCCAAATCTAAAGTGCCAGACTCAGATTTTCCTCTAACTCTAGCCCTCATCTATCTTTATTACCTAATTCATGAACCATTACATTATTTTCTATCTTCTGTCACTTCCGTCCTCTGGCCATATACAAACCACATGTGTACTATGAAGGTGTTTTGATACAATTGATTTGGTAGGCAATGGGGAGCCATGTGTTGTTTTGTAAACCAGAAAAACAAACTTTTCAAGTGGTCAAGGTTCTTCTCAATATTATCTGAAAATTTATTATGGCTTTATCTCTAACTAGGCTTCTAATTTGTGAGTAAAATGATGTCTTATTCTTACTTAATCATCATATTGCTGAACTCCACGTCAGTTATGGGTGAGAACACAGTGACAATGTAAATGATTTGATGTAGCTACAGAGCTATTCACTTTGACAGCAGGCCATCTAATACCAGTGCACATTCTTTCCTTCACACTGTCCTGCAGATGGTAGGATTTCAGTAACCATTATATAACTGGAGGAAGGAAGCAAGAAAGATAGGAAAGAAGGAAGTGAACGAAGAGAGAATGACCAACTAGTGTTCAAGAAACACAAGCCATAAGTTCTACAGTAACTACTCGAGAGATATCATATCTATCACATCTGTCCATAAACTATATCACTTGTGGATAAAAACTGAACTGTTATTTTATTGAACTGAAAATAGTAATATTGAAAATAATATATATCTCAATTCAACTTTGATAAAATTGAATTTTCAAGCCTAACAGGATAATGTCAAGCTACTTATTGATCTGATTAAAAAAAAAAACAAAAAGGTAAGGCATTATATAAAATAAGGAAATATGTATTTTTTTTTTTACCATCGAAGTGCGAACAAAATTGATATGGTTAAGAGATGAATGAACATACAGTCAGAGTGACAGAGATTACTATCAACACCAGCATGAAAGTATAGCACTGGGAAGATAATGGATCTGATCAAGATACAGAAAAAAAAATAAAGAGGTCAATAAACACATGAATAAGATCTGAGTCAGGCAGAATGAGTAAAAATAAAAACTATAAAGAACAAGAGAGACAGAGTCATAGTGAAAGAGAGAGAGAAACTGAAACCAAGATTTCCACAATGGAAAAAGAATTACCAGAAGGCAGCTGTAGGCAAATGGGGGCGACGCAGTGTGCCTGACTCTCCGCCTGTAGAAACACGCATCATCATTCTAATGAGAACCTTGGGGAACAAGAAAACATCATAGCAGCACAAGAGTAATGGGACACTCCTAAACAGGACTGGTGGGACTGCACCTGGTGTTCAGACCCAGGCATCTCGTTATCTAAAAGGTGCAGGGAAGCTGGAAGGAGTTCAGAGACATGATGGAAAAATGATTAAGATACAAAGAAAGATGATTTCTGATGGAAGATTAAAGCACTAAAGAAGCTCAACTTGGATGAGCAACAAGTTGACGGGCAAAGTATCTCTCTACAAACCAGCAAAATATATCAAAATTCTGGAGGAAAAAAGTATTATTAAATTGGGTACTAGGAGAAGAGGTTTATGAAGAATAATTGCAATGAAGCAGAAAAGAAATCAACCCTAAAATTAGGAAGTGAAGTATAAAAATGCAAGCAATGACTACTTGCATGTATGGAGGAGGGGGATGGATAACATCAGTTGGACAGTGTAAATAAAATACAGGCAACTTGACCATACAGAGGGTGACCATGATTCTGGAAGACAAAACAGTCAACATAAAATAAGGAAATATCGGAATTATATTAATAATACAAACTCAATTTTCAAAAGGACTAAAAATTTTAGCTTTATCTTCCGTGTTTTCTTGTTACACTAGCCTTCACCTGAAATAGTAAATTAATTCGGTAATTTCCAGAAGGGAACTAAATAAAATCAAATAATTGGTCATTTTAACATAGCTTACAGTGATTCTTTGTGTTGATTTGCAAATTAATATTTTAAAATATTAAAATGTGAATAAATCACTCATATAATTAGCAATGGGGAAATATAAAATATATAAATAACATATAGATAGATATGGAAATAAATCATAAATATTTTATAATGTTTTAATCATAAAATTATTCCTCCCTCCCCTGCTGTAACTTTGCGGGGTATGAAAAACCCAGGTACCCATGGCCTCTGGAGGGGCAAAGAAGACAGGGCTGGAACTGAGGATGGTTGCAGGTTGAGTAGGCAGGGAGAGTTGCAAGAAGCAGGAAGAGAGGAAAACAACTATCATTCATGTAGGAGTGAGGTGGCTCTTCACAGAAGGAAGCAAACAATTCTCAGGTGGGACTTATTTATCCATAATAACACATGCTGTTGCATGTACACAGAGGTCAATCTGTATTTTTTTCTATGAATCACTCTGTAATACCCATCATAGGAAGAAACTGAACTACCCACACAGGTATTATTTTTGGATTATGATATTCGAGTTAGCAAAACAGGTATGTCATCCACCATCTCACAACTTAAATATCCACAGTGTTGCATACAAATATGTTTTTATTAAAACTCAAAGTGAAGATTTCTGCATTTTAAGAAACATCTGATGCACAATAGAAAACTCTGAAGAAATGAAATTCTCACTCTAGTCAGACTGTCCATTTGTTTGCATTTTATGCATTTGCTTGTCTGACAAACACTCATCTCTGTGCTTTGAGAGTCAATGTAATAATAAACTGTACCTGTTTTGTAGCTGTTCCCAATTTGTAAAACACGTGTTTTTTTTTTTTTTTTTTTTTAATCTCATTTTAAGTTCAGCTTTGGAGTTGGATATTGCTCATCCTCTGTTTCACAAGTAACAAAGCAAGAATCAGAGAGGTTTCTGAGCAGCCTAAATCAAGTAGAAAGAAGAGCTAACAACAACAAAGACCTCATCCTCCAACTGCCCAGCAAGTGATCCTTCCACTGCATTGTATGTCCTGAGCAATTCATGTACAAAGTCACAGCATCAATAAACACAGAGTTAACAAAACAGTGATTACTGCATAAAACCACACCCTTATCATGAGTTTGTTGGGAAACATAAAAAGTGCAATTACTGGCCGGGCGCGGTGGCTCAAGCCTGTAATCCCAGCACTTTGGGAGGCCGAGACGGGCGGATCACGAGGTCAGGAGATCGAGTCCATCCTGGCTAACACGGTGAAACCCCGTCTCTACTAAAAAATACAAAAAACTAGCCGGGCGATGTGGCAGGCGCCTGTAGTCCCAGCTACGTGGGAGGCTGAGGCAGGAGAATGGCGTGAACCCGGGAGGCGGAGCTTGCAGTGAGCTGCGATCCGGCCACTGCACTCCAGCCTGGGCGGCAGAGCGAGACTCCGTCTCAAAAAAAAAAAAAAAAAGTGCAATTATTATGAAAGAAAAATGAAAGAAGCAGGTGAAAGAGATCAGGTAAAAATTAATAACAAAAGTTATTAGCTTAAGTTTCCAGAATGTGTAGCCATTTGTTTTCATAGAATCACCTTTGTTTTCTAAGAATGACATGTCATAGTTGATTAAAGTGCAACTCATGCCACAGTGAAAAAAGCCAGAAATTTCAGGTAGGTTTAAGCATTCAGAACAAAAGGACACTCTAAAGATGCAGTGGAGTGGAGCAGTAAATAGAAGGAGGAACAATATGGGAAAGGTGTACTGGGAGGGTGAGGAAACCTGAGGAAGAATTTGGAAAAAGAGTGGAAGCTCTGACAAGTTTCCAGAAACTGAAAACAAGCATATGCACAAAAAGAAACTTGGCAACATCTTTCCAAATGCACCAAGGAGCAATCTGCAGAACAGAAGGTTCCAGTAGCTGAGAGGAAATACACTTAGCAGAGGCAAACATCATCTTGGAACTGACTGAAAGGAAAATAACATTTAAAATGTTCAGACTCCTTGGAAGACAGAAGTAAAGGAACTGAGTCAGCGATTGAATGTCATTAGGCAGAGGTTTAGAGGCCGAGGACATCCAAGGAGGTGAGCTAACGAGAAGGAAAGACAAGGATGTGAAGTAGGAATATAAAAGAAGTATACATAAATCCAAAATATACAGTAAGATTAGAAAGTAAAACAGAATACAAAGAAAAGAAAAAAAAAAGGCACTTGGAAAGTGGCCTCTCCATGAAAGTGAGCTAATGCTTGTGCAGCAGTGAAGAGCTTAAACTCTAAAATCCAACTGCCTGGGTCCACATTCTATCTTCACAGCTCAGTAGGAGGAAATTGGGGTGAGTTATTTAATCGCTCTATGCCTCAGTTTCTTCACTTGAAAAAGAAGATATCACCCCCCACACAATAAATCAAGAGAATTCAGTAAGAAAATTGTTATAAAGCAAAGAATACAGTGCTTGTCATCAGAGCGAACAGTAAACTATAATCTTAATTTCCCAAGTCTTGAAAGATTTATAATACTTCTAAGATCAGAAATGGACTCTGAAAAAAAAAAAAAACGCTATAAAAATGATCAGCATGATGGAAAAAATAAGAAAAAAAGAATCAGTCCAACAGAAAGGATAACAGGACTGTAGGAAATAATTAGGCAATTTAAAGATGAATTTTTTAAAGTAATGAATAAAGTGAAAGATGTTACTTAAAATTTATCTGATCCAAGACAATTTACTATGAAAAATGTAAATTCATGGAAAATGGGCAAAGAAGCCCCTTATTTCTGAGAGACCCAATTCAGAAATCCAGCTTCAGTCATTTTAAGTGGCTCCCTTATTCTCATTCCCAGAATTGCTTTCAACCAGCCAAATGTTTCAATCCTGATTCAAGTAAATAACCAAGTATTTCATATCTGAATGCTTTTCAGAAACAGTAAGGGAAAGTAATTTTTGCCAATCTTTCAAATATAACTTGAACTGAGTAAAGTTACAGACTTCCATTCTAACAGGAAAAGTTTCAAGTTTCATAAGTTAAAAATGTTTATTTTGTGAATGGAAACATCAATAACAACAGTAATAATCACCAATCTTTTTTGAATGTTTGCTATGAAATAAACTCTACACATCTTATTTCAGACTCTTTTGGAAGACTTTTCAAAAATGCGAATTAGTTTGCAATAAAGTTGATGCTCAGAGAAGTGTAGTGAGTGCTTCAGGTCTTACAGTCAGTCAGTATCAGAGCATGGATTTGAATAAAGGTCTATTTGAGCAAAAGTATGTCCTTTTCATAACGTTGCTACCTGGGAGCCTTCAGTGAATAATAACTTGAACAGAGTCACTACGTAATATCATTGTATAATGATACCACCAATCACGGATTTAAACTAGTTATTTAAACTAGTTGTTATTGTTTGTTTGAACCGAAACCTATCTCTCTATCTGTATGTATCTCTACATATATTTATTTATCTAAACTCTTATGAACTTGATAACCAAATTTCTTAAAATTAACGCAGATAGAGAGCATTTTTGAACTGCCACTCTTTAAAAAATATTTTTTGGAAAGGAAAAGTAGATTCCCTTAGTCAGTCTAAGTTCTCATAGTCTGAGCATCTCCGCAAGCTGCATTTGATTTTCATGCTTAAAGATGCATGGATTTTTTCATACAACACAGCCTCTAAAGACAAGCCAATTACTTCATCTGGTGCTGAAGTGAAGAAAGTGACTTGACACAATACAGGAGGAAAACTTTCAGTGTTGTAGTTTATTGAAAGACTGAATGTCAGCCACTTTTGTGGCACACAAATTTTGTATAATACATTTTATATATTACATTAGGATTTTTCTGGATAATGCTGACAGTAGGAATTTTTAACTTTAAATATTGACTTTAGAACTTAGAACCTGTATAAAACTCAACTCCATTGTATTTGTAGCTGGTAAATAAAATATGGTCTTTTATTCCAGGAAACAATAGGCACTTAGAGATATAAAACATGTATACAAAGAGCTGTAATTTAGGCAGAATGAAAGTGCTATACAAGAAATATAGAAGATGAATAGTAAAAAAAATTTCTTGAGTGAGATGAATGGGACATGTAGTAGAATCAAAGAAAATTTCACAGTAGAGAAATTATTTAAGCTAGAGTTTGTAAGTAGATAATGTTTCAATAGACACGAAAGATATGGCATGAGAAAAGATGTGATGTAATAGTTTCATGTGGCTAAGATAAGCACGGACTAAACTGCAAAGTTAGATTACAACCCAATCATGACAAGGGTATTGTGTTTACACTGGATTCTGCCATCACTTTCAGTAGGCAGTGAATGACACCAGAGGTGTCCAAACAGGGCAGTCACTTTATTTCAGTTTACCTTATCAGGCGAAAATCATGCTTCGCCCACAATAGTTTCATCACTTGTGATGTTTCAATATCTGAGTACATATGCATGCCATTTTTAAAAAAGTTTGCAATATATTTCTTTAAACCCAATTCAGGTCATTCCCTTTAAATTAAGAAGGACATCAATTATTCCTTACAATTATTCTTATATAAAATAGGAGCAAGTATGTTGTGTAAGTCTCCATTTATGGAGAAAATGTGTAGTAGAGAAAGCAATCATGCATCTCAAACACTACAAAGTATTTGCAAAGGTCAGCCTTTTACAGAAATATTCAGAAAAGACACTAAAAAGATAAGCAAGAGAAAATGCAGATAGGTTCATATGCCTTAAAATGACATATATTATTCCTAACAAAATTATATAAATATGTACCTGAGTATATAATGTGCTTCATCGATTTTTTAATAGAGGAAGGTGCCAAGAAGCCGGTTAATGACATAAGCAGGTTTAAAACCAATGAGTATCTGATTTTCTTGGAATGATACTGTTCTTCATTTACTACTATATTTCATATACCTACACACATATACACATTAAAACATGCTATATATGCATGTGATACTTAATGTCATTGTTAGTTTTGCTTAAATTATGTATTTTTCTACACGGTGTTGATCTTACCAAATAAAGTCTTATTAACAATGATAAAGGTTCTTAAATGCAGTATCTTCACTTCATTAGGGCTTATGATAAAATGAGAACAAAAATATGAGTTAGAAAACTAATAAAATAGTTCAGGCAAAAGAACATGAAGGTTTGAATCATGGTGTTGGCAGTGACGATGGAAAGGAGGCAAGTTTTAAGAAAACTTGCTGAAGTCATTGGAAATAAAGAGCAAAGGAAAGTGATAATAATAGTAGCTAACATTTATGAGGTATTACTAAGGACCAGACATTATTCTAACTTATGAACACATATTAACTCAATACACACAGTAATTTAATAAATACTCTTAATACTTCATTTGCAGATGCTGAATCTAAGGCATAGAGAGATAAAGCAAGTTGCCCAAGGCTACAAGCTTGTTAGTGACAGAATCAGGATGGGAATCCAGGTGCGACTAGGTTCACAGGACCTGCTCTGTATTGCATTAGAGATGACTGATGTGTAAAGTTGAAATTACTAGCCGTATGGTGTTGATAAAAGTAAAGAAAAGAGGTTCAGTGAGTTGGTGAGGGGAAAAATAAAAATGAAAGCCCTGTTTTATTTTGAACATTTTATATTGGAAGAGCTGAAAGAACATTAAAGTGGATAAGAAAACATGAGTTTGAGGTTTTGTACGAAGGTGATAATGGATTACAGCCAAAGCAACAGATCAGAGGTATTATATAAATGATGGCATACAGTGAATATGAAAGTAAATTACCAAATTAAACAAAATTTAACTGAAACAATGTCCTGAAATGAATACAAATGGATATGGCCTTAGAGAAATATCCATTAGCAAAGGTGGCTGGAGAAACAGCAGATATTTCATTAGACACAGGTAAACTGAGACCCTGAAGATCATAAAAAGCCAAAACAATATTATGTTTCATCATGCAGGGAGCTACATCAACTACACTGAAATGTCAAGAGAAGAAATGTTATAATAGGCTGAAACATTTTGCTTGAAATGCCTCATCTGGAGGTCTTGGCTGGTTAAATAGAGAAGTGAGGCCAAGAGTATCTGGAAATATGCAGAACAGTCAAGGGTGGAGATGTTCTCATGGAAACATAAAGCATTTCAATGGGAATGAAGAAAAGCAATTAGAAAGCTAGAAGGATAGGTGGTTGTGTTATAAATTTTCACCTTTGAATGATATAATTTACTGTGTAGCTGATACTAATGTTGGAGGTCTATTTGTGGTAGATTAGTAAGAATGTGACTTTGCCCATAAAATTATCTTGATTTACTGTTATAAATACACAGAAATATCTTCAGGAAGCATTATAAGCATTCAAGGTTTACCAGTATAGACATACAATCAAAAGACCAATATATTTAAGAAGGAAGGGTGTATTTTCATGTCAAATCTCCAGTTTAAAAAAATACATCTAAAACTTGGGGAATTATTATTCCAGGAAGGATGGAATTTCCCTCTACAGGAAAATATCTACAACTGAAAGATATAATGCAATAAATAAATACATGATTTAAAAGAAAAATAAGACTGCACATCTGCTTCCTGATAGAATTATGATGAATACATTGGGAAATGTTTCTTTTAGTTTCTATTATTAAAGGTGACTACACCAAGAAAATATGATATTGTGTAAAAACATTATCTTTCTCTTTGTTCACATCCAGATAACAAATGGAAAATGGTAATACTTTAGATAAGTCTACCTCCCACAGACAAATAGCTATAAACAAAACACTAGTAGGGGTATTCTATACTGTTCCCATGCATATTTATGATGAAGACATATATTTTGGACTAAAGTGTATATAATAATTGAAAAGTTTGACAGAATTTTATACTTTTCTTATCATAGTCTAATGGCTGAAATAGATTAATCAACCTGTGGCTCTTACTATTTTTTAAAGACAACTACAACTATGTGGAAAATGGCCCGTCTCCACCTACAGAGCCTACCCATTACTTAATATTTGGGTGGCTTGGTGGGGAGAGGATGCAGTCACACAGTAGTCCCAAGAAAGTTTCATCCTTTCTACAGGCTAGTCAGAACAAGTTTTCCAAGAAACGTCTAACAGCAAATACCACTTAACTTTTTATCAATGTATGATCTAATTTTAATTCTTATTTTAAAATACCTCTGTGACTTTCAAAAACCTGTTTTTCACAAGTTAGTGTATGAGTGCAAGTTATCTTCAAAACATGCCTATCCCTGGTTTATGCTTCTTGAATGATGATGTCACAGTAAAATTAATAGATAAGAGCAATGTAAATCCAAGGGTACTCAAGCAAGACAAAGAAAGCCAAACAATGACTTCACAACTTACAGTTGTCTGGAAGAATTGTCTCGAATAACTTAAGTCAGGGTGAGCATCACAAAAGACACTTGACAACATTTATCCTGTAAAACATTAATTATATTACACTTATTGAGAATCTACCATGTATTTATAAGTACCATAAGGATAAAATGGTCATCAAGACAGACATATTCCTACCTAATAGAGTTCATGTAGTAATGGAGGAAATAGAGTAGAAATAGGCAATTTCAAAGAATAAATGTTACACTTGGAGGAGAAGCATTTGGGTCAGTGTGTGATTTCATGTTATTACTGTCATTATAAGAACTACTTTACACAAGAAATTTCTGAAAGTTGCTGTCTGCAAACACTCTCTTATGTACAATATATAGTATATGTAATCATAGATATACAGTATATACAATCACATATATACAAGATAGAATTAGCATGTTATATAATAGGCATTTATGTATACATGCATATACATCTGTATATATGGATAAATAGATAAATATAAATTTGTATAGTGTTAATAAATGATACACGCGTATAAATGTACTATTGTGATTTTGTTGTTGTTGTTGTTGTTGTTGTTGTTGTTGTTGAGACAGAGTCTTACTCTGTTGCCTAGGCTGGATTGCAGTGGCATGATCTTGGCTCACTACAACCTCCACCTCCCAGGCTCAAGCGATTCTCCTGCCTCAGCATCTCAAGTAGCTGAGACTACAGGTGCACACCACCATGCCTGATGAATTTTTGTATCTTTAGTAGAGACAGGGTTTCGCCATGTTGACCGGGCTAGTCTCGAACTCCTGACCTCAGATGATCTGCCACCTTGGCCTCCCAAAGTGCTGGGATTACAAGCATGAACCCTGGCGGCCAGCCAAGTTTTTATAAGGAATATATTCTAGGTAGAGACCATACCAGCTTTATAGATTGGGTGCTCATAGCAGAACAGAATTCTTCAGCATCTGATACAAAATTTAATTTGTTCGTCTGGAAATGCTCATTTCAATATGACTATTATTTGTCACCTTGCTTTGATATAAGTATCAAGAATTCTGGCATTACAGGCTTCTTTCTAAATTAGTTGTCAACCTCAGTAAGAAGCAAAAAGTTTACTCTTGTGGGAATGAAGAGGCTTCAGTTGTAATCTCAGCTCTGTGATAACTCAGTCATGTGCCTCTGAGCACACTATAACCAGTGTCTTAGATTGGTGCAAAAGTAATTGCGGTTTTTGCAATTTTTAATTTTAATTTTTTTTGTACCAACCTAAGAATTGGATTATGAATTACTCAAGCCCAGGACTATTCTCTTCTGAACACTTAGCACGTATGTTAAACTATATATATACATATAAACATTCATGTTTAAAGAAATAAGGATGAGAAAGAAAGAGAGAGAAAGAAAGAGAAAGAAAGAAAGAAAGAAGAAAGAAAGAAGGAAGAGAGAGAAAGAAAGAAAAAAGAAGAAAGAAAGAAGAAAAGAAAGACAAGAAAGAAAGAAAGGAAAGAAAGAAAGAAGAAAGAAAGAAAGAAAGGAAATAAGAAAGAAAGAAAAGAAAAAAGAAAGAGGGAAGAAGAAAGAAAAAAAGGAAAAAGAAAGAAGACAAGAAGACAATAAAGAAAAAATAGAAAAAGAAAATAAAGAAAGAAAAGAAAAAAGATCCTAGCAAGATCAAATAAAGCAAGAGGCAGTAAAGCATTGAGGCAGGGGAAGGAATTCAAACCAGCTTGTGCTTAGTTGTCCATGTAAAATTAAGAAATCAGACTAGACAATATCTCAGTTTATTTTTTTATTCTGAAATACTATGAGTCCATGAGATAAATTAGATAAAAAATATTTTATCATTATTTTCTTATACTATGAGTCCATGAGACACACTAGAAAAAATTATTTTATCATTATTTTATTAATTAGAAAGATTTTCAAATAAATATTCTGAAACCAACAGTTTGTCAGGCTCATACTCCAATTACATCCAAAACTGAAATTAAACAAAACAAAGAAAAACCTTCAGACACTAGTTCTGTTAAACAAGTTTTAACAAAATGCACCTTGTTGGAAAAATTCAAAAATTACTTAGTGGATATACACTAATTTAATATATTTAGAATAAAATTGAACTTTAGAGACACTGTTTTCTGAGCACTAACAGGTTGTCTGCTACTTTCACACAGTATATTTTGCTCGTAACATTCTTTTGAATGAAGATAACCTAAAGCGAAATGGGCTGATAGTAAGGAGGCAAAATAGAGTACTTAGAACATTTTCATAGCTTATTAACTTAATGTTATGGAGGTTAAAATGTACATCCTTCCATCTAACATATGTTTTAAATTAAATCAGTACTGCCACCTAAGAGACTGACTTTGGATATCTTTGATTGAGAAAAGGATAATCATCTTAAGTCTTTCTGATTCTAACAAAAATTGGAAAAGAAGTGCTGTGGTATCTATTTCATTATTTATTTAAACAAAAATATTTTACTGATGCTACATACAACTCAGGATTTTAGATTCTTTTCTCAAAACTCTACTTACTTTTTTTGTTTTCATTTGCAATTACAAATCAACAACTGTTGATTGCTATGCTAGGTATCTCGCAGAATGAATATGAAATGTGGAACTATCAGTTCTTAAGAACTGATAGATTGCTAGTGAGACAAAGTGTCCGTATGAAATAGTTTTAAATTTAAATTATTTATTTTGATGTGTGAATGTGTGTTTGTGAATGTAACAAAAATAAGTTCAGTATGTATGTGATCTGGTTTGGTATTCTGATGGATAGAGAAGGTGAAATGTGATTTGATTTTTAAAAAATAGAATAGCACAAGATTTAAAAAAAAAGAGAGAGAGAGAAAGAAGGAATTCCATTCAGGAAGAACAGCATGAGCAATGCTGGGCCCTAAATATTAAATATACATGACAACAAAGTAAGTATTCACTACTTCATTTCACAAAATAAATATTTAGTAAGATTATCATTGGTTTCTATTTCGAGTTCTATGATGTATGTTTGAAAGTTGCTGCCTGTACAAACCTATTTTCTGTACCTCATTATTTCAGTAGTCTGAAACAGTCATCTTCATTTATCAGGAAAAAGATCATGAAGTATTCTATATACTGCTAGAATCAAGTCTGACCTCAGACTTCTATGTATGTGGAAAGATATTTCTTGTTCCATGGTGAATTCTGGGAACAATACAACAATCATTTCAAAAAGTATATATCAATGGGAAGGTATGGATCTTAGGGAATCTAGGTGCTGAGAGGTATAGAAAAAGTTCTATGTCAGGCAGAGTGTTTTGAATATAGAATAGGGCAAAATCATAAACCATATGACTATCAGGCAAAGTCTGCCATAATAGTCTAATAAATTATTTCGTGTAATTTCTCTGGTATCCTTCTTTTATATTATCACTACCATTGCAATAGTCTAGTCCATATCACATATGTGAAAGGGTTAATTAATCTCCTTCAAAATTATTCATAGGTTCGTCTTCCCAAGACACTAATTCTTGGGTTATTTCATTGTTCAAACATATTCAGTGATTCCCTATCAACTATGGAATAAAATCCAAATTCCAAGTCACAGAATTTCAAATTTCTGCAACCAGTAGAACATGCTTAATATATACTGGTGAGAAGACATCAAAACACTAGTGTTAACTTTTAAAATAACAATGGTGTCAGGCACCAGAATAGATTATTTCTTTATATATTCTCTTTAAAACTCATTGCATTTTGGATGCAAAATTGTCATTTGCCTCTATCTCAATATATAAGTACACTAAAATTTTCTCAAATAATTAATAGAATAATTGTGACTGTGACTCAAAAGTGAGCTTCCTTTCCACCAAAATACAGTGTACACGCTTGTGCATACAAAGTCACAACCAGTAGAAGACGGCATGTGGTGAAATCATAAGAATGTAAACCCTTAAGTGGATGATTCACTGCTGTAGACTAGGGCCTACTGGACAAGCATCAAGGCTGAGAGATTAGAGTTAATAATTTATGTGTATTTCCCTTTTAAATAATAACTGGAATGAGCAAAGTGAATGGGTCAGTGAACAAAGTCTATAGAGAGAAAAAGAACAGAACCATGAACAAAGAGAATGTAGTAAGAGGAGGAGAAAGCAACCGTGATGGAGCTAGAGAGGGAACAGTCAGGGGAAGCCTGGGAATTGTGGGGGCCTCAAAATAACCCACATGAAAGACCTAGGATTGGTCCATCTTCCCTACCTGTGTTCAGTCCTAGGCTATGGACCTGGAACAACAATTGTTACCTTGATCAAGATCAATCTTTTTATTAGTGTCCTGGAACTACCCAGAAAACCCACTGTTTGATAGGCATGTCCCTTGAACAACACCTAAAGTTAATAATTTGGAAAGGGACGCCCTCTACGTCTCCCATAAAATAATTAAAAATTAATATTGTTTATCTCATTTACTAAAAATCTCATAGAGAATCAAGCCAGCATATTTATAATATGTATTCACTAAAGTAATAAAAGTACATAAGGAATGAATGAATTTATATATAAAAAAGGAAAAATAAAACAAAAATGAACCTTGAATTGAACTGACTTTGGTTTTAGTCTTTAAAATTGTTTCCTTCTCTTGATTTGCTCTAACAAAATTATCCTTAAGGACTCATGGAATAGAAAATGACACATGTTAAAGCGGGGTGTGTGTGTGTGTGTGTGTGTGTGTGTGTGTGTGTGTGGGTGTGAGTAAAGGCTTCTTTTCCCTCTGCACTTGAAAGAGTACAAGAAACATTTTACACTAATTTATCTGCAAACATGGGGCAATATTTAATATTCCCAAGATGAATATTGTAGAATGATTATTTAGAAATCATTAAATAATTATTTGTGATTACTTAGAAAATATTTAGAGTAATTGTTATTTATCCTATCTCTAAAACATTTCACTTTCTGTAGATAGGGTTTTGTTTATTATTATTAAAATCTGACATATTGATGAGGACCCAAAAGCAAAAGAGACAATTATGGGAATAGCCTAATTTGAAACCATACCAAGAAAAGCACTCAACAAGTATTTTTTCATAAAATAATCAGAACATTATTCAGTTTCACTTCAACTTGCTCAGAAGCTGAAGTGACCTTCAAGTTCAATTTCTGGAAAACATCATTGATTAACATACTTTGCTGTTTCTATTAAACTGTATTCTAGGGAATGGCCAAGCCGATAAAGCAGCATGGAACAAAGATGTACTTTGCACATTAGATTCCCTACAGATGCAGAAGTTACTCATTTATCTCTGGGTTCTCCCTAAACTTGCTTCTTGAGGGATTTGTGCTTAGCTTCTATGAGGCAACTTGATTGCGCAAGTGCTGTACTGCAGGTTCCTACACAGTCCTCTGAAGCCCAAATTTAGGGAGCAAGCATTCTGGGCTCTCTTAGTAACTAGACAGCTCAAGTAGGGCAAGTTGAGCACTGGTGTGTGGTCTACAAATGATCCTGTCTCTGGGCATGAGACTGCATTATGGAGAATGTTTCTGGGCTGAGTTCCAGATCCTTGAGTGAGTGGATGGTGAATTAGGTCATTTTGTTTCCCCTCACTTTCTTATGAGGGAGACTAAAATAGAATATTCTGAAACAGCAGAACAGTGAGAGCATTTAACAAAAGATCCCAAGAGCAATACCTGGTTAGAAAAGGCACAAGAAACAAGGCACAAAAGAAACGAGGTAGTGATCACACAGTGGAAGTAAACTGTGGACAAGGAGATGGGAATGAGAGCAGATCTAGCTTGGAAGGCTAAGTAAGTAACTATGCATTGGGTTAAAGAGAGAGAGAGAGAATTGAACAAATATACATTGCACATTTGAGGGTGTATAACTGGAGCAAAAAATATGTAATATTATTAATCCAGTAGTAGATAGTTTAAAAGTGAACAGAGAGATGCTAGGAAATAAGTCTGGGAATTCAGAGTGGGGGTGCTTAAGGCTTTTATTACTTGCTGTTCAGCTTCTATAACTGGCTGATTCTTCTGTGGCAACTAGGATTAAGGCTTTACACTGTCCTGCCTTCTTCCTCACATCACTGTAACATGATCTATTGCACTGTGCCCCAAAATTATCCCTTTAAACACACTTCCGTGCCAAAACAGATGGGATATTCAATTCTAAAAACACCCTTCTCTTATGAAAGTATATACTTGAAGTAGGCCACCAAGAGGCTGTTCTTTGAATGAGATGGATGCAACTCAGCAGATAAAAAATACAAAGGCAGGAGAATGGAGTGGGAATTTGATCTATTGTAATATGCATAGTCTGTGTAAGACAAAGAAAAAGTAACATACAGCTATTGTAATACGCCATATAGTATTTGGTTTCCCTGTATTAACCCATGTATTCCTCACAATAACTCTATGAGATTAGTGTTTTCATGAACTCCAATTAAAAAATGGGATACTGAGATATAGAAAGTAACTTGTCTGAATCATACAACTAAGAGCTGACAGAGCTAGGATCTGGACCCAGGATGTCCGCTTTCACAGCCCATAGTCTTAGCCACAACACCACATTCATTTCCATACTTTAAAGCTTCAGTTGAAAGTTAAACTAATCAAGGACTCTAACACTTTTAGTTACTAAAGTGAGTGACTACCTTTATAACTGAAATATTGAGTAATCAGGACTAATACCAGGTGCTGAGCCAGGGCTCCTGGTGTGCTGAAATAGCTGGGACCTAAGAAAGAAACGAGGGAGACAATACTCTGAACATAACCGCCACATAGATAAAAACAGGTGAGGATGAAGGTGATGTAATTAAGCATAGGCTGCAGAGAAAAAAGACCAAGACTACAAATAGATCCTTTTGTTGATTTGTGTTTGATACCCTAAGGATATGTGATTTAACCCATGGTGATAAAGAATTCTTTTAAAATTGTCTACTTCAGGGCACTAGTCATGTTTTTTCATCTGTTTTTCATCAGTGACTATTATAACACCTGGCATGTAGCAGGTGAAAAATAAATACTCATTAAAGAAAAGACAAAAGGGGAGTTGGAGTTAGGAGGGCTTCAAGAGCAATATAAACATATGGGAAATACAGGAGTGACATAAGCTTTGTGATAAGATCCATAGCCCAAGTTGTCACAAGACAAAAAAAAAAAAAAAAAAAAAAAAAAAACAGATGCATTAGATTCTAAATGGATTAATTTCAATCAAGTATTAGAAACGGTGCACTTATTTTGTGCAATACTTGGTAATATGCTATAAGAATATGGAAAAAAGATACCTAGGTAACAACCATTTGGTTTGTATCCTTGAGAAACAACCTTGTGGCACTAGAAGAAGTAAGGGAGAAGGCAAGAGCTACTGAGGACTGAAAGAGATCTTACAAACAAGTGGGTAGATTTGGAATGAAAAAATCTTTTCCAGGTAAGATTAAGTGGGTGTCTGTGGGGTAGGGAGTAGGGGCATCGGTTGATGACTGGGAGAGTTGGTAGCAATAAAAGATATAAAATTATTCCAGTTGAAAAGGAAAATCATAGCCAGAGCCCCTTAGGGAAAGAGCACAGCAAAACTGTAGACCCCTATGCCTGGTCCATATGGCTAATGCTGGTTTGCTCTGCTTATCAATTTAGCAAATTTACAATAGATTTTTCTCATCCTAATACACTATCAACTTAAAGCACACACATACTTCAACACTGTCTGTACCCAGTTAGTAAAGGAAAACTCAAAATCTTCATGTATGATTATTGAATGTAATAAAGGGTTGCAAGTATACAAAAGAATGATTGCTTGTTGACATGGAGATGATGGTTTTGTACTGCTAAATACTAGGGGAAAGTAAGCCTGAATGCGATTGTGATTTTTAATAACTCGAGTGAAAGTGCACAAGATATGAAATGACTATTCACTGTACACTATTAACTTCTGAAATATGAATCAAAGTACTATTTCCTGAAATATGAAAAGACCCATGTGATAGTGACACAACCAAAGAAGGCTTCTAAACAATCAACATCCAGAGAATGGGGCTGGGATAAGGTGAGGAATCCTGTAATATCTTAGCCCAGGCTCTCTGAAAGTTTATTGAGTACACATGTGTAAGCATAACATTCCTTCTTTTTGCAAGTTATTCTGGCCAAAAACTTGCCCTTTTTAAAACCCGAACAATGAATACTCTCTGCCAAGCCTCATCACAGTGAAGTCTAAGTCAACAATCCCCACAGCTCTGTGAAATGTGAATTGAGCCAAAGAAAGGGAAATGTTATTCACCCGTCTGTACATCCAGTATAAGTGCTTTTGAACAGCTACTTTACAGGTGATAGGAATCAATTTCAAAATCTACTACTATAATTTCTTAATTTGTATTAACTTCCATTTCCAAAATTATAAATAATTTGTCTTACACTCTGTCATCATGCAGGTAATTTTGCAGACAGAATAATCTGGCTACTTTTATAATTGGCCAATCTGCTTGGGAAGAAACAGATAACAATGAATTCAGTTATGATAGGGAACTATATAAATATATGAAGAGACAAGACCGAAGATAGTGTGGTCAAAAGAATGAATTTTGAATTTTAAAATATGTCAAGGATAAAGTTAACATATATATATATATATAATTGCAAAAATATATAAATAATTCACTCTCTAGTGCGTAAAGTCAAACCTAAAATCTTGTTAACATTTGAGATGATTATTTTCATTTACAAATAAATTTTTAAAACTAATATTCTCATCATGATTAAGTATTCACAAGCCATCACGATGATATATTGATAGAAGTTTAAAACAAAGAAGTAGACAACATGAGTCTGTACAAAAAAAGTGAGGTTCACATACTTAAGTGTGCAAATTAAGCATGCATTTAAAAAATTTTAGTCAGAATATTATATTGCTTCATCCCTCTATTGGATTGAGCTAAGTTGTCAAGACAAGATCACTCTATAAAATATTTAAAAATTTATTTTGTGTAATGGAAATTAAAACCCAAAATCTAAGATTCTAGTAAGAATCCAAATCGTATTAGTCATATTGATCTTCGTCTTTTCAGACACTTGTATTGTTTCAGAAATTTCAGTGGGATATCACTTTTTAGTCACACATTCTGGGATTAAGTTCCATGACATTTTCCAAACAAGTTCTTGAAATGTGTTTTGTATGCTATCACTCATACAAACTAAAACCAGAAATAAAAAAGCATGCCTAAACTTTCAGCCATTTCTCCGGTATAGCACAAATTCAGCAGAAACTCCAGTTAACTGTAAAGCACAGAATCAGGTCATTATTAAATAAGTATAAATATAAGGTAAAAAGAGTATGACTTTGGTATGTATAAAAGCTTATATAGAAAAGGGAAAACAACTTTGGGTCTGACTGAAGGAAAGCTTCCCGAGAGACAGTAAAACTCAATTTTAAAAAAAATTCAACAATTTGGAACACAAGGAAGAGAAGGAATAATGTGTAAAGTAACATGTATATGCATGTGTGTGTATATATAATATATACATATATGTGTGTGTGTGTATATATATATAGAGAGAGAGAGAGAGAGAGAAACAGAGAGAGAATTGACATTTAGAGATATATCTATACAGTCATGTGATATATACAATGTTGTATTCGAAAATGGATCACAATATCACGGTGGTCCCAAAAGTATAATATCATGTTTTTACCATATCTTTTCTGTTTAGATATGTTCAGAAACACAAATACTTTGCACTGTGTCATAGTTGCCTACAATATTCAGTATAGTAGCATGCTATATAGATTTGTAGCCTAGGAGCAATAGGCTATACCATCTAGGTTTGCATAGGTTAATTCTATGATGTTTGCACCATGACAAAATTGCCTAATAACATATTCCTCAGAACGTATCCCTGTCATTAAGTGATACATGACTGTATAGTGCATGTATTCATACATGGATGTATGTGTGTGTATAGATATGCACACGTGTGTAAAATGTAATAGGGAGATAGTAAGATGGTAGCCATATTTGCTGCCCATTCTATATTGTCTGGAACACATGTAAGTCTCAGCTTCTAAAAGTTATTTTGGGGGGAGGTAGAATTGGGTATAATTTAATATTCAAATTTGGGTATAATTTAATATTATAATTAAATTATAATTATAATATATAATTATATATTGGGTATAATTTAATATTCTTTAATATTTAATTTAATACTCTTGGGTATAATTTAATATTCAAAATTGTCATGGTCTATATATTACACATATAACATTTGATGGCAAGTGATTTTTCAAGCACTTAATGTGGTAGACGTTATTGAGGTTGAAAGAGAAAAAAAGAGTAAGTAGTCACACAGTAATTTTGGCAAGAATCTTGGAAGCATAATCATCATCTAGAATTGAAAACATCTGTCACTGATGTGTCTTGTCAATATCATTGAAACAGCAAAGACAGAAGTAAAAAATGCACATATTTTTTAAATGTTTGATTGATTTATAAAGATGACTAATAAATAGCATTTTTTGCATGAAAGCCTTTAATTATACTCATAATTTGAAATCTGAATGTTTTTAATAATTCAAATGTTATTTTATTAGAAAAATAAGTAATTACAAGAACAGCTAATTTACAGTATTTATTTATTATGATAGTATTATCAACAGAAAAAATGGCAGCAAAGTAGTAAATGGAAGTAGAGGAAAACATAAGCATTCAGTTGAAAGGCATTGATATGGTTTGGCTCTGTGTCCCACCCAAATCTCATCTTGAATTGTAATCCGAATTGTAATACCCACGTGTTGTGCGAGGGATATCATGGGAGGTGATTAGATCATGAGGATAGTTTCCTCATGCTGTTCTCATGATAGTGAGTGAGTTCTCATGGGCTCTGATGGTATTATAAGGGGCTTTCCCCCACTTCTCTTTGCACTTCTATCTCCTGCTGCCATGTGAAGAAGGACATGTTTGCTTCACCTTCTGCCATGATTGTAAGTTTCCTGAGGCCTACCCAGCCATGTGGAACTGTGAATCAATTAAACCTGTTTCCTTGGAAATTACCCAGTCTCAGGTATTTCTTCATAGTAGCATGAAAACAAGCTAATGCAGTACATTGGTACTGGGTAGTGTGGTGCTGCTGTAAAGATACCTGAAAATGTGGAAGTGACTTTGGAACTGGGTAACAGGCAGAGGTTGGAATGGTGTGAAGGGCTCAGAAGAAGACAGGAAGATGTGAGAAGGTCTAGAAATTCTGAGACTTGTTGAATGGTTTTGACCAAAATGCTTATAATGGTATGAACAATGAAGTGCAGTCTGAGGTGGTTGCAGATGGAGATGAGAAATGTGTTGGGAACTGGATAAAGGTGTCTCTTGCTATGTTTTTGCAAAGAGACTGGTGGCATTTTGCCTCAGCCCTAGAGATCTGTGGAACTTTGAACTTGAGAGAGATGATTTAGGGTATCTGGCAGAAAAAATTTCTAACTGGCAAAGGGCTCAAGAGTAAGCAGAGCATAAAAATTTGGAAAATTTGCCTCCAGATGATGCAACAGAAAAGAAAAACCCATTTTCGGAGGGGAAATTTAAGCCTGTGCAGAAATTTGCTTAAGTAACTAGGAGCCAAATGTTAATCATGAAGACAAGGGGGAAATGTCTCCAGGGCATGTCAGAGACTTCACAGCAACCCTTCCTGTCACAGGCCTGGAGGCCTAGAAGAAAAACATTTCATGGGCTGGATCCAGGCCCTCCCTGCTTTGTGCAGCCTCGGACTTGGTGCCCTGTGTCCCAGGTGCTCCAGCCGTGGCTGAAAGGGGCCAAGTTATAGCTCAGGCCATTGCTTCAGAGGGTGCAAGCTAAGTCCTAGCAGCTTCAATGTACTGTTGGTCCTGCAGGTGCAAAGAAGTCAAGAATGAGATTTGGGAACCTCTGCCTAGATTTCACAGGATGTATGGAAATGCCTGGATGTCCTGGCAGATGTCTGCTGCAGGAGAATAGCCCTCATGGAGAACCTCTGCTAGGGAAGTATAGAAGGGAAATGTGGGGTGAGAGCCCCCACAAAGTAATAGAGTAGTGGCCAGAGCCTCCTCTAGGGGCACTGCATAGTGGAGCTGTGAGAAGAGGGCCACCTTCCTCCAGACCCCAGAATGGTAGATCCACCAACAGCTTGCACTGTGCTGGAAAAGTCACAGACACTCAATGCCGGCCTGTGAAAGCAGCCAGGAGTGGGGCTGTACCTTGCAAAGCCACAGGAGCAGAGCTTCCCAAGGCTTTGGGAGCCCACCTCTTGTATCAGCATAACCTGGATATGAGACATGGAGTCAAAGGAGATCATTTTGGAACTTTAAGGTTTAATGACTACTTTATTGAATTTTAGACTTACATGGGGCCTGTAGCTTCTTTGTTTTGGCCAATTTCTACCATTGGAATGGGTGCATTTACCCAGAGCTTGTACCCCAATTATATTTTGAACTAACTTGCTTTTGATTTTCCAGGTGCATAGCTGGAAGAGACGTGCTTTGTCTCAGATGAGACTACAGACTTGGACTTTTGAGTTAATGCTGAAATGAGTGAAGACTTTTGGAAGGCATAATTGTGTTTTTAAATGTGGTAAAGATGACATTTGAGAGGAGTCAAGGTCAGAATGATATGGTTTGGCTCTGTGTCCCCACCCAAATCTTATGTTGAATTGTAATCTGAATTCTAATCCCTATGTGTTGTGGGGAGGGACCTTATGGGAGGTGATTAGATCATGGGAGCAGTTTTCCCATGTTGTTCTCATGATAGTGAGTGAGTTCTCACAAGACATAAGGGTTTTATAAGGGTTTTTTCCCTCTTTCACTCTGTACTTCTCTCTCCTGCTGCCATGTGAAGAAGGACGTTTTTGCTTCCCCTTCCGCTATGATTATAAGTTTCCTGAGGCCTCCCCAGCCATGTGGAACTGTAAGTCAACTAAACCTCTTTCCTTTATAAATTACTTAATCTTGGATATTTCTTCATAGCAGTGTGAAAATGACTAATACATGCATTAATCTTATTGACACCAGAGAATGGTTCACTATTAGTAGAGTTTTCCACTATATAATTTAAATATACATGTAAGATAGTCTTTATTTTTTGAATACTTTTAAATTTACAGAAACATTGAGAAAATAGTACAGATAAGTCTGCCATAAATCACATCCAGTTTTTCTTATTATTTATTGGTATGGACATTTACATTGGTATGGACATTTTTTACAATTAATGAATCAATAATGACACATTTTCAATAATCAAAGTCCATACATTATTCAGATTCTCTTTGTTTTAATCTAACATTTCTTTTTCTCTGTTCCGGGGTCCCATGCAGGATACTATATTACATTTAGTTGTCATATCTCTTTAGGCTTAGGCTTCTCGTGCTGTAATAGTTTCTCAGACTTTTTTTTTGCTTATTTTGAGGCTTTTGTTTGTTTGGTTTAGTTCATTTGCGCTGAGAAGTGATGACTTTCTTTGTTTTTGAAGACAGGTGTGAAGATTACTGATCAGGTATTTTGTGGAATGCTACTCTAGATTATCTGATTTTTTCTTGTGCTTAGATTGAAGATATGAGTTTTGGGGAGAAAGATCACAGAGGTAAATTGTCATTTTAATGCAGTAATATCAAGGGCATATGCTATCAACATGATTTACCACCCACTGTTGATGTTGACCTTGATTACCTGGATAAGATAGTGAGATAGGGCTCCTCAGGCTTATCCACTGTAAAATGCTACCCCACGCCAATCTTGCTTTCTAATATTGTTCTCCAATAGAAAGAACCAGTCATTTTTGGAGAAATGGCTCATTCCAGGAATGGATCAGGGTGAGCCTACAGCATCTTGAAATGCCAAAAAATAAAGACATGCTCACAACACACACACACAATGCTAGGGGTGTATTGAAAAGACAGAGGAGCCAATTGAAAGAGCTCCCAGAGGCCAAAGCTGGAAAAATTTGAGCAATAAATAAATAAATTAAATTAAGTAGTACTGATTATAATGCAAGTATAAAAAAATAACCATGATAGTATGCTAGTATAAATAAGTGACTGAATAAATTAACAAGTATGGAGGAAAAGACAATTCTTCCATGCACAATAATTTCAAGTAATGTATGTAGCTACTCTGCCCATGAGAAAGAGAAGCCTAACTGTCTACTCCTGAAGTGTTGGCTAAGCATGCTGACCTCCTTCCAAAGAGTACAGCATGGAAAAAGGAGGGGAGAAAAAGAAGGTAATCTTTGTAGCTTATTGAGCTTTGCAAATGAGTGAGCAAACTGAATAAATTGACCAGTGAAAGATTAGCATGCTAGTTAAAGATGACCTAGTTGATGGCTATTAAAATTATTAAACATGAACATGGATCTAAAGCATCCAAGACTAATAATGATGGATTGAAAATCATCACAGTTATTAAAATGCAAATATAAACAGTATAGTTCATTACAATGTCAGCTTTTTAAAAAGACTTACCTATGTATAGATGTTTAATTATTTATATTATATAAAAATGTCTACTAATCTTAATATCACTCAAGTTTCAAAATAATCTCAAAAGTGTTGCAATTGTTTATCACTGTATTTCTTGGTTACAGTGAATTATTATTTTCTTTTTTTTTTTTTTAGTTATTATTTAGGTATTTAAAGTTAGGATGAATTAACATGGACATACATGATGTATACCTATCTTTATTAATTGGATCCTTCTAAACATTACAAAAAATAATCTTAAATATTTTTAATTATTATTTTTATATACTCTATCTGATCTGATCATTACACTATTTCTGTGTGTTATGCATTATCATAAAACTCCCAGTCTCTCACAATTTTTTATGAGGGGTAAAATCCTAATATTGTAAAAAACATTTTTGCTAAAATCTCAGAGAAAGTAAATTATAAACTCCAAAATCTTTAGTTTGACTTTTACAGTCAATAAAAAGATTCAAAATCACTATTACCTATTTAAACAATTGGTTATACTTCGATAGTATTTAGAATTTGTTCAGCACTGAACAACATGAAGGTATAAAAAGTTAGGGAAGACAAATTCCTAACCTCAAGGTTCTTATTACCTAGTAAGGGATCATAACCACAGAAAAAGTAAAGAAGAATACAAATGTTTGAAAATAGACTATTAGCTTGACAGGTATGGAAAATGTATAAAATGAAAAAGGATTTTGGCTATGTTTCCTGGAGAATGGGAGTTGTTTTAAAACCATGTTTTCAGGCAGGAAAGAATGTGATCAGTGTTATTGCCCATAGAAAATCATCATTACTATTATTGTTTTTATGACTTATTCCACAAATGTGAATATTTATTTCTCCTTTCAAGGATTATGTTATGGAGTGTTGAAATACTACTTTACTTAAGTACTCTGTGCAGCTCCAGGTGTTTAAAGGAAGAATAATAAGAACTTTTCAAAACAAGCCTATGGCTACTCTTGTTGATGAAGAAAATTATTTATTCATCTATTCATTTAATTGTGATTAATTAAATTATTAATCACAAGGATGATTCTCAAGGAACATGTGTCAGCAATGTAGTGCACCGCCCAGACAGAACAGCAAAGTTCAGAGTCAACATTTGCTTTGCCAAAATAATGAAGCTATAACAAACAACCTGAAGACATAATACTCATTAAACTAGCACCAATTAGAATGTCTTCCCCTTGAGATTGAGAATTTGATATTACACAGGCATAATAAAAATAGTAATGAGTTAGCCCAGTAGCTCTATTAATGTACTAAACAGACACTGAGACACAGAGATGCTTGCCAATCCCTGAAGTTATCTTCAGAGACACCTCTGGTTTATGATAACCCTTTTGATAGTTAACAAATGTCCATGCATTGGAATGAGAGCACTGTATGAAGAATAACTGGAGACCATGAAACTTCTTGAATTAATTTAACTTCAACCCCAAGCAATATCCTTCTTAGTTTTGGAAAAGAAAAATATGTGAGAGTAAATCAGCTTGGTGACTCAAGTTGAAACCTGAAGTCTGGTCTGTTACCCTTTCGGAAATAGTAGAAGATGTGCTTCCTCTGCATTTCCAGTTGTTTATATTCCTGACCTTCCCTGCCACCAAAAATAATTCCCATTCCCACGCTTACTAGTCCTCCCCCTATATAAAAGAGAGATTACAAATTCAGCTTTTCTTTGTGTATTTTCCTTCTGCAAAATATAAAGCAAATCATTAGTAAAGACTTACTTATGAAGGCAATTCTGGTGAAAGGCAAAAGAAAGCCACAGCAATTACTTTTCTATCTTTTATCATTAGTTTCTGCTAGTGTTGATTATAGTTTCCTAATAATTCCAAAACATTTTACATTGCCAGATACTTTTTCTTAACCTCTCGTCTCAAAATGTCAACAGGAAAGTAACCAGAGCGAACTACAAAAGTGAACCAATGGTGCTGAAATACGATGTAAATTCTTAGGTATTCAGGTTAAGAGGACAATAAGTAGACAGAGGAAAACTAATCTCAGGAGATATTCTTAACACAACCATGGGTTTTCTATTTGATAAATTATTTTATTTTTTTCCCCTTTATGAACATTGTTAAAGAAATTAACAATTCCTACAAAGAAAAATGAAACCTATAGGTATGAATAGATCTTTAATATCACATACATATGATTCTGGGCTTATCAATTTGATGTGGTTCATTCTCATTCTCAACCATGAATTGCATTTAAATTTTTGAGTGTTCTCCACATGTAAATGATAACAGATACAGATACAGCATCATAACTGACCTCAGAAAGTCCTCCCATTAAGTGGGGTCACGACAACTTGCTTGAAGTTTCTGAAAGGAGACCCACACCCAGGTAAAACAGTTCCTATCTCAGCCCTGTCCCTTACTCAGCTTATATTTGGGCACATCAAGCAACATTTTTGCATCTCATTTATTATCATGTCCAAAATAATAACTACCTAGCTTATTCCCCCATCAACACAACTTTTTAAGAATTATGATTCTTTGTTAAGAACATAAAAGCCAAAATGGGACAATACCCATTTATAACTCTTTATGTCTCTGTTTTTTTTTTTCCTTTTCTGTTCAAAAAGAAATGAAAAGAATAAGAGAATAATGACACTTGTATCATATTGTTGAGGATATTAATTGTGATAAAGTTCACAGCACCTGAAACACAATAGGTGTTTGATAAATGTCTCTTTCCTTCTCTAGCAATTTTCCATTTCACAATTGGGCAAATTCCATTGGAAATGTTGGCAATCCGAATCAGTACTGTGTTACTGTCTCTCAGCCCTTGACCCTACTCTTATCTCGTCCCACATCACCTTCCTATATTTCCTGGCCTTTCCCTTCCAAGAGCCAAGGTCTTTTCCCATCTCCCTGACCAGGGTCATCACTTTGCGCCTGTCAGAGATTGCACCCCTGACCAGCCTTAGCTGCTGGGGCGAGTCTCAGAGACTCTAAGACCGGAGTGGGTTAAAGCAGTGGCCAGCTGGGGCTGATCACTCCCAATCCCGAACTTCTTGCTCATTCTCCTTGCTGTCTGGCCTCGGAGAAGGAAAAGGAGAAGGGAGGGCATCACTGGAGTGATGATATGTGTGTCTTCTTGCTCATCCTCCTTGCTGTCTGGCCTCAAAGAAGGAGAACAAAAAAGAGAAGGAAAAGGAGAAGGGAAGGCATCACTGGAGTGATGACATGTGGCTCTCTCCCTTCTCCGCCTTTCACATTTTTCTTTCCACGTGCAGGACTGGGAAGGCTCTGACCGCCCTTGCCCCCGCGGTTGTCATGGTTACACAACAGCAGCAGCACCAGACCCAGGAGATGTCTCAGACCTCTCCTCTACCTCCGCCTCAACCCTTCCCTCTCTGTTAGGAAATCCTCCCCCTCGTCTCCGCGCGCTCCCACCACGCCATTCCCGGCCTGCGCATACATTCAGGAGAACCCTTTTTAGGCTAAAACATAAACTTTGTTTCCTCTCCTCTCTTCTTTTGCTTGTATAAATAGCACTAATTTAAGGGAGAAGTGGTGGGGTTTTGGTGATGAAATAAGAGTCCACGCAGAGAAGCTTGCATTTTATTACCGCTTCGCTCGAGGCGAAATCGCTGAAAGTTCGCCCGTTTAACTCCTGTCCCCATAACTCGGAATCCCGGACATTAGCGGCCCCAGCTGCTGGCGCGGCTCTGGTCCAGTCCCCTGGATCCAAGAGCGCCCTGCCAGAGCGCAGTGTCTCCTCCTTCTGTCAATTTCCTTCCTTGCACTGGGACGGAGTCAAAGCAACTCAGCCCAGTAGGTTGAACTCAAGTCATCAGAGGAGGAGAATCAGCGCCGAAAACGGCCCGTGAGCTACCAGCGTAGCCCATTAACGCATTAACTCCGGGCTTGTTGGGCGGAAGCCGGGAGGAAACACCCGGGGGACCGCACTCCTGGTTAAATGCCCAGCACGAGTCAAATCCGGCCTTTCCAAAGTGAGCCAAGCCCACTACTACAAAGGGATCCCCCGAGTGTTTTGCCTTAACCACATTTCAGATAGCCAGCTTTGTGGCTGCTCTTTGACTCCAACTTTCCCTCTAAATCTAAAAGGATGCACACTTCCATCAGACGGAGCGTCGCGATTCCCCGGCGAGGAAAAAGGCGTCCCCCATTCCTCTCCCAAAACGCTACATAAAAACCACCACGCTTCCCTTCCCTCTTCCTTGCCCCTTTCCCTTCCCCCTAGACCAACAGCGAAAGGAGCGAGCGAGGGCGCAGATGCCCTTTGGTCAAATCCTCCCCGGATGTTCCCGACCAAAGCGTCTCCAAATCAACCTGCAGCCGGCGGAAGCGGGGGACACGTTCATAGGCGCTCTCCGCTGCCCAGAAATGGAGGGGTGGTGGGGGAGCCAGGAAACCAGGGAGAGCGCAAAGTTCCTGGGTGCGTCTCGGGAGGAAAACTTTGTGCGGTGCTGCCAGGCGGAGGCTTGGGAGGAGTAGGTTCCGCAGCTGCTGAGGCGGGGTGGGACTGCGCCCCAGGGGCCGCGCTGAAGCCGGCGCCGCGCTTACTGCGCACCGATTTCGCGTCTGCTACCGTGGGCGCCCACTCTCTGTCCGCTCGCGGGAGCCTTCTCTGTCTCAGGATGGTTCCTTATCTCCCAGACCCTGCTCATCCACCACTTCGGACACAGCCACCCCCAAATCCCACTATCCCCGCTTAGCACCGCGGTCTCCAGCACACACTCCCACTGGAGTAGCAGGTGACCCAAACCAGACTTACCTGCTGTGAACTATTCTCTCTCTCTCTTTTCCTGGTGGCTTTTCAGGGAGAGAGGAACGGGATGCAGGCTGCGGTCCAGCGGCGCAGCGACCCGGGACACCGGCGCGCGTTCCTCTGAGCCGCAGCCCTGGCTGAGCGGCGGAACCGCCAGCAGCCCTGGCAGAGCCGGGAAGCTGCGGCCGCAGGGGCCAGGCCGGGAGGCAGGGGGCGCTGCTGCCTCCACCGAGCGCCGCGCTGGGACAGGCGGAGAGCGAAGCACCAGCTGGAGCTTTGGGGAGGCGAGGGTGGCGAGGAAAGGCACGCTCCAAACAGGAGGGCGGCTTTTAAGTTTGTGGTGTGACCGCAGCAGCTGTCCTGGGAGAGACTCAGTCTTTCTAAAAAGAGGATGCTGAAAACGCCGGGGATTACCTTTCCCCTTCCGATCTCCTCCCCCAGCCCCCGCCCCCCTTCCACTGCGCACGCCAGAACTCCCAAGCGTGCAGAAGTTCATCCCTGCTGCGCCGCCGAGGCTGCCAATAGCATGGCTTTAGAGGTAGCCCCGGTCGCGCTGACGGATGTTTATCAGAACAGGGCACCCTATATGTAAAGCAACCTCCGACGTCTGATCTTCCTTCTGGGTGGTTTGGGGACCTCTTTATTTCCTTCTCTATACCATAAAACCTGTTAAGGGACCCCGTGAGGAAGAAACAGAGAGTGACCACAAACACCGTCCTAAAAATGCTAATCCCACAAAACAATATCTGCGTTCCACTATGTAAAACCTCAGTCCATAGTTAATGGCCTTGACAAGGCAGGCATAGGGATGAAGAACAGGGATCAGCCCTCCATTAAGGGGCTGGCGCCCAATAAAGACCAAACAGAAAGAGATAAAAACGAGTAGAATGTAATCCTTTCTTCCTCTTTCCCTTACACCAGACCTACAAAGAGATGTGCCTCATATTCTTGTCTTCGGGAGTTTTTTTTTTTTTTTTTTTTTTTTTTTTTTTTTTTTTAGATTTTTGCACCCCTTATTCACGTAGTAGGAACTTAGAAGTATATGACGACAAGGAAAAGATCTAAGTTTTGATGAACCTGGAACCTATGCAATTTGAATGCAGGATCCTCTTTAAGAAAAAGTAATGCAGAAATATCTCACTTCTACCTCTTTAAGCAAAAGTAACACAGAAATATCTCACTTCTACAGATTCTGCAAAAATATATGACAATGTGAGCTCATGAGGCCACCGTCAGGGACATTATAAAAAGGCCTGTGCATTTGGTGAGCCCTGTAAGTCAGGCATTTTTAGCTGCATGGTAAATCCTTTGTGATGGGAAATCCATGTTTATAGTCACACACCTTGCCCTTAGTCCCAAACATAAATCTGACATGAGGTAGAGACATGGAAAGAAAGCAGCCATGGGATCCTGCATTTGTCAGCTTGATTTAAGAGCACAAATCAAGGGTCCCAAAGCTCCCTTAGCAAGTAACAAAAGATATCTTGATTTGGAGATGATGAACAGACAAATGCAGTAATGGAGTAATTGAAAGGGGTAGACGACATTCTTCATTTGACCTTTTATCTGTGGCAGAGGGCTGAGGGCCACAGAAGCTAAATGAGTCATTTTAAGTTATAGGTGGTTGGTGGCAGAGTCAGGCTAAGGAAAGGCTCAGGTTTCCCAAATCTGACCAAGGCTCTTTCTTGTGTCTCACGCTGCCCCACTCTATAACCTTGGTTTGGACTCACAACCAATCAACCCCATAAATACCCTCTTTGGATAGAGAAAAAAAAAAATTTAAGTCCTCATAGACTATTTCAAACTATAGCAACTGTTATTTCATTTTTTTCTGAATGTTTTATATTTAATGTTACACCACTCATTCTGCACCTAGTCATGCAATTGTTTATTGTATTTTTCTATGTTTTTATATTATTTTCATTTGTATATGTCATTGCACTTCCATCCAAACTGCAAGGTCGTTGTGAAAACAAAATGTCTTTTTGTCCCCCATATATGGTGGGTCTATAGTAAGCAGTTTTTGATTTAAAAAAAAAAAAAAAAACTCTACTTTTAAACTTTTAAATAATTTTGTCAGTTTATTGGCCAGAATTTTGTGTGTAACTAGAATTGTGGTTAACTTTGGATTTCCCATTTTCCTCTTTTCTCTTTTAAGTTGTAGCTTAATATGCTTAAACCAAATGACACCTTCCTTTGCTACCATTCAATCCTTTCCATAAAGCCCCTATAGAATTAATCACTCCCTCCTGTTTTCCCGAAGCACTTTGATTTCACTACTATAATAAGCTCTTTTCATGTTATATTATAATTAGTTATGCATGTTTCTGCATCCCATACAAAAGTTTTGGCTGTTTTGTGTCTTTGTTTCTTCATCCTCTAATATAATGCCTGTGACATTGTACTGTAGTGATTTAGTTTAAGATGTTCTGACTTCAAATTTAGACAGAATTTACCAGAGTATCCTGAACATACCATGAGAAAACAACATCTGGAGCATGAGTTCTGTGCTTTCCTTCCTTTTAATGACTTTGAGCACAAAGCAGACAGAATCAACTGCTAATATATTGCCCAATGTGATAAATGGCCTCAGCTGTGTCCATGGCTCTGTAATCTTCAGGCTGCTTCCCTGAATATCTTGAATGTGCTAGGTGTTTAACCAATATGTATATGTTAAACAAGTTAATAAAAACAGTAGAAATAATGTTAATATTCAGTCACTGGATTTATTTCTGAATTTCTAATAACTATATAGGTTCCCACCAAGATAGCTTTAACAACCCTTTCTAAGAGTTTGAGATTTACTTTCATCAAAAGCAATTTAGTATTCTGTCCTATAGGGGTAATACCCTATCTACATTCTTAAAATAAAACCCAGTGGGAAAAAATATATTTTACAAAAAATATAAGGTGTATTGTGTGGTTTAGTTTGTCTTCAAGGGTGACTATTCAAGATTTAACAAGTGAGCCTTAATTTCACTGAAAGCAATGTGTATATCATCAGTTAAAACCACCTAATTGCTGCTTGTATGCCTGTTTCAGTCCAAGAGGAAAAATACAAACAAAAAGAAGAAGAAAAGAAAACAAATAACTTTCATGTTCTTGGAAACACTATTGAATAAATAAATTGTGTGCCTTGAGAATCTAGGCTATTCTGAGACATACTACTCCTCACTCATCTCTATCCAGGCTCACAGATATAATATGAATAAGTAATTTTCATTTTATGGTAGTACTATGTGTTAGGCAATATGAAATACACTATTTCTCAAAGGATCACATTTGATGCCAAACAAATCCAAAGAATAAAATTCTAATTGTATAATTTCAGTAATCATCAATCTATATTGAGAGCCATGGGAAAAGGCGACAGGGATGGGTTAGGGTAGAATAGACATGTTGTGGGCTTCTCCAATTCCACATATAGCTACCTCTGCCCAGAAGACAGGAGAAAGGTAATTACTGGGTCCAGAACTTAAATCTAGCAGAAGATTTGGCTGTACTCTCAGCAGAAGATACTAAACCCAACAAAATCTACAATCTTAGTTCTCTCTGAACAGTTTTATATTCACAAATCAAATGAAAACTTAGTGAACGTGAAAGAAAATTGTTGATAAAGGAGACCCCAAAGTTTATGCACAGAGGCAAGCAAGGAAAATTGGGTTAAAAAGCATATCATTTTAATGCTTACTTCTCTAAAACTAGTCATACCTTAGTCATACACAAAACCTCTCTGTCTTATAATAAATACCACTTTACAAATGTTTTCTCATATATCAATTTATCAGCACTGACAGATAAGAAATGTTGTTATCCTCATCCAAGAAAATTGGCATATATGTTAAACTGCATCTAAATTGAAACAAGTGAGGGCATGAGTTTAAAGCAGCTCACCTAGCTCCTTATCTTCTATTAGCTATTTTCTTCTTATAAACTCCAGGTATTTTTTCCATCTATTTCATTTGATCATAGCAATACACTCATCACTGGATCATTAGATATTTACATTATAAAATCATTTGATGTGTTTAATGATGGGAAAAAACACACCTGACTTTCATCTTTTATTTCTGTATTAATTATACATACATAGAACTCTCAGAAATGTATCCCTGCTTCTCATCATCAGATAAAGACAGAAAACAGTTTATGTTTAGTTAATTGGGATGTAAAACTGTCCAAACTTTGCTTCATACTTTTAAGTTTTAAACTCTTATAAAATCATAAATAATCATAAACATTCAGAGTTAGAAGACACCTCAAAACCTTCTAGCCCTCATGTTAGACACAAGGAAACCAGGGCCAAGGAAGACATAGTTATCACTCAGCTCCTTGTGAATTCTGCCTCAATGCCCTCTATAAATATTTCACCTTTCTATAGAGACTTTTCTTAAAAACAAAGAAAAGAAAAGAAGAAAATTTTTAAAAATCGGCTATTTTTCAAAACTGTCCAAGCCAGAATCTTAAGGCTATATTTACTTAGCTGGGTTGGGGTGTGGTGAATAATTAAATTCAGCAGGAATGTACTTCAAAACAAAAATGAAAACACAGTCCAGCCTCTTTGGCCCAAATCCTGAGACTTCAGAAAAGAAAGTCCTCCTTGACTATGAACATTCACTAGAAGTTGGAAAGGTTTTCCATGCCTCATATAGGAGTCTACATGGCTATTGCAGATTGGTAGAATTTAGTCAGATAAATGCCTCTTTGTGTTTGATTTGTAACAATGTACTTATATCAATAAACAATCCCCAAGGAAGGACTTTAAGGAAAAATAAACAACTTTCCTATGCATAATATAAAAATCATATTTAAGTTTGCTTTTTAAAAATACCTTCATACCACCATCATTCTACCCTTAGAGCATATTTTAGATACAGTGTATCCTTCTAAGAAAATGAGGTTGAAGAGGGAATTCCTGTGATACCCAACTGAGGCAAGCCTTATTTGTATATGAGTGATGAAATAAAGAAAAATATGCCCTCTTGTGGCTTATTTGTTCTGGTTCACAATTAATCAACAGTACTCTATTATTTCCTGAAACCCAAACATACCTGTATTCCATGTGGAATTAAACTATTTCTTTGTGCAGTAACTGGCAAGCGCAGGTCCACACAGACAGCAGGAAAGCATTCCAAGACTTCTGCTTTGTTCAAAGTCATAAGCAGCTGCTTAGCCACAATGAAATCAGTATCCCTGAAAAGCAAGATTTTCCAAAATAGCCTATAAATTTGTATAGATATTATCAAAATCCCTTCCAAATAAATGCATTAGATAGAGTTTCTTTGCTAAAAATTGAAGTTTGTTTTGGATAGACTTAAACCATCGGTTTCCACAAATGGGAGAAAATTCATGATTCCTTTTCTACTATATTTGTGCCTCTACTATTTCTTCGACTGTAAGATGTGTTTATTTTTCCACTACAAAAAGTGAAGTATATAATAAAGCAATTAAGAGAATAGTGATTTTCATTCTTGCATATTTTTCTTTCCTTTTGCCCTACTTTACTCAGAAATAAGGATGTAACAAGTGTGTTACATATTGTGGGCTGCAGATGTAATTAATTTTATAATATCACAAAAATGCCCACCATGTTTTTCTAAAACAACAGAAATGAAAATGGGTTTAGTGGGGAACAGTTTCTGATCAAGAAAATGACTTTCATACAAACTCTAATTTAAGTAGCTCAGTAACTAAGTGAACGTCAAAGGCTTAAAACAAGCCAGGTTGCTAAATTTTTACTTCAACTCTATAATAATCACTATTATTATTTTTAGTATTATTATTATACAGATAATGAAACTTAAAGATAAGTGACTTAAAAATAAAATATTTACCATCTGACTGTATCTCCTTTGTTCATTAAGTGAGCTAGTAGGGCACTTCTAATCTTCACCCTTAATTTAGCAAGTTACTACCCAAGTAGACCAAATTCTGTCTTACTAATCAGAAAGAATAAATGCAGTTTCTCAAAGTGTCCAATTTAATGTCCAGAGTTACTGCTTTTCTAAGGCACACGGTAACATAAAATCATGTTGCTTTAAGTCTATTTAGCATAGTGAACATTTTGACCTTTGATGCACAGATGTACTTTCATTAGAATTATTAGGAAATACTATTCATAAAACAGTTCAAGATTTTTAATTTCATTTTATTGTAGTGAATAATATTGTGTCATCACAATACCATTAACAACTTGTATTCTTTTTCTATTTGCCACTTCAATAAAATTATTTTTTCTTACATCAAGCAAAGTTTTAGTTTCCAACTTTTATTCCTGAGTTTGTCAAAAGCAAGTCTACATTAGGAGTCTATGATAACCCATTTATTTTTTAAAAATCTCTAATTTTACTATATTTAAAACTTACAATTCTAAGAAAAGAAGACAATTACAAAAGATGATAACATAGCCATTAACTTCTGGGTTTCAGTCCAGCATGTAGGGAGCTTAGCGGCCAGCACTTCATCTCAACAACAAGTAAAAAACTGAACAAAATGATGAATCAACAGTTCTTCTTGGATCGCTCAGAGAAGTAAGCTCACAAGGCAAATTCTGTCCACCAAATGGGAGAGAAAGACAGGGGGACACAGTATCACAATTTACCAGGACAAAAATCACGGGAACCTTCTTTAGGTGGGAAAACTTGCACAGAAATTCACAAATTAATGGAGGCTCAGAGTGGACAAGTCTGAGATTAAAACATTCCAGGGAGACCCAAACAAAGGATGATCCCTACATTTTTGTGAGTTTTACACCCTGGAGCTGTACTTGGTCCTCACAATAAGTATTTAAAAAAAAGTGTCCCCTCTGCCTTTAGCAGGGAGAGGGAAAAAAAAGAATCATTTTAAAATACTCTGGAATATTCTCTTCTTGTTGGCAAGGCTACCCTCAGCAGAAACTATATGACCAGAGCCTTACCTACTGGGATTTTTTGAGAGCCTAAGTGACATGGGAGAAGGGATATACTCAAAGCCAGTCTGCTCCAGCCTACCACTTTGCAAGCAGAAAATATTCAACTCCAGCCCCTTCTGGTCACCCTATTCCACATAATGGAGGGGGAAACAAAACAAAACTGAGAAGCAAGGATGAAGTTCACAGTTCACGCGCACAAGTTTAATAAAAGACTGGGATTTAACCATAGGACTGTAGAATACTTCCTCTTCTTCTGGATCTTACCACTACATTGCTAAAGTTTTATTGCTGCAGTTGCTTTTACATAGTATGTCATGTTCATCTTTCAACAATAACAACAAAAATTATAAACCATACTGAAGGAAAAAATAAAACACAGTTTAAAGAGACAGAGCAAGCATCAGTACCAGAGTCAGATATGGCAGGAATGTTGTAATTATCAGACCAGGTACTTTAAAAACCTGTGATCAATATGCCAAAGGTTTAATGGAAAAAGTAGAAAGCCTGGTAGAGTGATTAATTTTTGTAGATAAGCTTTATACCATGCAACCTTGCTATAATGCTCATTAGTTCCAAGATAGTTTTTTTTTTGTTGATTCTTTCAGATTTTCTAAGTAGATGATTATGTCACCTGCAAACAAAGATAGTTTTATTTCTTCTTTACCTATCAGTATGTCTCTTATTTCTTATTCTTGTCTTATTTCACTAGCTAGGAGTTTTAGTACTTTGTTAAAAAGCAGTGGTGAGAGGAGATAACATTGCTTATTTCTGATCTTAGTGATAAAGCTTCCTATTTCTCACCTTTAAGTATGAAGTTAGCACTAGGATTTTTGCAGATGCTCTCTGTCAAGTTGAGGAAGTTTGCTCTATTCCTATTTGCTGACAGTTTTCATCATGAATGGGTGTTTGATTTTGTCTAATCCATTTTCTGTATTTATTGATATAATTGTATGGTTTTTCCCCCTTTCTTTTGACTGTTGCTGGGCAACCAGAAAAAAACAGCTTGATTGTTTTCAGGTAAACTCAGTCAGTAATTATTCAGCCATTTAACATTTTATTCATATCTCAATCCAGGGTTCTACCGTTTTTTGCTTTCTCCTAATGATAGCATTTAAATTCAAAGAGGGCTTAAATAAATCTAGGAGTGGAAGGAAGGTATACTGGTTTTCTAGAGCTGCCATAATAACTAACACAGATCAGGTAGTTTAACAAGGGAAATTTATTTCCTCACATTTCTGGAGGCTATAAAGTCAAAGATCAAGGTATCATCAGGGTTGGTTTATTCTAAGTTCTGTGTAATTGGTATGTAGATGGCCATCTTTTTTGGTGTTTTTTCATCATCTTTCGTGTGTGTGTGTCCTAATCTCCTCTTCTTATAAGGACATCAGTTATATTGAATTAGGGTCCACCCATATGATCTATTTTACCTGACTTACTTTTTTAAAGGCCCTATATCCAAATACAGTCACGTTCTGAAGTGCCAGGGTTTAGGACTTCAATGTATGAATTGATGGAGGTCACAATTCATCCCACAAAAGGAGTGAAGGGATTTTTTGTTTATAGACATTTTCTTTCTTCCATTGGCATACACTAAGATGAATACAAAGTTCCCTACTAGGATTTATCTTGTTTTCTCATTGTGTCTGTGAAATACCTATAGTTTAGTTACAGCATCCACTTATAAATCCCCCTTAGTCTGCCCCTTATTTTAAACACTAGGTTCCTTTGGTTAAATGATGGTAAAGGACATTAGTACCTTGCTTCTGGGCCTCTGGAGCTAGCAACCTCACAGTTGTACCCCATAAATACAATGGGGTAGGTTTAACCAAAGGTACAAGATATTCTATAATCCCCAGACTTTGCCAAACATTGGGAAACTGAAGAAAACCCACTAACTTTTTCTTTTTCATTTTTTTCTTTTTTTGAGACAGTGTCACTCAGAATCTAAGTTGCTGTCTCATCCAGGCTAGAACTAGAGTGCAGCATCACGGTCACAGATCACTGTAGCCTCGACCTCCCACACTCAAGCTCTCTTCTCGCCTCAGCCTCCTGAGTAGCTGGGGCTACAGGCATGGGACACCACACCCAGCTAATTTTCAACTCGTTATTTTACTTCTTGTCAGCTCAGTGCTGATTTTTCCCAGAATGTTCAAACTTCATATAGCCCTGAGTAGGGATAGTCTTGTTTTTCACCTATTATCTTTCTTAACTCTTTTTTTATGGCATATACTATTTTTTTTTAGAATTTGCAAAGTTGAAAACAAAGAGACTTTTTGTGAAAATACCAACCCTTGAATTTTGAGATACTGCTAGGCATTTAAATAAGTCTATTCGGAAATCCTAAAGCTGAAAGTTGGCTTTGTTTTATTCAATTCATTTGTCTTCCTTTCAGTGAGTGATCACATAGTTCGTGGAACACTTAGTTACCCAAAGCATGACGAGTCCTGAGGCAATCAGGAATTGCTGAGATAAAATATTTGTACCTCAAAAACGTTATCTCCAAAATGTATGGCATATATAACCAAAGATGCTATTTAAAATTTGTGAGACAAAGATATATAATCAATAGTTTTAGAATAGAATGATTAATTAAATATTAAGGAAATTTAGCAGCTTTTTTCCCCACAACATTCCTCCAAATAGAATGCCTACATTAACATTTGGAATGTAAAAATGAACTGACATGCTCAAGGAAAACTGGAGACCCCTATTACAAATATAATAAAAGTGAATCTAAAATCCTACTTCACACCCAAACAAAATAATTCCAGAGGGATTTGATCTGACAGTGAAAGGAAAAACAGTATCATTTAGAAAACAACAACAATAACAACAACAACAACAAAACATGGAAGAACATCTTCATGAGCTTAGAGTAGAAAAAGGAAGTTTGAACAGTACACAAAAAATGTTAACTGTAAAGAAACAGCTTCATAAATTTGACTGTATCAGATTAATAACTCTGGTCATCAAAAGAAATAATTAAGAAAGTAAAAAGTCAAGCCACAGAGTGAGCGAAGATGTTGTCAATCCATATATCTTCACATCCTTTACATATACAGAATATGTAAAGGATTTATTTGAATGAATGAGAAAAAGGCAACCTAGTAGAAACAGGGAATAAAGACTTAAAAAGAATCTTCATCTAAGGGGTATTCAACAGTTATTAGATATCCATAAACATAGTTTTTAAATTTTAGAAAAGAAGATTCAAAAGGCCAACAACTTGTGCAGTGATCAAGGAAATGCAAATAAAAACCACAATGTGATTTTACTACATACCCACAAAAATGACTAAAATGAAAAAGACAAAAAGCCAATAGTTGCTGAGGCTGGAAATATCAGAATTCTCATACACTGTGGGTGGAAGTATTTGTACAACCACTTTGGAAAACCCTGAGGACTAAACTCTGATTTTTTTTATCTTGCCCAAATTCCTATTTAAGAGGTCTGTGGAGTCATGTCCTACAAATCATGAATTTTCATCAGATGTTTATTTTTTATTTATTTTTTTTAATGCTGTATAATGTGACTTATTTTCCAACCTGACTCTGTCATAACATTACAAGACAAGGAAAAAAATCAGCATGTTTTATCCAAAAACATGTTTCTTTGCCATATTTTGAAATGGTCCTGCAAAGCTGTCATTTGTGGGGTAAAATTTGCAACTGGAAAGAATCTCTATTAACATAGATCTTTTTCTTCCAGGCCCTCCCAATCCTAAAAAGATTAACTAAAAGCCTAGCACCTTTTAAATATCTGAACAGGAAACAGTTGTCATCTATTGCCTCTAAGGGCAGCCACTATAAGACTTCAAACTATAAGACTTCAAAAGAACTTTGGTCTCCACAATCTTTTATCTTAATCTGAATGTTTCCTTTCTGTGATCCCAGATTTTTAGATAAACCCAACCAATTGTCAACCAGAAAATGTTTAAATTTACCTGTATTTACTTATATCACCTATAGCCTGGGAACCCCCACCACCCCCGCCATCCCTGCTTTGAGTTTTCCCGCCTTTCTGGACCAAACCAATATATTTCTTAAATGTATTTGATTGATGTCTCATACGTCCCTAAAATGTATAAAACCAAGCTGCACCCCGACCACCTTGGGCACATGTTCTCAGGACCTCCTGAGGGCTGTGTAATGGGCCATGGTCACTCATATTTGGCTCAGAATAAATCTCTTAAAATATTTTACAGACTTGGACTCTTTCGTTGGCAACTCTTTGGCAGTACAGATTAAAAACTAAATGTTTTAATAACTTATAACCCTGCAATTCTACTCATAGAGCCCAAGAAATATGTTTTCAACAAAGAAATGGACAATAATGTTCATGACAACACTCTTTGAAATAACCTCACATTAGAAATCACCCAAACTATTTTCAACAGTAGAATGGATGAATATACTGTGGAAAATCCACGCAGAAGAAGGTTACACAGCAACAGAAATAAATGAACTATAACTACACCAACAATGTACACGTCTTTAAGAAAATTAGTAGTCATTAAAAGAGGACACACTCAGTATGATTTATGGTTTTCACCATACAAATTCTTCTCATTTTTAGGAATAAACAAAATGATGCTAAGATTCATATAAAAAAATAACTCCATAACATTAGGAGAATTGACTCTTTTAGATATGACTCTTCCAAACCCATAGTAAGAATTTCACTCCATTTCTTCAAGTTTCCTTTTTGCCTTTCAAAAATGTTTTAAAGCTTTTTCCCATATAGGTTTTGTCCATTTCTTAATGATATCATTACTAGGTATTTTAACTTTCTCACTGATACTGTAAGTAAGGCTTTTCTTTCATTATATTGTCTCACTAAATATTGTTTTTGTATATAAAGCCTATTGATTCTTGTATGTTAGTTTTATATTCTGCAAACTTTTGGAATTATTTTATTGTTTTCCTACCTTTATCACGAATTCTTTGGGATTATTTAGGAATACTGTTATATAATTGAGATTAGCTTGGGTTTAAAGGTTTGGTGTAAATCTTTAATAACTATTTCTTCTGTAGAAGTATAACTCTCTCTATACTGTAATATATTTAGATAAATTATATTTTCCTTTGAATGTTATCTATTTTATCTAGTTTTATCAATTTATTTGCATATTGTTGGGCAAAATCACTTCATGTTTTCATTTTTTCATTCAATAATGATTACCACGGGTAATTTATTATGTTTATGTTTTACATCTTTTATGTTTTAATTTGGTTATCTAATAATTACTTTACTTTTTAAAAGTTTTTTCATTAACTGGTTTAACTGTTTTTCCTTTTTAAAATTTATTGACTTTTTGCTTGTCCTCTATTTTCTTTTTGTTCCTTCTTTAAAAGGTTTTCTATTTGTTCTTTAACTTTTTTGGGAAAATTTGCTTCAATCCTATTCCTTCTTTGATTCGTATTACTATACATATAAATAGCCATATATTTTCTTATGATTACTACTTTATATCGTTAGTATCTCAAATGTAGTGTTTTCATTACTATTAGTTTTCAGAATTTTATTTCCTAATTCCTCTTTCTCCTGTGTATTAATAGGAGAAGTTCTTTATTTAAATTTCAGGATAAAGAGACATTATTATTATTATTATTATTATTATTATTATTATTATTATTTTGAGACGGAGTCTCGCTGTGAGTGCAGTGGTGCGATCTCGGCTCACTGTAAGCTCCGCCTCCCGGGTTCCCGCCATTCTCCCTCCTCAGCCTCTGAGTAGCTGGGACTACAGGCGCCCGCCACCGCGCCCGGCTAGTTTTTTGTATTTTTAGTAGAGACGGGGTTTCACCGTGTTAGCCAGGAGGGTCTCGATCTCCTGACCTCGTGATCCACCCGCCTCGGCCTCCCAAAGTGCTGGGATTACAGGCTTGAGCCACCGCGCCCGGCCATCATTATTATTTTTAATGTCTAGTTTTTAATTGTGTTATTTTCTAAATCTATTGTAGCTCTGTGAGAAAATGTTGCTTGTAATATTCGTGGTAATTTTGGAGATTTGAAGGGCCAAATATATGTTTAATTTTCATGACTATTTCTTGTGCACTTGAGATTAAGACATTTTTCTGTTACCCTATGCATTTGCATAAGATTATATTGCTTAAGTCTTCTTTAACATTATCATTATTATCATTATTTGCTCTACTTGATTTTTGTACGGAGAATGGTGTGTTCAATTCTTCTACATTTAGATTTTTCAGTTTCCTGTGCATTACTTGTAGTTTCTACTATATAAAGCTAGTTGTTTTATTAGTTGTTTAGATATTCATAATATTGTATATTGTGGTCTTTAGCATTGTAAAGTATATCTTTTAATGCCTTTTGACCTACTGTACCTTGTCTGTTTTCAGAAATCCAATCCATTTTTTCTTATTTACTTTTTTCAATACACCTTCACCCATTCCTTTATTTTTAGTATTTTAGAATCACACCATTTTAAGTTTGTCCTATGTGTTCAGCATATAATTGAGTTCTAGATTGTGAGTCAGTTTGAAAATGTTTATCTTTTGTTTTATCCTTCACTTTTTTCTTGTTGATATTATTTTGAATAGATATGATTTTCATCACCTGAAATTGTTCATTCTCATTTTCTGCTTTTTTTTTTTCCCACTGAGTTTGATATGGTTTGGGTGTGTTCCTACAATTCCCATGTGCCATGGTAGGAACTAAATGGGAGGTGTTTGAATTAAGGAGGCAGGTCTTTCCTGCGCTGTTCTCATGAAAGTGAATGAGTCTTATGAGATCTGATGGTTTTAAAAGAGAAGTTCCTCTGCACAAACTCTCTCTTTCCACCGCCATCCACGTAAGATGTGATTTACTTCTCCTTGCCTTCAGCCGTGATTGTGAGGCTTCTCCACCCATGTGGAAATGCATGTCCATTAAACCTGTTTCTTTTGTAAGTTGCCCAGTCTCAGGTATGTCTTTATCAGCAGCATGGAAATGGACTAACACAGTAAGTTGCTAACAGTAGAGTGGGGTGTTTCTGAAAAGATACTAAAAAATGTGGAAATGACTTTGGAATTGGGTAACATGCTGGGGTTGGAACAGTTTGGAGGGTTCAGAAGAAAACAGGAAAATGTGCTGAAGTTTGGAACTTCCTAGAGACTTGTTGAATGGCTTTGCCCAAAATGTTGATAGGGATATGGACAATAAAGTTCAGGCTGAGGTTGTCTCAGATGGAGATGAGCAACTTCTTGGAAGTGGAGCAAAGATGACCCTTGTTATGTTTTAGCAAAGAGTCTGGTGGTATTTTGTTCCTGCCTTAGAGATTTGTGGAACTTTGAACTTGAGAGAGATGATTTAGGGTATCTGGCAGAAGACATTTTCTGCAACAAAGCATTCAAGAGGAGATTTGGGTGCTGTTAAAGGCATTCAGTTTTATAGGGAAGCAGAACATAAGAGTTTGGAAAATTTGCAGCCTGACAATGCAATATAAAAGACAATCCCATTTTCTGAGGAGAAATTGAAGCCAGCTGGAGAAATTTGCATAAGTAACAAGGAGCCTAATGTTAATTGCCCAAACAATGGGGAAAATGTCTCTAGGGCATGAGAGAGGTCTTCAGGGCAGACCCTCCCATCACAGGCCAGTAGGTCTAGGGAGAAAAATGGTTTAGTGGGCCAGGGTCAGGGTCCCCATGCTATGTGCAGCCTAGGGACTTGGTGCCCTGCATCCCAGCCACTTCAACGTGGCCGAAAGGGGCCACAGTAGAGTCCAGGCCATGAAAACAGACTAATACACAGTTGCATATGGATTTTATTTCATTTTTGGTAATTTATCTTCTGTTTGAATTGTCTCATATTTTCCTAGACCAGAAAAATAGGCAATTTTGTAAGAGAAGTTTAGGTATGTGGATTCTCAAGTTTCTTTGTTCCACAGTATCCTCTTCTTTTGATATACCAAAACATGGTTTTGTTCATAGATATCTGTCTTCATTTCAGCAGAGGAAAACGATTAATGGGTCTTCTAATTTTGCAATTCTTTTTTGTTTTCATAGGATGCTTGGTTTCCAACATTTGTTCTCTTCTCTTTCACCAGCCCCAATTTCCAAGGAATGCCTCCTCCCCAGAAACTGTGCTTTCTGAAAACTACTAACTTTGATCGCCTACACTTTTAAGCCCCTTCATTACAATTCCCAGTAGTCCATGCTGTGACTCTTCTCAGTAACTTCCACCAAGTGTGAAACTCTTTCTCTCGAGTCATTTAACGTCTCCTGCTATTGCTAGGCTTCACCACCATCTCCTTTCTACTCAATTTCCTTCTTAGTCTTAGCCTCAGCTTGGGTTCCAGATCTGACCCTACTCATTTTTGGGTGTTTATTTTATTATTTATATGTAAATTAGAGATTTTAGTAATTTCTGTCTACTAGTTAAGCTCTAGATCTGAGTTAAGAGTGGCTTTGTGTGTGCTCTCTCTTGTTCTATGTGAGTTTTTAGAGGCTATGTGGAAAGATTTCAATTGCCACTATTCTATGGAAACCCAGAACTGAGTAGGCTTTCCTTTTTCATTTCCATTATTCATTTATTTATTTTTTCAGAGAGGTTCTCTCTCTCTCTCTCTCTCTCTGTCTGTCTTGCAGGCTGGAGCTGGAGTGCAGTGGTGCAATCAGGGCTCACTGCAGCCTTGACCTCCAGGACTCAAGCCATCCTCCTGCCTTAGCTTCCTGAGTAGTGGGGACTACAGGTTTGTGCCACCATGAATGGCAAATCTCTTTTTGTAGAGAAGTGGTCTCACTATGTTGCTCAGGCTGGTCTAGAATGCCTAGGCTCAAGTGACTCTCTCACCTCATCCTCTCAATGTGCTAGGATTACAGGTATGAGCCACCACACTAGTCTCTGTCTATCTTTTTTTTAAATATAAAAACAATTGCACTACATTTTTTTTACTGATGAAAACTATATAGTGGAACAAAAGATACTACATGATTCTAAAGAACTGAGAAATAACTTCTGGATGACATTGTTGCATAGGTAAGAGAGGGTGAGGTCTAATACCAAGTTGAAAAGTTTTCATACTAACAGGAAAGACAGTTGATGTGTGGTAAAATGAGGCAGGACAGAATTAGGTGCCTGCAAAGCAGGTTGGCAGGTAGATGATTTTTAATGAGATTTTAGCAGTTCTCCTCATATTGTCTCTCCTTTCTCAAAAATACAGGATTAAGCTCAGTAGCTAAAGTGAAGATTGGACAGGATGTAATGAGCAGAGAGCAGAAGTAAGCAGCAGATATCCAGAAGAGTGTGGGTGTGGTAGTCATCAAGTTAGCATCTTATGTGTTTCTATCTTAATTTATTGTAAGAATGCAAATATGTTCTTATAACATGTTAAATGCTCAGCTGCATGTGTTTATAGACTGATTAGAGGAAGTGTTAGATTTAACTAGAATTGAAGTTTTTGCCATTTGTTTTGAAGACAAAAATATTATTTTAAAAGAGACTAAACCTAAAGTTTTATTGGAGTTCAGAAGAAAAACATGTAACCGGACATTGTGCAGAAGACAGTACAGGCTTGAGTATATAAATAGAATATTGTTAAGAGGGATTTTGAGCAAGATCTTGCATGATGAACAGAATGTAAGCACCTGGAAACTGTGTGGGTGGAAGAGGTTGTAAGGCGAGGCTATTTCCTGAAAAATATTTCATGTGAACCAACTCCTGATATGAGAATGTCAGCAGTGTTAAAAGGGAATCTGAAAATTTGCAATTTTTCTGGAATGAGGATCTATCAAAGAGTAGGAAACGAGGTTGTAAAAGTAGATGTGGAAGATGTTATGGAAGGTTGTGGATGCCTGACAATGAAATGAGGACTTTACAGATTGAGCTAGAGAAATATTGGGTGGAAAAAAACAAAAATAAGAACTTTGAACCTAGTAGTAATATCAATGCTCTTCTCTTTAAGAAGGCTAATCTGCCAGTACCATATGTTAGAAGTGGGAGATATTGGAATAAAAAAAAATCTTTCTTAGAGATTATTCCATATTCCAAGGTAATAAAGATCTGAATATAAGCAATGACCCATGGAATAAGGGGAAGATTCAAGTATGAGAAATATTTTAAAACTACATGTCCTATATATTCTAGATTAAAACGTGAAAGCAGATTTTAAAATGAATACTTTTTTATATTACTAATTTATAAAAAAAACACTTTTGAAAAAAACTTTGAGCTCTTAAAAATGAATACATAGTTTAACATTGGAAAGGAAGAGACTCTTGCTAGACCAGAATAGACTATTACTTAATTGACCTTTTCCGCCTTAGTCATATGAGAGCAGTGACTTTTCCAACTTGTAAAAGGCATTTGAAATCAAATGAGCATTACACCAAAGAACTTGAATGAATAGACCTTTTAAACTGCAGCTATTGATCTAATACCATAAAAAAAAAAAAAAAAGACTCTAGGCCACTTAAAAATACCCTTCCAATGTCATTTCTTGATTTAGTTACACTTAAAAAATAATATTTCCTAGATTCAGTTTTTAGCTGGTAGTTAGTTCTCCAGGCCCAACCCAGTGTAAACCAGCTTAAACTTACTACATAATAACAATTTTAGTGAGGAGGCGTTTTAATTCTTTCAGTGTAGGATGATGAGAAAAGGGCTCATGATAGGTAGGGAACTTACTCCCTTCTATATTGTTGATTACTATGTTCATCAACAAGGAAAGGCTTCTTGCACAGTGGTCAAGCTAAAAGGGAGCTGAGGGTACGGAATAGAGGCTTTTAGAAGTACAGAGATCTTTGGAACCAATGTTTCCCAGTCTGACTCATTTTCTTCCTCTAGCCTTAGGAACCAGCCTCTTGCATCCTTTTTTCCTATTATCACTCTGACTTCCATTCTTTCCAAATACAGTAAGAACTACAACACACCATTACAGTTTTCCTTGGAATGCTCTATACCTTGAAATAAACTCAGAGATATTTCAAATATCCTAATAAATAGTAACATCAGGAGCTAGAGAAAAAAATCAAAGCATAAAAGTTTTCTTTTTGATAACAGTCATTCTAATATACTTGAGGTGTTACCTCAATGTGGTTTTAATTTGCATTTCCCTAATAATTACATATTTTGAGCATTTTTTCATAAATATGCTAGTCATTCATATGTCTTCTTTTGAGAAATGTCTATTTAGATTCTTTCTCCATTTTTTACTTGAGCTATTTGCTTTCTTACTATTGACTTGTTTGAGTTCCTTGTATATATTGAATATTAGACCATTAGAAATATGGTTTACAGATATTACCTCCCACTCCCTGGGTTGTTTCTTTACTTTATTAACAGTATGGTGACTGAAGTTAATAAGAACACATTTGTATATTTCAAAACTGTTTAAAAAGTAGATTTTAAACGTTCTCACCACAAAATAATGGTAAGTAGATGAGGTGATGGATATGCTAATTAGCTTAATTCAGTCATTATACAAATATCAAACATCATTGTACCAGGTAACACTTGTAGAATTATTATTTGTCAGTTTAAAAAGTGCCCTTTAATTTTTTTTCTCTTTCCCTTATTACTTTCTATTTTTCCTTCTTCTTGACCCCACCATTTTTTCTGTTCCTTTCCCTTGACATCCCTTAGTTAGCATCAATAATTTAAATATTCCATTAAGTAGTGTTCAGTTTCTTGGATTAAGAAAAATCAAAACCTGGGACAATTTGTCCTTTTGCTTCTTTCCCCTAAATCATGACCCAGTGCTTATGTAGCCTCACAGCAGCAGTTAAGCACCAAAGCCCTGGGGTGTGATGTCTTCAGCTTCTTCTGTCCTCCAGAAAAATATGCCTTATCCATGTAGGTGTTGCTGACCCTGTTACTTTCTTCACTAAAGTCCGTAATTGGAACAACTAGTGATATTTTGGTTTCATAAGGCCCAGCAGTGTTTCAAAACTGTCTCAGGCTTGTCTCAGCCCTCGCTGTTTCTATGAAACTGTCTGAGATCTGCCTGCTATGCCCACATAGTCACAGGTCAGGCAGTTTCCTCTGCATGTCTCAAAACAGTTTCCTGCTATGACATTCTGACCTCCCTGGCAGTCTCTCCAAACTGTTAGCTAGGTGTCTTTAGCTGAGTCCCGTGAAAACTAATGTTTCTGAGGAAAATGACATCTTAGGACCTCCCTTACAGAGATCACTGAGTTGATGTGAATGTGTCAGGTTGGTGCATGGTTAGGGACATAGCCTTCTTCCACACTAACTTATCTGATGAACTTTCCCCTCATCAGGTTTAAATTGGGATACATTTGACAACATCATGACTCTGCTTTCATTCCTCCTTCTCCTTTCTATTCTCCATGAGATGGAAATCACAAATATTTTTCTTCTTTTTACTATTTCCAAATACATGAACTTACCATACATAAAACTCTTTGGTCCAACAGGCCAAGCTTGACTCTGAACATATTAAAAGATAAGGGGAAAAATAGACAATTTTCTTTCAAGACAATCCTGCATCACAATACTACTGCTTGCTGTAAAATCTTATTGTTGAACATCATTGTAGTTCTTTTCCTAGAAATTATTTTGAAAACGCTCTAGGGCTCTAGGAAACAGACACTGCCGACAGACCAAGACATTTGCCAAATTTCCAAGGCATTTGGAAAGTGAGAAGCACATGAAGAGCTTTTAAAATTTTAACCAGTTACATGTGCATAGGTATTAATGAAGTGTCTTGGGGATCTAAAGATTAAAGAAAAATACTCAGATGCTTAAAATGATTTCCCCAATTTGGAGAAGATGGCCAGATGATTATCTAGATCACTTTTCTCCTCCAAAATGTGGGTGCATCTTTACATGGGCCTGGAGTGGAGGAGGAAAAGAATGGGTACATTGCATGGTCATTAAAGTGTGTAATCAGGCTCATTGTTTGATGAAAACATACTGTTTATCAAATGCATATATCCACATGATTGTTATTGTTGCTGAACTTTTAGACAATCAATAGTCCTATAATTAATAAATTTTCATCATATCCAATGCATTCGGCTTGTGCTTTAATTCCTCATTAACAGATTTAATAAGGAATTTGATAAGGATTTGATATCAGAAACTAACACCATAGTCTATTTAAAGAGATTTATGGCATGGAAAATCCATAATTGCTATATACTTATCAACTTGTCCTAGACAATAGAACAAATAGTGAAAGCTATGATTAATTTAGAAATTAAAAGCTTAAAAGGTTTTTTTTAACATCTTTTATTTGTATGTTTAGAAAGTGGTTAATGTGACATGTGACAGAATTACTGGTCATAAGTAGAAATATATCGGGGTGTTTTCATCTCCTTCAGCCAAACACCATAAAAGAGGACAGGCTTTATAACTGCCTTCTCATCTGTTTATGCAAGATGTTTCAATGGGGTAGAACACCAATTTTCATATATTGACAAGGATATTTCAATAAGTGTCTGAATACTGTATTTTTAGATAATGAATACTTAATAGCATCCAATGGTTGATTATAGAGAAAATAGTTTGCCAAAACCAGCTGTAGAAGACATTAAAATGATATTCTTTCAAAGTGCAAATGTTTCCCATGATATTTACCGTGAATGCCCCGCTAATCACTCTATTTCAGGAAATTTGTGGAACGAAAGGTGTATTAAAGGAAAGTTAAGACCTGGGTGAAAATTCAGAATTTCAAAAAATTTTACATGTCAATTACATTGCTCTGTTGCCATATATCTAGATTGATGGATTGCTAATTTTTTTCCCAAGTGATTTTGTGAAGCAGTAGATATTTTAAACATAAACAAACATATAAATTAGAACAATCATGCTAATTTCATGAAAATATTCACAAAGGTTTTCTTTAATCATTAAAAAATTAATCTGTGGATTGCTTCAGTGAAATTCATCCTTACCACTCTTCAAGTTATAGAGCTTACATGGAGATAGATCTTTATCTTGGTCATTTATTAGAGGGAAAAAAATCATTTAATGCATTATTCATAACATTACTGTCTGTAATGCATGCTGTTAGATGAAAATATCTTGTTGCTTTTACTGACTTCAGATGATATTGAACATGTCTTTCAAAATTTCGATTTCATTTATTTAAATAATATGCTAAATGATTCCCAATTTACTCACATTCAATTTTAAAACTTGCATGTGGTAATTAACAAAAGAAAGTTCAGCAACTGTTAATTACAACATATCATATACATATTAATTTACATAATTGCATTTTTCAAGTAACTACCCTAAGTGTAAAATATTGCTTAATTTAAAATTTAAAATATTTTAATATATAATGTCAAAACAAATTGAGACACTGCTTACCTTATTTAACCATTGTGCAATGAATAAAATTTAAACAATTCTGAATGCCTAAGATTGACATAGCAACAAACAGATATAATATTTCATCATCCATGTGATATTGTAGATTTACAATACAGTAACTGCAGGAATAAAGAAGCTATAGTGTTCAGAAATTAGTGCACCATAATGCCAAACTTGAAATAAAATTAACTGTTTGATTTTTAGCAAAATAATTAATTTTAAATATATTTTTTTCTTGTTTTCTAGAAATTCATTCTATGCTTGTGAAATTTAGATTTGGTTTCAGGTTCAATCGAATTTTGATTTTGCTACCTGCTTATTTGGCATTTGTCAAAATATAAATTCAGCAGATCCTTTGTACAAAATCCAGACTTTGGGAATTTGAGCCTGGAGAAGCAGCACTAGTAACTTTGAGGAAGTGATAAGCTTCTCTGTACTCGCCTGCTCTATCAGATCTCTCCCTGCCCTGCCACTGGAAATGTGAGAAGGGCGGGGTGGCAAAGAGAGTAGGTAAGTCAAGGCAGCTATGAGCTATATCCTTCTCTCACATGCATTTATGTTTGTTTATTTATATATAGCTTTATATAGAAAAGAAAATATACACATTACTACAAATAATCTAGATATGTTCATTGAAAGAGGGTAACTTAGTTTTAGATTTGGAGAGATCAGGACCACTGAAGGAAGATAATTATAAGGCATGTGTCCATCCCAGTCAAGTGTAGCTAAGGACAATTGACACTTTTATGCCTTGTTAGCCTTATTAAACCAGAGACTAAAGCTACAACATTGCATATGACCAGATTTCCAAGTTAATAAGTAGCAATGACAAAATATATTAATTAAAATCAGTTTATAGCCTATAGCATAGTATGTAGCATGAAATTTGACAGAATGAACTCAAAATGTATCTACTGACATGATTTATGGCAAAACCAATTCTGGTATAAGTGGTAAACTACCACATATGTACAACCAGTGCTGTAGAACTAAAGCTCTGTGCAAATTATTGTCATCAAAGTTTACATACACAATCTGGTCCACTGGGTAAATACTAATTAGGCAATTGTGAATCAGGAAAAGGCCTCTGAAGGGATGATGGGAAGGAAGCAGGACAGTGAGGACAGACTGAACCATCATAATGCATCACCACTGATTAGATGCTCTGTTTCTCACTGATCGATTACTTAAAAGCTTTGAAGAAAAAAAATAATTATTATTCTTTATTGATTACCTCCTTTCTTATCCTCTGATTCCCATGTTTGCTTTGATATTTTGTAGTGATTCATTTCTTTCTTCCCAAATACAATTTTTATATAAAACTATCAACCTGTAGAAACTAGAAAACTCAAGCTGTCCAACGCAATACATTAAGACATTTTCAACAATAAATAATCAACTAGTTTTTCAGCTCTTAAGCTTGAAACACTTTATATGCAACATGTATGCACAGATTTAATTCCCACAAGGTCAATTAAAACACTTTTTTTAAAACTTTGACAAAATATAGTCTTCACTGAAGTTGTCAGTCTTTGTCTTGGTTATTATTAAATCTTGAAAACTATTTATAATGCCTTCAAAAATTTCCAAGAACACCAGTAGTGGATTGATAACTCCTGGGTCTACCACAGAAAACAGTGGAACTCTAGGTTTGGAACGTATTGATCCAACCTCCTCATATACTGATGAATAAAGTAAGGGTCAGATCTGTTTGATCAAGGTCACACCATTAACTAATGGGAGGCTCTGAAAAACACCCATGTTTTGCAGATTCTATTATAGACCACAGCCTCTCTCAGCAGATGCTAATTAAGTAAAACTATTGCAAATCTTCCTTTGGTCACAAAACTGGGGTCTCTACATTAGGGAAGATAATCTATTAGTTCTTCTTTCCTTTCTTTTTCTTATTCAAACATTGGTTTATCATTATGTAGTCATAACAAAATTAATTTTTAAATGAAAGGTTATTGTTAAACTACTATAACTATATAAGATACATTTTCTTCTTTTAATTTAATTTATGCTTTTAGTGAATTCCTTAAATCATTATTTGATATTCCAAAGTTAATTGTAAATTATCCATATGTGCATAAACATTTTAGGATTATTAGGAGATTTCACATAGGAAAGGAACAATGATGAAGAATTCTATGTAACTAGACTCAAAGCATAGGTCTGAAATGAATAAAATTATATCAAAGTCCATACTTTGTCCTACATTAGCAACATTTAAAAAGTTACTGTCTACAATAGATATACAAACATTCAGCAGGATTAAAGATGATAAAGCATTCACTAGGATTAAAGACTGAAGATACTATATTTAGAAATGGAAACTTGTTTATCTATTGTAGAGTAACAGAAGGCAATAAATTCAAAGTTGCTATGTTAGGCTATCCCAATTATTACTGTCTAATTTGTGTGATCTTCAACACCATTCGATCTAAGAAATATATAATATTCAGGCTATTTGACTTATTACTATGGTCTTTAGTAGGGTTAGGCTAAAGTATTCTACTATAATCTCCTCTCTTTTTATTCATTTATTAATTCATCAAATATAATTGGAAAGTCTATTAAGAGACAATATTGTAGATGCTGGAGAGAAAGTGGTAAATAAAAATCATCTTTCACTTTATGATTAATGTGGGGACACAGATCTACTGTCAAATTAACTACAGAATAAATGTAAAAGGATTCTCTGATTCTCCACAGTCCCAATTTAGTGTCTCATAAGAGCAATTATCAATGCTATTTAACCAAAGAGGATGAATGGGCTTAAACGCAAACAACAGTTTCTGAAAAAATTAATTGAATAAGGTAAATGGATTCCCCAAAGTAGAAGTAAATATAAAGAAACATGTGACCCAATTCTAAGCATTTGTTAATTCTGTTTCTGTTCTTCGATTTTCCTCTTTTACTTGCTAATCTCTGTGAGGACATTTTCCGCATTGAATTCTCAGTTTTCCCTCTGTCTTTCCCTTTGTTGATATGTATTTTAGAGAGGACTCACGCAGCCCACACTGTTAGGTGAATATAGAAAGCCTGAATATTTTATTTTATATTGATACTTGAATTATGAACATAAGAGCAGTTCAGCAGAACAGAATTATGTTTGCTGTTGAAACTTTTTGTTCACTCATTGCTATGTTTGAGGCATCTATAGCAAAATACAAACTAACAATAGAAAGACATACACATTTATTTAATATAAATTTTAAATGCATGAAAAGCTTCGGAAATAAAAGCCTAAATAGACAAGAGAACTGTGTACTGTTGATGCTTGAACAACACAACTTTGAACTACGTGCGTGTGCTAATATGAGAATTCTCTTCTGCCTCTGTTACCTCTAAGACAGCAACACCAACCCCTCATCTGCCTTTTCCTCAGCCTATTCATAATGAAGTTGAGAATGAACATCTTTATGATGATCTACTTCCAGTAAATTAATAACTATATTCTATCTTCCTTTTAATTTTAAAAATGACATTATCTTTTCTCTAGCTTACTTTATTGTAGAAATATGGTATATAATACAAAAAACATACACAAATTTATGTGTTAATCAATTGTTTATTTTATCTGTAAGACTTATGGTCAACAGTAGGCTGTAATGATTAAGTTTTTGGACAGTCAAAAGTTATCAGTGGATTTTTGACCATGCCTGATGCCATCACTAATCTCCTACTTGTTCAAGGGTTAACTTTTTTTTTTTTTTTTTCACTTAGGCTTAATAAATACTTGGATAGTCACGAAGAAATATACTTGGACAAATGAGGTATGATCTAATAGTACAAATGGCATAGGGGAATTTAGCAAGGCCTGTTTGTTCAGATTATTCTGTGTTTCTGTGTCTTCAGAAATAAAATATTCCTTTCCTTCCAGTATAGGGAGGGCATCTCTCAAACGAGGGTCTTATGATTTATTTCAGGGGAGAAGGGCAGGAAAAATTCAAAGTGACTTTCCTAGATTTTGTTACCTCCTTCTGATTCTTTCTCAAATGCCGACATGCCATATTTTAGAGTAACTTGTCTTGAACCCCATCACTGGAAAACCCTTCAGCCTCAGAATAGCAATGTGTACCTGTTAAACTTGTATTTTTCCTGAAACAAATTACAGAGTTGATCACTTATTCTTTAGAGAAATATGGTACCTATGTAGTTTCTTCCACTTGTCAACTTTGATATCCACTTAGGTTAAAAAAAAAAAAAAAAAAGTCTAAATGCATGTGCATGCATCTGTGTGTGTGTTGTGTGTTTGTATTAGATGTGAGAAAAAATATTTCTTTCCAATATTAAAATTTTATAACGTTGAAATAAATTAAGCTTTGTTTAATGATTTACTATGGATAATTTTTTTATATTAAAACTTCAACTCTGGTAGCAATGTTTTCTTTTAAAATCTAATTTACACACTTATATTAGTATCCTCAAATAATGAACTATTTACTCTTTATTTCAGGTATTTTATTTCCGCTCAATATGTAGCAGTTTTATGCCAAATGATTACATTTCAGGCAAAATATCTGCTAAATGAAACTTCATGCAATAATGACTTGTACAGTGAATTAGATTGAATGATACACTTAGCTAAAATATTGCCCAGAAGAAAACTTATTTTGTCAGATATTAAAAGAATTCATTCAGGTTTATTCTAGAATTTATAAATTATCAGTTTATAAAGGTATATTAGAATAAATTTAGGAATTGTTACTGCTAGCACTATTGGATGATTAGTTTTCCCAAGTGTTAAGCAATGTATAGTGCTGATTTTCATCAATCACAATCATTATATGTTGAACACACTACTTATGGTCATTGTCTTTCTCACAACCTATTTTATCAGTAGCTAACAAATAGAGATAGTGTGTTTAATTGATAAGCACACACACAGAATTAAAAATGGTCTCTATTTGCAATAGTATAATTTAAAAGACTTTACTAGATTTTTGAATAGTTTCTGCAAATGCTAAAAGCATCTAAAGGGATGCTAAGCTTTAATAGTTGAAGTTTATTAAAAAGTATAGTCTTTTAGAATCCAAAATGGTATTATTCACTTCATTTATATGTTATCAGATGGACTAAATATTAATTGCAAGAAAAAAAAACTACTTTACAATAAGTTTTAGGTAAGGCCTTTGTTGTTATTGTTATTGATTGATCACTTACTTGTTTTTATACAATTATCTCTTAAATTCTGTGTCTCCAGGAAATGATTTTCTAATCATTCAGTGTGTTGATGGCTGTCATGCATCTGCCAGGGTCTGTATTTCTTCAGAGATGGACAAAAGGAATTCTCTTCGGTTCTGTGTGATCCTTTAAGACAACAAGAGGGGACAGTTTCCTAGGGCATTAAACAGAAACTGCTGTCTCTTTAATCACTTAGTGTAAGTGCATGAGGTCTTTCACCTCTGTGACCCACAGTATTTGATTAGTACTAAAACTGCATTTGATAAGTGTGCTTTATTTTTAATTTTCATTTTGTTTGTGCATTATAATGCTAAATTTAATTTCGTTTACATCAGTAACATTTCTAGATGTGGCTCTCTTTGGCTGCCTTTCAGTCTCATGGGCTATATAAAAAAGTACATAAATTATTAAGTTTAGCATCATTGAAAACATGTGCATCTATGTAAAAATGTCATACATTCAGTGTGGCTACCATCTGTGGTTATGGTAATATAAACCCATAAACGTGCACAATCCTGTATATTGATTCAAATAAACAAAATCCACTTGGATCCATAACCTGATATTGTGGTTTGGGTAGGTACCATTTTATTTTGTCAAACATCAAATGGGAAGAGTAATGAAATACACACATTGTTTTGGTTAGTTGACACTTCCCTTCTCTAACAAATGGGATCCACTCTTTAGAGTGAAATAACTAATTCAGCATTGTGGATCAATAGCACCAAGGACTTTTCCTTGGTGCTAACACTGGTCATCACTGGAAAATATGCTTTAGTTGTACACATATTGTAATAAAATGTTCGCACTATATTACTAATTGTAACTAGAGTGACATCTCTATACCATTTAAATTAGGATAGAAGGTAGAGAAGAAATATATGACACATAGAGAGAAAAATATTTAATTTTAGCTGGAGGGAGTGAGATGTGTATTTCTTTATTAAACTATTTTAATTAATTAATTTATTTATTTATCGAAATGGAGTTTCCCTCTTGTTGCCCAGGCTGGAGTGCAAAGGTGTGATCACGGTTCCCTGCAACCCGGCTCCCGGAAACCTCTGCCTCCCGGGTTCAAGCGATTCTCCTGCCTCAGCCTCCCGAGTAGCTGGGATTATAGGCATGTGCCACCACGCCAAACTAATTTTGTATTTTTAGCAGAGTTGGGGTTTCACCATGTTGGTCAGGCTGGTCTCGAACTCCCAACCTCACGTGATCCGCCTGCCTCGACCTCCCAAAGTTCTGGGATTACAGGCATGAGTCACCACTCTCGGCCTGTTTTTGGCTCTTATAATGATGATTTCAATGGCTATTTCTACATAGAAACCCAATATCAAGCATTCTAAGGACTGGTCAAACGATGTACACATGTACATTTTACTTGGGTTCTTTTTGGCCTCTTCATATGGCAATGGTTTTGCAGTATTTTTCCTGTAGAAAGAGTAGGAAAAATATTGTTTCCCTATTAAGTTCCCTATCAAGGTTATTTAATGTTTATATTTTATCATTGATTGTTTAGGAGAGGTCCTTTTAGCTATATTATAAAATTTAGGATTATTGTCAAATTTGCAGTAAATTCCACCAAGCCTTTTTTTTTTTTTTTTTTTTTTTTTTTTTTTTTTTTTTTCAATAAAAGCTTTCAGGTTTCCGGGCATTTCAGATTTTCTTTGACTGTGAAGAGTAACTAACCTCAATTGCCCTACACCCATTAACTAGGGCTTTAGAAGTTGCCTGTGCAAATCATAGACCTTGAAAAGTAAATTTCATTAGTTTCATGTTGCATTCCCCTCTGGAAAGACCCTATGAAATAGGTGTTATTGTTGTTCTCATATTAGAATTAATGAAACTAAGACTTGGAAGCATAAAGAGATTATCTCTTAGTATCACAGAGCTAGTTATCTGGAGCAGCTCGAATTCTGGGTCAATATATTTAATCTAATTTCAAGTCATTTGTACTAAACTACTTTGTTCTATGCCCTCCCCAAAACAAGACCAGGGATCAGAGCAAGAGACGGAGAACTGCAATATTTTTTCTCCCTCACCTTCTTCTTTGAGTAATAGTTCTCAAACTCTTAATCTCAGGACACTTTTCACTTAAAAAATTCACCAAATGTCCTAAGCTTTTGTTTCTGTGGATTATAACTACCATAACAGAAATTAAAATGGAAAAAATTTAAATATTAATTTAAATATTAATTCATTTGAAAACAGCAACAGTAAATTCACTACATGTTAATGTATATTACACTTTTTATGAAAAAAATATATTTTCCAAACAAACAAGACATTTAGGTAGAAGAGTAGAACCATTTAACATTTTTGCAAATTAATAGCCTTTTCAGATAATTATAGATAATTTTCTTTAAGATTACACTCAAACCTGAAAAATAATAATTTCATGAAAGCTAGTTGCGATGAGAAATTTAAAACTATCGGCTTATTTTGCACTTTTAAGGTTCTTTTTCATAATACATAACTTTTCTTTGGAAAATGTTGGTTTTTTGAGTTATGCAGACCTTCCAAATGTTAACATATTTTATTATATAATAGCAAACTATCACATTCATTAATATTTTCATTGATCTCATCAGAGACGTCTTAAAATTATTGAGAAGCTGTCAAGCTCACAGTGTGGATACAATTTTTCCAAAGTCCTAATTTTTTCCTGAAACCTCATTTATCAAAGACAACACCTTATTTTTATTGAGGTTACAGGTTTACTTCATTCATTTTTGAGAAAGTATAAGCCAAACATTTAACTCTAAATTATAGGTTTTTTTTTTTTTTTGTCAGTTGTTCTTTCAAGTAAAGATAATTTTACATAAGAAAAAGAGTGACCAGTTCAACTTTAACACAAATAAGAGTTTTTTTTTTTTTTTTTTTGGTGTGTGTGTGTGTGTGTGTGTGTGTGTGAGAAAATCTGTGTAGTTTGTTGTGCGGCAAAATTGTTTTGTGCAAACTTCCCACTTTATCACACACAATATTTAAAAGCTTGTATACAAGTGTTGAAATTTAGTAAAATTAATATTTTTTACTGTATCACCAAGGAAATTCTGAAATTAAACTGGCTTTTTTTTTTGTAAGTGCAAGATGGTAAAGAACACAATGACTGCTCTTAGAACTTGACACCACTGTTTTCATTTATGCTAATGTGCTGGTAGTTTTACCCACCATTGCTTTTGTGTTATCAGTGCTAATAATGTCAACTAAGTGGGACAGATAAAAATACAAGAAAACAATAGAGTAGTGTTAATTAATAAAATATGTTATTTTTGTGGGTTTTACAATGGCTATGAAGTTTGTTGTTTTCTGTAATTGCAATTTATTGAATTTTTTCTCATTCTAAATAAATATTTAGTTTTGTACTTAATTTAATATTCTTAATACTGAATTCTTAAGGTGATCTCCCACCCCCAAATCATATAAGCTTCAGACTCCAAAAAACTTGGATTTGCCATTGAGTCTCTGTAATAATTAAATTAAGTAATCTATTTAAGATTTGAGTATGTTGTCTGATACAAAGCATTTTATATAAATGTTAACTATTTTATTATTCCTAATGCAAAATAGAGCCACATGATTATTTAACATTGAAAGTTTAATAGCTTCATATAATTGCACATAATATATAGAGATGTAATACAAAGCATTATAGTTCTGTACATAACATCTTTATTATTTTCTACTTATCTGCACTTCTCTAGCTATAATGCTGTGACTGCTTATTATTTAGAGGCCTTCAGTCCTTAGGCCAAACTTGTGCTTATTTGTGTTCTGTTTAGCATCCCCCTCAGTGATAGTTGCATGTGCCTGTTTCCAAGCCAGACTAATATATTCAGTCACACATTCATCGAATATTTATTTGGCACTGGCTACATGCTTCAGTAATACTCCTGGGCTCAAAAAAGATAAAGGTGAGTGATAGAAATATGACCCTTGTTCTCACAGATCTTATAGTTTAACAAAAACAGAGTTGGGAGAGTATAAACAAATAATTAAGCAACTGAGATATGTATTCTGGACACTTAATTTAAAGGACAATGAAGAAGGATAAGTGAAGAACAGTTGGCATCATGAAAAAGTGCAAGATTTAGCCAATAGACTAGAGGATAAGAGAGTGTTCTAATTCCCAGGAACCAGTAGATAAGGGCCCTTTTGTTGTGATGTTTCTTTGCTCAAGAATGTCCTTTGCCAATAAGTGCCAGCAAACACCCAATTGCTTATCAAAGGCCAACAATAATGTTCTGTTTTATGAAGCCCATTAGAACTCTACCAAGTAATTTGTTTCTTTGATATAGGTGTTTTCCTCATTTATACATGGAGATAATTGCCTTTGACAAATGTTTGGTGCAATGCCTGTCACAAAGCTGTCATTAAATTATTGTTGTTATCATTTATATCATTGTCATTTACATCAATATAGTTTAACAATCTCAAGTACTCTCTGGTGTCATCATTTTCAATGACTGATTGCAACATTCAGAGCATTGTATGTTTCAATAATTATTATTAGTTAAATAATCATTTTGTTATTTACAGATTTGTCGATAAAAGTAAAAGTTACTCCTGGTCATGGCTGAGTGCCTGAGTAATGCCACGAGGGTAGGAGTCTCAAATAAACATAAATTGTTCATTTGAGATGAAAAGATATTCAATTATTTTGCATGGATTGGGTTTCTGAGATAAGAAATATATCATTTCTGAAGAAAGATGTCCTTATTTGGATAAAAAGGCAGGAAACTATTACATATATGGTCTACAGACTTTTCTAACTGTATACGTCTTTGAATAAAAACTATCAAAATGTATTCTTAATATATGTATATTTATTTAAGTGATGTCATGTACCAATACATTGCACACATTATAAAACATACAATAGGAATATATATATAAAATAATTACTAAATAAACCATATTTTGATGTACTGTCTTTTTAACTTTACTATTAAATGTATACCATTGCTTATCTTTGATGAGACTCTATATTTCAAATGGTTTTGAAAATTTTGGATACTTTTATATAATTTCTCATTATATCTTATGAGATTATACTTGACTTTACACCACAATGTGCAGAGAAGGTGAATCAGCTCTTCTGTGTCTGTTTCATTTGTGTTTGTATTGGTAGTATATGCATCAGTCTGAGCTTTAACAGATAATTTATTTAATGGGCCATTTACTTTAAAGAAAAATTAATACATACAAGTTGTAATATTGTATTTCTATCACAAGCAAGCCAGTGATGCCTACGTTTTTTGGAGACCAATGTCTTAGAATTTTATTTGTCATCTAAAATTAGAAACTATACTATGAGATTTCAAAGCAACTTTTAACACTCTGCAGGCTTGTTTAAAATGTGGGTATTTCCAGGTTTCAACTATCACAGATCCTGATTCATGAAGCCCCCAGTGAGCTAAGGGATATGCATATTGAATGTATTATTCAAGTTATTCTGATACCCACTTAAAACTGAGAAGTAGAACATGTTTCTTAACCATGTTTAGTTGTAGAACTTTTAAATAAAAAATGGCCCATATTCGCCTCTTGGGTGGCAGCAAACAATGGTTGTACAGCTTAGATTTCCACATCCTCTGTACACCCAGGCTTGTGTGGTGAAGAACCCTAGGGGAAAGAGTTTGTGGTGGCATCTGCCAGAGGAAGAGAATGGAGATTGCGCTCCAGAGCCCACAGAGGAAAAAAAGGAAAGAAAAAGAAATAAAGCCAGGAGTCCTTTGGGGAAAGAAGAGGTACCTATGACTAAAATATCAGAATTGGTTATGTTGGCTTCACTGACAGTGCCCTTGATGTATTATAGCTAAAAATGAACACACTTAGAAAGCTAAGTATGTAATAGCTTACATTATAGTCACTCACATGAATCAATTATATTTTACTCAAGTTTATATATCAGACATGATTTTTTACCTGATTTATGTTATTAGTACATTAAAACAAAATAAAAGATGTTTTATTTGCTTAGCAATATAATATATTACCAATTCTATAGTTAATCTTTATCATATGGTAAAGATTATGTATGTGATTTCAACTTTATAGAGGGAATATGTATAGTAAAATTAATTAGATTATAACATCTATTTTAAAATAAGATTTCTAATAGTAGTATACAGAGTCATAAAAGATGAAACCACATACAGGCACACACTCACAGGAGAGCTATTCTAGGTCCTGTAGGAGTCTTTCAAGGATATGGTTATGGTCAAAATATATGCTTGCCATTGAAGAGATAGTGATGCTGGTGAAAGATTTTCCATAATTCTAAAATTATACATGGAAACTATGTTATTTTACTCCCAGCAATATGGTTTAACAATATCAAACTTTGTGAAAGAAAAATCAATAAAAAGTCATTGTGTGAAGTGTTTTCAATTATAGATTATTCACACAGCAATATAGAACCTATTTAAGCCACCTACAATAGGCTTATAGAATGTTTTCATTAATTTTCCAATTTTGTTGGTAGTAAATGTTAAATAAGCAAGGCTTAAATATGCTATCTGATATTAGCAAATTGTCAGTCAATTTGGAAATTGTCAGTAATTCCCTCCACAAATGTTTGTTTGCTCCTAACTGTAATAATAATAAAAAAATCAGTACTTTAAAATATTCTACTTTATTTTTCCTTTTTCTTCAAGGTGTTATATTCAAATACAGCTGGTATTCTGTCCTAGATGTTCTGAGTCAGATCTGGATACCATGTGTTGTGCCTGTGTATCTAAACAATTCATTCTGTTACCGACACTTTGGTTTCTTGGGCTATGTCAACAAGTCAGCTTAGAAAAATTTCCATAAAAAATACATATGGGTGACAGAGTTTCAGGTTCTTCTTCTTTTCCTTTTTTATCTCTACACAAATTTCTATTTACCAATTTATGTTAAAATTCGAGGGACATCTCTTCCCCAGGGGGAAACAAAAAAAATGTTTATTGGCACTCTGTCTTCCCTCATTTCAATTCACAGTTTATAAATGGGTCAGTCCTATGATTATTGGGAAAACTGATAGTGGTCTCTGATTAAAAAAAGTCTGAGATTATAATGTCAGTTCTGCACCGTGCTTACTGTGTAACTTTGGGCAACTAATTAAACTTCTCTGGATTTAGCTTTCTAGTGTGTAAAATTAGGAAAGTAATAATGCCAGTCTTTAAAAGATAATATATTTATTATGGGCTTTATCAACTCTAAAAAGACTACAAATTTAAAAATAATACATTGCTCTTGCCTGATAAAGAAACAGTGCTGTTTAAAAGACAACTATTAAGACAGTGTCGGCAGAGAAGGAAAGGAGCTCTCATTGTTTCTTTGATCCCAACAGAGTTATCTCTTAAATCCATGGTACAATCAGTTGGTTCAGGTCAGAGGGGCCTGACCTGGGCCCAACTACATAGAATCATGTTGCACAAACTGCAGGACAAAGAGTTCAACACAAAAGTGGATCAGAGCAGTGAATAAGTCAGAGTAGCATACTGAACTTTATTTTTTTATCGAGTTGGAGTCAGGTATAAAAGTGACGAGGGAGTCCACAGGACCTTGGCCTCAGATCCTTTCAAGCAGACATGTGCTCCAAAGTCATGACCCCAGAACAGAAACAGACAAAACTAGCACGGATCCCACTGAACCATTAGGAAAGGAATGAAGAGTAAATGTGTAAAATAGCCATTGTTCGACAAGGTAATTTTATTTTGGACAGTGTTTGCCTAAACAAGGGAGAGAGAATAAGGAAAATATAAGTAAAAAGCCACTCAGTAAAGAATATGATTAAAAGGCATACCAAGATGCAAAAGTAGGGGAAATAGAGATTTAGGTAACACTCTATTGTTTGAAGTAGAAACTGCATCTTTTTAAAAGTTAAGACTTCAATATATCCTCACTTTACCACTGAGAAAACCAAACTTTAAAATAATAGATTAGATACTAAAGTTCACATACTGACCAGTATTCAAATACATATATTCTTTTCTGGTGTTGAACATTATGTTCCTGAAGCCTGTGTTATAGTATCTTAGATGATTATCAAGATGTTCTCATTTGGTGGTCACCAGTGATAGTGTTTATTATGTTTAGTGTTCTCAAAATACAAGTAAATATAAAACAGAAAGCTAAGTATGTAATAGCTTATATTATAGTCACTCACATGAATCATACACACAGACACTTAACAAACAAACAAGATGTCTCATGCCAAATGTCAAATAATGTTATGGGTATCTTTAGGAGAAAGAAAAAGAAAAATCTATCTTAAAATAAACTTAACAATCAATGCTATGAATAGCACAAAAATGTGAAGGATTAATAGCATTGACTTAAATGTCAAATTATCCTTTGATAAAAAAACCATAGTGTCTAATTATAGAATTTCAATCTAGATTGTTTTATGACACTCAAATTTATCACACATAGGTTAATATGTATATTAACCTAACTTGCTATTGAGCAAGTCTTTTAGGAAGGCAAGAAACACATAATAATCATTGCAGATAATAAAATTGCTGAAGGCTGCAGTGAGGTTTAGAAATCCCCAATCAAATTTAGCTGTCTGTTCTCAAGATGTGTACATTACTAGACCATTTTTTTAAATATATGTTTTTACTTCTAGAATATACACTCTTAAAATTAGCAAAACATCTGAAAGTCCTTATCTCTTGCAAACTTATTTTGCTACCATTTACTAACCCTGAGAAGTTAAACATTTCTTTGTATGTATGCTTTTGAAGGCGGTTTGATATTTTATTTAAATAAAGCTATTTTCAAAGTAGCTAAAGGTAAAATTGGAATTTTGCATTTAAATTTCAAATTACTTTAACATGAAAAAACATCTAAGCTGGGTGTCTGGTAATATGCAGAAAACTAATCATTCCAATGCAATGTCAGTTAATATATGCAAAAAAGACTATAAAACATTATACACATATAACATGTATTTGTGTATGTACATAAATATATGTATATAGTCTGTTATTTTCCATGTTTGTTTTTGTTTCCCACTATGTTTTTTTGTTTTAAAGATGGATTCAGGTAGTTTACTTTTCTGTGTGTGGAATATATTCACTGTTTTAAAAGTATGGACAGAATTAATTGATTTCTTTAAAGTTAACTTGAGAAAATATTAATCTCCCCAACCTCAACTGGTCAAGGCATAAGCAACCCTCCGTGTCTGCTTCACAGAAAGGAAGGCATTGCCCTGCACTTCAGTCTTTAGCAGATTCTTTAGCATCATCAACAAAGAATGTGACCCTCAGCCAGGACCTAGGAGATAACTATGAATTTCTACTTCTGTGGTCTCCATCATACTATTTAGTGGAGATGAGGAAAGGACTTATGAAAATATCAAGGTCTCTTAAAAATTATTTAAGGGTCACACAGGGTGGGAGAAAATTTTCGCAAACTGTGCATCAGACAAAGGACTAGTATCCAGAATCTGCAAGGAAAACTAACAAATCGGTAAGAAAAAAAAAAATCCCATCAAAAAGTGGGCTAGGGACATGAATAGATGATTCCCCAAAGAAGATATGCAAATGGCCAACAAAAATGAACAAATGCCCAACATCACTAATTGTCAGGGAAATGCAAATCAAAACCACAAGGCAATACCATCTTACTCCTGCAAGAATGGCCACAATAAAAGCATAATAATAATAGATCTTGGCACGAATGTGGTGAAAAAGGAACCCTTTTACACTGCCAGTGGGAATGTAAGCTAGTACAACCACTATGGAAAGCAGTATGGAGATTCCTTAAATAACTATTAGGTTGGTGTAAATGTAATTGCAGTTTTGGCCATTTTAAAGGCAAAACCACAATCATTTTTGCACCAACCTAATAAAAGTAGAACTACCATTCAATCCAGCACTCCCCCTACTGGGTATTTACCCAGAGGAATATAAGTCATTATATGAAAAACAGACTTGTACAGGCATGTTTATACCAGGATAATTTGCTATTGCAAAAATATGGAATCAGCTCAAATGCCCATCAGTCAATGAGAGGACAAATAAAATATTGTATGTATATTTAATGTGTATATATGTGTGTTTGTGTGTGTGTGTATACCATGGAATACTACTCAGCTATAAAAAGGAACAAAATGATGGCATTCACATCAAGTTGGATAGAGTTGGAGACTGTTATTCTAAGTGCAGTAACTCAAAAATGGAAAACCAAACATTGCATGTCCTCACTTATCAGTGGGAACCAAACTATGAGGATCCTAAGGCATAAGAATAATCCAGTGAACTTTGGGGACTCAGGGAAGGGTTGGAGGGGGTACAGGATAAAAGACTTCACACTGGGTACAGTGTACACTGCTCAGGTGATGGGTGCATCAAAATCTCAGAAATCACCACTAATGAACTTATCTGTGTAACCTGCCATTCCAAAAAAGCTGTTGGAAAAAAAAAAAGTCTCTAAGAAATAATGCAAAGAAAAGAACCACACACTACAATTCCAAAGCTGGCAGACAAAGGCAGACAGACACAGGAAAAACAAACTGGAAACAATTTGTATTATATGTTGTTGTCACATGGCAATGCTACCTTGTTGTAAAACAAATATATCAAATTTCAAATGAAAACAATTATTTAAGGGTCAACAGTTTATTTGTGTAACTTCTTGATAACACTTTATAAAGAAAGCTACATTATTTACTTAGAAGAGCACTAGAATTATTTTTGTAATTCCTGTAACACACACACAGGTCTGTTTATAAAATTGCTGAATATTAGAGCTTGAAGGAAACTTAGAGATCATTTTACCTTTGTTTGTATTTGTAGGTGAGGGAACTGAAGTCCAAAGAATTTAAATAACTCTTCTGAACACCTGCAGCAAATCTTGAAGTCCTGAGGCCAACTCCTAGTGCTGTATTCCGCATTCCAGAGCACAATTCATCTTCTTGGATAAATGGTAGTCCACCTTGCAACTTAGACCACATCGTATCATTTGTTAATGGAACTATGTAATAGGAAAGTTATGGCCGAAATTATTAATTCACCTAATTGAATTTATTACTTTGTAGGTAAAAAAAAGTGAGGTCAAACAAAGTTATGTAAAATAGAAAGGAAACTGCCTAAAGTAACAGTGTTAGATGAATGTGCATATTTTATATACTAGTTCAGCATTAGCTAGATTATGTAACAACCTTGTCGTATCTAGGCTCATCTTTTTGTTTTGAATTATTTAAGTGTCATCTTCCTATCTTTCACTAGAAATGGTCATCTAATTATCTTTCACCCTACAATACTAATAAACATATAGTCAAATAAAGATGGCAAAACAGCCTTTAAGCGCAGAGATGCCTTGCTATCCTCCATGGCAATATTTTAATAGCCTTGTTTTATATTGATAAATATAAAAATCTCATTTTCTTTCTTCCTTACCACAAGATGCATATACTTATCCAAGAAGATTTTGTCTAGTTTCATTTTGAATAGCTTGTATCATGAAAACAATACATTCGTTTCATTTTCGAAATACAAAATTATTATGTTGGCTATGCTTTTCAAACCGTACAATCTGTGGAGTTTCCTTTTTGAAAATCTAGTGGAAATCAGAACAAGCTGTGTTCTTCTGATCTGTGATCCTTCCTCTTCCCTTTCCTCTTTTCCTGTTTTCTTTACCCTTTCTCCTTCTTCTCTCTCTCTTCCTGAACAATTCAGCCCTCCAGCCTTTAGGTGATACGGGGCACAGTAAGAAAGGTACACGCTCACTCGGAGATGCAGCCTGGTGAGGGATGTTAGAATCCTATGTTTAATCAGGAGGTCTTCCGGGTGGAATGGCTAGAGTGGCCTGGTGAGTAGGGCATCAGTAGAAACTTGCTGAGTTGGCTATTAAGAAGTCATACTTATCCAGATTGAAAAGTTAAAAGATTCTCTAGATAACTATCGCAATTTTGATTTAGGTACATAGTCTATCTTAATTGCCAGAAAAATTGTGATGAGCCGCCTACAGACGGCTAAATTAAAAGAGCACCCTATAACACACGCCCACTGGGGCTTCAACTGTAAACATTCACCCCTGGACACTGCCGTGGGGTCAGAGCCCCACAGGTCCCCGCCTGTATGCTCCCTACAGCCGGGTATTGAGGAAGCAAGCCACACCCCCCATCACACCCCGCCCGGGAGACAAGGGAACATTTCCCATTTCAGTTTCATGTTACAAACATTATTTCTTAAGAAAGATTACATTACCTTGAAAGTTTTACATACTATACTTTACAAATACAATAATATACAAATATAGTATATAGGACTATAAAGCCTCCACATTGTACTAATTTTCTAAATTACACTTAATGGCTTCTCTTTCACTAATCCATCATTAAGCTATCAAAATCCTTGTTTAGCTCCTCCCCATCAAATTCCCATTTTTTTTAACAAATGCATTATTAGTACATTTTCTTATAGTATTAAGTCTGTTTAACATTCCAGGGCTTTCATTTGTTTTATTCACTTTCTCCACTGTAAATAGTCTTTACCAGCTTGAATTTATATGACACTTCGTTCAACAAAACCTCTTTTTTTCTTTTCCTAGTGTGCTCATGAATTTAGTTTCAAATGAACCTAACACATACTCCTTTCATCCTTGTTTTTGAGGTTTGACAAAATGAAACTGCAACTTCATGTTGCAGGTAAAAATACTAATAACTTGAACGTTTTTTCAACTTCAATCCAGAGATAATGCAGTATCCATATTTTTTATAAAACTAGCATATATGCATTCTTATTAAATGACATATTCATTGTATGCTTGGTAAGCTCCTTTTTTTACTTAAATATGGAATTAAACTGAAAGATAGCAAATTTTACTTTGATTTTTGTGGTTGTGGAAACACATTAGATAACATATTTGCAGGTTTTGTGGTACTTGTGGTAACAACAGGATAGTGAACTCATAGTTTGCTTTGGTGGATAGTCACATTCAAGAGAAAGGCAGTTTTCCAGTTTCAGCGCTGAAAAGTACGATGAGGATTTTTTTTGTTGTTAGTCTTCATATATAAGAAATGTCTTTGTTGCAACAAGTCAAAGTTGCATAAAAATAATTAGTATTGTTTAAAGTGAGGGTTAGACACAGCCTCCTTTATGGAATAGAAACTTTACTGACTACAAGGCGGATATTTTCAAAGTGCATGCCACATACTTCTTTACTGAGTTTATATTGTGGAAATTTATGGTACTGCAAAGATTTATCTATATATCAGTGGATAACTGATGGTAAATGAAAAGCCCTGTGGTTTCTTTTAAAGCATGTGCATTAAGCACAGTGACCTTTATGTGCTTTCAAATAAAAATAAGATTGAATTGTAAAAGCAGTAATTGAGATCCCTTTCCATGGTTTATTTTCTTGAAAAATGATATCGAGTTAATTGACTCTTTTTATTCTTCATATTTATATTTTTTGCTGAATAGTATTTATTCTGCTGGAAAGTATTTCTGTAAATATTGCAAATGTGCTCTCTATGAAATATAAGGATTAGGGCTAAACTGTATGAACATAATAAAAATATTCACGTCACTATTCTTTGAAACATTGTAAACCTACATGATGCCGTGGTCTCAATGTTTGGGTCTCCCAAAATGTATATGTGGAAAGGTAACCACCAATGTCGTGTTAGGAGACGGGAACATTGGGAGGTGATTGGATCACGAGGGCAGATCCCTCATGACCGGGATTAGTGCCAGTATAAAAGACACCCCAAAGAGCTGCTTTGCTTTTTCTAACATGTGAGGGCACAGAAAGAAGGCACCATCTGTGAACCAGGAAACAGGCCCTCACCAGATAGATGCTGAATATTCCAGTACCTTAATCTTGAATTTCTCAGCATCCAGAACTATAAAACATAAATTTCAGTTGATTATAAGCTACCCAGGTAATAGCATTTTGTTATAGCAGCACAAACAGACTGAAATATGTGGCATTTAATTGGAAAACATGCATGACAAATATATAAAATATATGTAATATATGTATGAATATATTTGATGTCAGGTCTGCAGAAAAAAATTACATTCTTTTGGTAGAAAACAAATGATGAATTTCATAAATCAGAATTCTGTGTACTATTTCACTTTGAAGAAAATTTCTAAGTTGGACCTTATTAATCATAGTGCAATTTCTTCCAGATTGTTTGTACAATATTTTAAAATTCTCTCACGCCTTGTGGTCAATCATATTTTTCCACAGCGAATCACATTGGAAGAAAGATTAACATTGGCAATAATTATATGACTCAAGTAATTTAGAAAAAAATAAATTGTTCTTGCTTCCTCTGTTAATTTTTATATTGATCAACTTGGTATTGAGACTAAGAAAATCCTAGTTTCTAATATTTGTTATCAAAGTATATGACAATGACCAAAAGCACAATGTTAGGCTGTACTTTTTATACATTTTATGAAGAAAAATGATATGTATCTCCTTTAAAACTGTGACTTGTGTATCTTTTACTTTTTATGTGTTTGCCATACTGACAAATATTTTGCAGTTTTCTATTCTTGTTTTCCTTGTCAAACATTTGCATGAAAAGCCAGTAAGGATTCTGCACACTACAAATTCATGGTTAAATAATTTCAAACTGTACAGATAAAAATTGGGAAAGAAACACAATCATTCAGATGTTTTCTACACTATGCCAATTTTCAGAATAGTAATTTTATTTTCATTTTTTGAAAAAGAGTTTATCATTCACTAAGTGGTATGTTTATTACAAAATAGAAAAAACCAGAGATAGGAAGAGAAATATGTAAGACTTCACAAATACCTACTGGTACACAGTGGTCTAATATTTACTTCCAATGTAAGATCTGGAAATCTCATCAGATAACCTATGTTGATGCCCTCCAGGCCATCGAGTCAAAATTCTGGTCTTTCTTTGTGTAATCTCTTAATTGTATTCCTTCCTTGATCACACACATTTTCTGCGTTTGTTTTTCCCCAAAACAGCTGGTAATCCATAAATTTTCTCACCCTTTATCTTATCTCCTCTGTTTATCTTATTGTTTTATGCCATCTTAAAACTGCTATTTTGTGATTTCATTGTTCATGAAAGTCATAAGAGAATTATGAAAAAGACACAGAGAGAGGAAGTCATGTACACATTTTGTAATTCATTGCTCTGGGGTAAGAAAGAAACAACAACAAATAAAACCTGTTTAACGTCTCTGTCTTGTGGCCTGTTTTTTTACAACATTGGTAATCCCAAAGGACAATTAAGTAGCCCAGTTTATAAAATGTCTTACCTAGCACAGCATACTCTAGAAGGTTCCATAAAGTGAAAGAAGAACTTCTAGACATTGTTTCACTGCTTTTTTTTTCTTTCAGTCCTAAGTAAAACAAAACCTCAGTTAATCACCCTGTCTCTGAAAACTGCATTTCTTATTTTCATTGTATTTATTTACCACAAGAAGATATACTAAGTTGTAAAATAGAGCCTTTGCATATTTAATGAAAAGAAAATATATGACGCCACATTTTAGAAATCTTGAAACTACATATAATTGTAAGCCTTCAGAAGATAAACAACTTTAAAAAAATTATGAGACAAAATCTTTGTCTTAGATTTTGATATCTCACTCAGAGTACTCCAAATGCTTTTAAAATATAATTGAAAGCCTATATCAATATAAAACACTGTCTTGATCCATTGCTATTTTTTAAAATACCCTCCAATAACTGAATATTTTAGTTCAATAAAATTATTTTAAATATTCTCCATATTCAATAAGAGCATTTCATGGAATTAGGGTTTCTACACCATTGGATCTTATCTACAAAAATGGTCATGGCTCTAATAACTATTTTTTATAAAAACATTATTGCTAAACTCCAAAAATTACATATACTGTTTGTTAACAAGTGTCGAACTTTAATATGAGTGTATCTTTAAGTGCTCTTGATGTAAAACCAAAGACAATGAATAAAATTTCATAGTCTTATTTTATCTTAGCAACATTGAAAATGAAACACTGGAAATGATTAGATATAAATTCCCTTCTAATAATAGAACTTTGCATATTTTGCGTATATTGCATTTTCCCCTCTACTTTACTAACATGTCTGATCCAATTTATTTAGAATTCCTTGCTTCTCTTTTTCCTGTTCTTCATTCTGTCTCAACTACCTTCTTTGCCAGCCTTCTACTTACTTTTCATTACATCTTTTTGAACCTATTTTTAAATGTAAGTAAGCTCCAATGTACTTCTACTTTTCAAAACAAAAGAGAAAAACTCTTCCTAACTGCTTTAAATAAAACTCAGTTTTCTTGAATGGTGAAACTCTCACACCTTTTTCTTCTGCAGTGTATTTAATGACATCCAATTAGAATGAATATTTTTTGCCTTGCCAATCCCTTACTACTTCCAGATAAATGTGCAGCAAAATAGCTTTGATTATATCCATATTTCTACATTTTAATCAATACTCTCCTTTCACATTGTTCACTTCTTCCATTCTCTTGAATCAGATTTTTGCTACCATGACATTTCTCTGTGTGTCATTCAGCCACTCTTCACTCAGCTTTTTAGAGGCTTTCCAGAATCACATGCCTCTGCTTACGACCAGCCATTTCAATAATGGCATTGCTTGAATACTTAGAATTTACTATTGCCTTAACCAACTTTACCCATATCGAAAGTTGGGATATCTCTACAACATGTTTCTGTGTTGTTGATTTTGAGCTGCACTTTGGATTCAATGCATATACATGGGATCAGTCCTTCAAAGATCCTCAGGGTTTACAGTTCCAGGAGTGTTTCACATAATTATATTCTACAATTATTCTTCACCCTCACTAAAACAGTCAACATATCTCATTTCCTACATTGTAGAGCTTGAGGTCTTCTAATACAAGGTGTTTTCATTTCCCTTCCTCGATATCTTTCCAGTTTGACTAATTAAAAGTATATCTCCTATGAATGTGCTGAATCCTCCTTGCTCACTTATTTTGAATTTTAATTTGTCAGTATCCATACTTCTTCCATGGTCTATAGATCTCCTCTCTTACTTGGCTGTTTGCTGACTTCCTGAATGTATGCTTAGTTCGTCCTTGCATTAAAATGCCTTCTACTTTCTCGAAACTTCTACTTCCTCATGTAACCATTAAACTAGTCTCCTTCCTCTCCATGTCGAAGAATATAATGGAGTAATTTCTACCTGCTTTTTGCGTTTTTTATATTCTCATTCAACTTTTCTTTCATACCCAGTTGCCAAACCAACAAAGTCAATAAGAACAACAACTTCCCTCTGATAGTGGGCTTTACTCCCAGTTCTTGAACACTTTGAGCTCAGTTTCTGTAATAGTTTACACTTTCTTGTCTTTGAGGAATGTGTTTTCTTGGTACATAGATGTTGTTTCCTTAAAACATTCTTTTCTTGTTCTCTCGGTGTGACAGTTTTTTGTTTTTAGTTTTCATTTGTGTCTTCTCAGGTCTCTTTCTTTCTCTGTCTTAAATGCAGACAGTCCCAGGATTCTATCCTTGACTTTCTCCTTTCTATCCAACCCTTTTACTATGCTGTAGCACTGTAGCATCTACTTTATTGTTCATATCCATCCTGATATGTTATGATTATTGATAAATCAACATCCACAATGACAAATTAATCATTAATTTTCCTGAAATGGATTTTCCATTCTTTATTTTTAAAACTATTATATGTATTTTAGAAAGTATCTGAGTGTTGAAATATCCGAATCATCATTGAATTATCCCAACTCTTCTCGTTAAAACTAAGTATGAAGTCTTGTAAGATCAATCTTTACTGGGGTTTCTTATATAGCAATAACATGTGTTAAAATTGTATTTTTTGCATTTTTCCATCTTTTGTTTCATACAAACTTTCTTCAAGTCAGTTAGAGGCATTCACATTGGCTGAGGGAAAAGTGGTACTGTTTTAGGCAGAGTGAAAAGAGGAAAAACATATCTTTCTTAAAAAATAAGGTCTCAGGCCGGGCGCGGTGGCTCAAGCCTGTAATCCCAGCACTTTGGGAGGCCGAGACGGGCGGATCACGAGGTCAGGAGATCGAGACCATCCTGGCTAACACAGTGAAACCCCGTCTCTACTAAAAAATACAAAAAAAAAAAAAAAACAAAAAACTAGCTGGGCGAGGTGGCGGGCGCCTGTAGTCCCAGCTACTCGGGAGGCTGAGGCAGGAGAATGGCGTGAACCCGGGAGGCGGAGCTTGCAGTGAGCTGAGATCCGGCCACTGCACTCCAGCCTGGGTGGCAGAGCGAGACTCCGTCTCAAAAAAAAAAAAAAAAAAAAAAAAAAAAAAAGGTCTCTGTGTATCAAAAGGAAGATTAGAAGAAAGTAGAAAATAAAGTTTATGCAAAAATTGTCAAATTAGAATGAAAACGAAAACAATTCCTCCACTCTACTTAATGGACTAGGAAATAAGTGGATGATTACCAGGGTTGGGACAGAAAAGTAGATATGGGAATATGATTCTGAGGCAGGAGTGTTGGCTACGAAAAATGAGTGCATTTGGCATTGGGAGGAGTGAGTTGGCCTCAGAAATTAACTGTCCCTCAGACTTTCAGTGCTGGGGAATCACATGGAAGCTAGGCCAATATTTTCTTGTGTCATTATGTCATTATGCATTATGTCATTGCTTGTTAACTTTGTAAGACTAATTGTTGTGGGGTGTGAGCTCAGGATTGAAAGTTGTCTGCAAATCAACATTACATCATCCAGAAGAACAACCACTTAGTCTGGAACACTTGGCTAACCCTCATCTGAATTGTCCTGTTTTTCTAGTAATTCAGTACATTTGTAAGAACCTCTAACAAATGGTTGGCAAACTTCCACTAAAAATGGTGGTGGCAGTGTAGAAAGAAAAATCTTGGTATTTATGCTTGAGCAAGGTGGGATGATATCCTCCTGCATACGGACTGTGATACAAGCATCATTACTCGTGAATCTTGTGCAATTAAGTTTTATTGCGGATAAAATAGCACCCCTAAATGAGAAGCAATACTCTCTTTTTCTCTTTTATTGTTGTATCATTTTTTTTTCAGGGGATCCCTGGATTGCCATGGGAAAGAGTTAGGTTTGTCCCGAAATATTGATAGTAGGAATACCTACTAGCTAAGAGTGTACAGGTGAAGGTTAGAGACTTCCTTAAAATCAAACTAGACAAATGTGAAACTATTCTAAAAACTGAAATCTACTGAAACAAATAAACAAACAAGTAAACTAACTCTCTCGGGAATATCTACCGTGCTACTCTGTACCAACTAAATCGTGGTTCTAATGAAGCTTCATGCATTTACATGCCTGGTCGTGAACCCTTTATGAGTCCTATTTCTGAATGGAGAGGGAGGGACATAGAAAATCATCCTTAAACTTGTCCCTACCCTATAGCAACATCACACAATCCTCTTTAAATCCTCTTCATTCCCTGAGAAGAGAAAGAAAATCCATATTTAACTTACTAAATTTAATGATAGACCTCTGCTCAGTGTCAAAAATATTTTCTGACCAAGGAGTAAATATGATTTCATCATGAGGACATTATTTTGAGGAAAGCATTTTTCCTATTACTGAGAAAAATGTGTTGATGTTATTTTTAGAAAAAAACTCTTCAATGACAGGTGAAATGGTTTTGAACAATGGCTAGTGCAAATGGAAAAAAATAGATCTTACTTGAATGAAAAGTCAGTTTAAGAAACAGAGCACACTGTTGGAATGCTGGAATGGCTCAGCCTTTGAGATAATTAGTACCCTCAAATGAAACTGGTTTCCAGTGATCAAGTTAGAATGTATAAGTAGCCTTGAGTAAGTTTCCATGCACAGAATTAGAGAGTAATACTGCCTTACTTCTAAATCCTTACCAGAAGGCAAAGAAAGTCTGCACATATTTGTTTAGGCTAGATAATCCCACGAGAAAGCACAGAGCAGAAGATGAGTAGATAGATAAGTACTCTGGAACCTCAGTTTAGTCTGGCATTCACATTATGTTTCCCTGGACAGCAAGTCTCCTTGTGGAACTCCTGCCCTCCCTTACTTTGTTGTTATTAATAGTGGTGTCAAAAGTGAATAAAGACAGTGTTTGTAATCATTTTGGATGTGGAGATCAGCCTGGTTTTACTAGTTTTATCTGATTGTTGATGTTGAGTAAGAGATACAAATACAAGCAAGAATAAAAACAGTAATAAAAGCTTTTCCTACAAAACAATATGCCAAACTTCAAAAATATTTTTGTTGTTAAAGACAAAGGAAAGTTTCAGAGCCCTTCCAGATTAAAAGAGACCAAAATGACATGGCAACTGATAGCAACATAAGAGTCTGAACTGGATCCAAATTGGGGGAAAATGCCATTAATGATGTTATCAGGATGACTGTCTATAACCTGAATGATGGAAGCATATCAGACAATGTAATTTTATCAATCTTCAGTTTACTTAGTTTGACAATGTTAGAGAATGTGTTTTTGACTTTTAAGATTACAAACTGAAGTTTTTGGTGGTAAAGAGGAATGCAGTCTACAGTGTTTCTCTTTATTGTTTCCAGAATAAAAACAAAAAAGCTTCCGCGGAAGCTTTTCAGGGTTTTGGAAGCAGAGTGGGTATGCTCCCTGAGACACCCAGAAATGTCACCTGCCAAGATGAAAGCCTTAATAACTAATTTTTATCTGTTATCTTTATAGTGTCCCTGGAAAATACTTGAAGATTGCGAGAAAGAGATCAGAACTGGATGCACCTTCAGTAAAGTGTTGGAAGAGAAAAAAGACCCTAACCTTCCCGAGAGAAACCAAAGTAGTTTCCTATCATCCTGTCCACTAGAATATTTTTCCTCAGGTCTGCTGGGGCCAGGCTGCAGGCAGCTGTGAAGCACAGCCATTGGGAGATAAATGAGAGATTGGGACATCAGTGGTCCTATTGCAAATGACCACAGTACTGGAGTTGCTCACGAGCAAACATCTGAGCCATCTCCACCAGCAGTTGCTTGAGGGCCTCACCAACAGAGCTTTTAAGCTCAGAAAAGCTCAATAAAAGCTCAGAAAAATTTATGAAAAGGTTATAAAGTGAAAACTTTTTACTCCCAATCTTGCATAGAGAGAAAAAGATATCCAGTGTAAAATTAATTTTCTGAAGAATAATGATAAAAGAAAATAACAGGTGTGTTAAAGGAACTAAAATGATTTTGACAGTTCTAAGAAATAATGAGGCAAATAGTATCATTCACTTTAATTACTCCATTTAGTATTTATAGTTTGGCAAAACAAACTGAAAAATAAGGGAAAGGAGGAAGAGTCCCTTTGCATCACTGCCCAGGTTTCTGTCAGATATGTCTGAGCACAGGCTTCCTCACCCAGGGCTGGCTAGCAGCCCTCGGGGTTTCAGATAAACACTGATTCCTAAGGAATTTCTCAGCTGCTTGGTGAGTGAGCTGCTTGCACTGGAGCTGACGCAGGTGTGTATGTCATTAACCCCAGCAAGATCTTCAGACAGAGAAGCCATATATAACTGCCCAAGCACTGCTCGGTAGCACCTCTGAGCATAGTAAGGAAGAGAATAATAGTGTTGGTGTATGGCATTTATTTTCCCTTTCTAGAAAAATTTCCTATCTGGGATTATCACAACTCTGCTACTATCAGAAAACACACACACACACACACACACACACACACACACACACACTTATATACACATTCTCTTACAAATTTTCTTATAGTGGGACATGCTCAATGTGTAAAAACAACTCTTGTCTAACAGAATTTGAGCGTCTTACCAAGTGTGTTGTGGGGGGTATTTATAAGGCAAATATCGGGTGCTCTTGTCTTATTCATCAGCAGTTTAAAAATCTAATTTTTCAGAAGATCTAGAACACTGATTAGTGGACATGACAGAAAAGATCATTAGTTTGCTGATTTCACCATAAAACTAAGCATTATCAACTGAATGACTATTTCTCAGAGGGAAAAGGAAGGTAATGTTTAAAAGAGGGTGTATGTTCAAGGGAATCATTTTTCTTTATTCTTGACATCCGAACAGAACCCAGCTAAGGATTTGGAGCTAATTGAAATGGTAAAATGTATAATATGGGTGAAAGATAAAGCAATTCATATTCATACAAATATTTTAGAAGAAATAGAGGTCATGATCTTTAAGTATAAGTGGAGGAATTATCCTAGAATGATGTGTGTGTCAGAAGCTGAAAATTGTGACTATGTAGGTACAATTTCATGCCAAGTATCTGTTTTCTGCATAAGGAGGAAGGGAATACCACCGCAGATCTGAGTGAAGCCAGTCTTAGGAGCATGGCAGGTTGAAGTTGAAGGGAATAGGAGAGGTGGCTGGCATTTTATTTATAGAAACATCCTAATTTCGTCAATCTCTAAGCTTAAAAATAACAATTTCCCTTTATTAAAAATTTCAGCACGCAGGGCCCGGCAGCCCCCAGGAATCACGGATAGGGCTAAGGTTTTCACCTTAACTGTGAAGGCAGGAGGAATAGGTGGCTGCCTCCTTCTGCCCTTCACAGAGCTTATACTCACTATCCTTTCAGTCCAGGGGGCCAGGGCTCAGGAGCCATGACCGGGTGTCTCCTGCCCACCCTGGTCCCAGGTAAATGTGAATGGAGACAGGTGTGAGAGCCCGTCCTTTTCTTTGATTCCCCCCAACCCTACCTCAGGCCTCACGATGGTGCTACCTAAGAGAGTCTTCCCTCCCACCCGCCGTTAGCCTGGTCAGTGGTCAGCAAATTGGAAGAGGATCTGATGGGAGTGTAAATGTGAGACATAATGTCTTGATTATACCTGTTTGTGGTTTAGCTTTGTATTTAAACAAACAAGGAAATAAACTTGAAAATTATTTGTCATCATAAAAATGAAACAAAAATTAAAATATTTATTTCCAGGCAAGGCCAAAAAAAAAAAAAAAAAAAAAATTCTTAGTTTATGAGTTACTTCCGTACAACTAAAATTTTGTAAGGCCCTCTTTGAGACTTTATACCATTCCACTTTATTTATCCCCAATTTGCATATGTAACTTCAGACATCCCAGTAGTTAGGTATAAGACCCCTCTAACTGGCTTTCAGATACCAAATGAGCTACCATGAGCAGAATTATGATCATTTCAAGCTGTTTCCTAGTGATACTACCTGCAGCCCAATAACTCCTTTTTATAGGTCATTATATTTATCAAAACACTTGCATTTGTTGGCTAGATGATTTAATATTTTATTTATTTATTTATTTATTTATTTATTTATTTATTTATTTTGAGACGGAGTCTCACTCTGTTGCCCAGGTTGGTGTGCAGTTGCATGATCTTGGCTCACTGCAACCTCTAACTCCCGTGTTCAAGCAATGCTTCTGCCTCAGCCGTCTGAGTAGCTGGGACTACAGGCACGTGCCACCATGCCCAGCTAATTTTTGAATTTTTAGTAGAGACGGGGAATCAACATGTTGGCCAGGATGGTCTCGATCTCTTGACTTTGTGATCTGCCTGCCTCAGCCTCCTAAAGTGCTGATATTACAGGCATGAGCCACTGCACCTAGTCAATATTTTAATTCTTTAATGCTTTGTTTTGGATTTTTATAAAATTATTGGTATACAGAAAAATAAAAATAATGTCACTAGTTTTAAAAATCATCTCATAAACTTAATATGATAAGATAATGCAGAAATAATGAAACAAATATTTGGAGTTTTAAATAGTGAACCTGTAACTATCAATTGAATTCTCATTTGAATTAAGCCAGATAATGTACCAATTTTGAGTCAAGTACACAAGCTAATGAACGGGCACAAGATGCTAGAGCTAAAGAATTAAAAAAAATGTGTAAAGGCGGAGGGAGTATTAATAAACTTTAATTTTTATGTAATTATGTATTAATGTGCATTTGAAATAGTACAGAGATTTATTGTACTTTTTACCCAGTTTCTTCGATAACTTTTTGCAATAATATACTACAAAATCAAACCAAGAAACTGACATTGGTGAAATTCATTGGCATTATTCAGATTCCAACAGTTTCCATGCACTCATAATTAAGGGATTGAATAATTCTTTTTAAAATTAATAAAGTTTTTTAGAGCAGTTTCAGGTTCACAGCAGTATTTAGCAGAACATACACGTAGAATTCCCATATACCCCTGTCCCTAAACACCACAAACTTCCTATCAACATCCCAAACCACAGTGATAAATTTGTTACACTCAATGGAACAACATCTACAAATCATTGTCAAAGCCCAGAGTTTACATTAGGATTTACTCGAGGTGGTGTACATTCTACGGATTTAGATCAATGTTATAATGACTCCTATCCACCACTGTAGTATCATACAGAACCGTTTCTCTGACCTAAAAATTTTTGCTTTTTCCAGAATGTCATATAGCTGAAATCATGCAGTATATACACTTTTAAGATTGGTTTCTTTCATTTAGTAAAAGGCATTTACATTTCCTTCATATCTCTTCTTGGCTTGATAGCTCATTTCTTTTCATTGCTGAAAAATATTCTATTGCCTGATGTACCCCAATTTTTTTATCTATTCATCCTACTGAAGGCCTTCTTGGTTGCTTCCAACTATTGACAATTGAGGATAATGCTCCAATAATAAACATCCATGTAATAGCTTTTGTGTGAGCGTAAGTTTTCCGTTCATTTGGGTAAACACTAAGGAATGCAATGACTGGATCTTATGTTTATTTTGTAAGAAACCACAATCATGGATTACAAGGGAGCTGCACAACTTTTCATTCTCATCCCCAATGAATTAGAGTTTCTATTGTTCTACATCTTCACCACCATTTGGTATTGTCATTGTTTTGGATTTTGGCCATTCTAAAATATGTGTAGTGGAATATCAGTACTGTTTTCATTTGAAATTCCTAATTACATATAATGTTGAACATCCTTTCAAATGCTTGTCATCTGTACATTTTCTGATGAGGTATCTGTTCGGGTATTTTGCACATTTAGTTTATCCATTGGTTTGTTTTCTTATTGTTGAATTTTAAGAGTTCTTTGTATAATTTAGATAACTTCCTTTATCAGATGTCCCTTATTCAAATATTTTCTTTTGGTCTATGGTAAAGTACATCTTATCAATTCTTTCTTTTATGCATTGTGCCTTTAGAGTCATATCTAAAAAGTTATTGCCATACCCAGTGTCACCTTTATTTTTTTCCATTTTATTTTCTAGAGGTTTTATAGTTTTCTTTTTACATATAGATCTATGATTCACTTAAAGTTAATTCTTATGAAGGGTATAAAATCTGCATGTAGATTCATTTTATTGCATATTGATGTCCAGTTGCTGCATCATCATTTGTTGCAAAGACTGTCTTTACTCCTGGATTGCCTTTGTTCCTTTGTCAAAAATAAATGCACTATAATTATTGTGTCAGTTTCTGGGTTCTCTATTCCATTCTGTCAATCTGTCTCTTCTTTCTCCAATACCACACTATCACTATTACTGGAGCCTTCTAGTAGCTCTGGAAGTCAAGTAGTGTCAATCCTCCTACTTTGCTTCTCTCATTCAATGTTAATTTGGCCATTTGGTGTTTGGGGGTTTTCCATATAGACTTCAGATTTAGGTTGACAATATCCACAAACCAACTTTCTGAGCTGTTGTTTGGAATTGCATTTAATCTGTAGATCAAATTGGGAAGAACTAGCAACCTGACAATATTGAGTCTGCCTGCATATGAATATAGAATTTCTCTTCATTTATTTTGTCCTTCTTTTGTTTCATCAGAGTTTTGTAGTTTTTCTTTCATGGATCTTGTACGTATTTTTTTAGATTTCTACCTCAGTATTTTATTTTGGGCAGTACTAATGTAAATAGTACTACATTTTAAAAAACTTTAAATTTTTAAAATTTTATTTATTATCTTTATAAACGTACTTAAAATTATTTATTGCATTCTCATTGTCATCAGGTAAAATAAACACATCTTGTTAAGGTTTATCAATTATAATATTTCTATTTCAGTGCTTCTCAAACGTTAAAGTGCATTAGGAATCACCTGGGGATCTTGCTAAATGCAGATTCAAATGTAGTATGTGTTATGGTTTAAATGTATCCCCTCCCAAATTCATGTTGAAACTTAATCCCTATTGTGGTAGTATTAAGAATGAGGCCTCTTGGGAAGTGATTAAGTTGTAATGTCTCCACCCTTGTAAATGGATTAGTGCCTTTTAAAAGCTGAGGAACTAGCTTAGGCCTGTTTTTGTCCTGCTTCCACTGCCACATGAGGAAACAGTGGGGCATCATCTTGAAGTAGACAGCAGCCTTTGACTGATGCTAAACCTACTGGTGCTTTGCTTTTGGACCTTCCAGCTTCCAGAATGATGAGAAATTCATTTCTGTTGTTTGTGAATTATCCAGTCTGTGGCATATTGCCATAGCAGCACAGATTAAAACAGAAAGTCTGCAGAGACACCTGAGATTCGACATTTCTATGAGCTCCTCGGTGATGCTCACCACTTCTGAAATCTCAATATATGCTTCATAATAAACTAAGGAAAATTATGCTGTAACTGTACTGACAAACATTAACATTCAGTTGGTCTGAATTTTTTTCACAAGTTCACTGAATGATTTGATCCGGTTGTAGTTGATAACTACTACCTGTTTCACTTTTTGCTTCTTTTAACTTACATTGTGCACTCTGGTGTTGTATCCTTAATTTCAAATTCCACTTTCTCATTCCTTTATAAAAGAAAGTGATTGTCTTTTGTACATTAACTTTGTATTCTGTAATCAACCTGTAATTATTTATTAGTTCCAGACATTATTTTCTGGATTCTTTTTAATTTTCTACATAATCATGTCTTCTACAAAGACAGTTTTATTTCTTTTTTCCTGTTAGGTCTAACATTCATTTCTTTTTCTTATCCTATTTGATTAGCTAAGACTTCCAACAAAATGTTGAAAAGCTCTGATGGGAGGAGACATCCTTGTCTTTTCCTTGATCTTAGGAAAAATGCTTTAAATTTCTTATTAAGTATGATGTTCACTATAGCCTTTTTATAGATGATCTTATTCAAGATGTGAAAGTCCCCTTCTACTCTCAGTCTGCTGAGGGTGAGTGTTAGATTTTTGTCAAGTGCATTTTCTGCATTGATTGATATGATCATATGATTTTTTTTTCTTTTTAGATTGTTGATGTGATGGATTACATTACTTGATTTTCCAATGTTGAACCAACCTGCATGTCTGAGATGAATCTCATTTGGTTGTGGTCTATTACTCTTTGTATGTATTATTGGATTTGATTTGCTAATATTTTGTTGAGGATTTTTTCATCTATGTCATGATAGACATTGGTCTGTAGTTTTTTCTTATAATTTTTTCTTCTGGTTTTAATACTAGAGCGATGGTTACCTCATACAATGAGTTTGGAAGTATTCCCTCTGGTTATAATTTCTAGATTAGACTGCAAAGAATTGGCATAATTTCTTCCCTAAATTTGGTAGAATTCACTAGTGAATATATCTGGGCCTGGTGTTTTCTGTCTTTAAAAGTTGTTAATTATTGATTGAAAGTTTTAGAAGATATAGACCAATTAATATCTATTTCTTCTTGTGTGAGTGTTGGCAGATAATTATGTCTTTCAAGGAATTGATTCATTTCACCCAGTCTATCAAATTTGTGTGCATAATTTTGCTCATAGCATCCCTTTATTATCACTTAAATGCCCATGGGATTTTAATGCTGTCATTTCTCTTATTAGAAATTTGTAGGGGAACATCACACACTGGGTCATATTGTGGGAAGGGGGAGGAGGCCTAGCATTAGGAGATATACCTAATGTAAATGACAGTTTAATAGGTGCAGCACACCAACATGGCACATGTATATGTATGTAACAAACCGGCACACGTTGTTCACATGTACCCTAGAACTTAAAGTATAATAAAACAATAAAAACACAAATAAAAAAAGAAAAAAAAAAAGAAGAGAAATTTGTGTCATCTTTCCAGTTCACAGAGTTGGAGAAAATCTTCATAATCTATACATCTGACAAAGGACTAATACCTAGAATCTACAATGAACTCATAAAATTATCAAGAAGAAAACAAACAATCCCATCAAATAGTGGGCTAAGAGTATGAATAGATGATTCTCAAAAGAAGATACACAAATGGTCAACAGACATATGAAAAAATGCTCAACATCACTAATTACCAGGGAAATGCAAATCAAAACCGCAGTGAAATACTACCTTACTCCTGCAAGAATGGCCATAATCAAAAAATCAAAAAATAACTTACATTGACATGGATGCAGTGAAAAGGGACACATCTACCCTGCTAGTGGGAATGTAAACTAGTGCAACGACTATGTAAAACAGTATGGTGTTTCCTTAAAGGACTAAAAATAGAACTACCATTTGATGCACCATACCATTTGATCCATATAGTGGGTAGCTACCCAGAAGAAAAGAAGTTATTATACAAAAAAGATACTTGCACAAACTTGTTTATAGTAGCACAATTCACAATTGCAAAAATACGGAACCAACCTAAATGCCCATCAATCAATGAGTGAATAAAGAAACTGTGTGTGTGTGTGTGTGTGTATGTGTGTATATATATGTATATATATATTTAATTAATGGAATACTACTCAGCCATAAAAGAAATGAATTAATGGCATTTGCAGCAACCTGGATGGAATTGGAGACTTGTTTTAAGTGAAAAAACTCAAGAATGGAGAACCAAACATCATTATGTTCTCACTCATAAGTGGGAGCTAAGCTATGAGGATGATACAATGGACTTTGGGGACTCAGGGGGAAAAGGTAGGAAGGGTGTGAGGGATAAAAGACTACACATTGGGTTCAGTGTATAATGCTCAGTTGATGGGTGCACCAAAATCTCACAAATCACCACTAAATAATTTACTCATGTAACCAAATACCACCTGTTCTCCAAAAACCAATGGAAATAAAAATGAACAAGTAAATAAATAAACTACAATGAGATATCTCTCCTCATTTAAAATGGTTTTTATCCAAAAGTAAGGCAATAACAAATACCTGCCAGGATGTGGAGAAAAGGGAACCGTTGTGTTGGTGGGAATGTAAATTTGTACAATCACTATGGAGAACAGTTTGGAAGTTCCTCAAAAACTAAAAATAGAGCTACCATAAAAAAAAAATAAATTTGTGTCATCTTTCTTTTCTGCTTAGTTAATCTGACAAGCAAGTAATTCATCTTACGGACCTTCTCAAAGAATCGGTCGTTGGTTTTGTTGATTTTCTGTATTGATTCTTTGTTTTCATTTTCATACATTTCTAATGTTATTATTTATCTTCTTCTGCTTATATTGAATTTAATTTGCTTTTCTTTCTGTAGCTTCCTCAATGAACACTTAGATTAATAATTTTATATTTTTTAATATATTTATTCAGTGCTATACATTTTACTCTCATCACTGCTTTTACTGCATTTCACAAATTTTGATAAGTTGTATTTTCATTTTCACTTACTTCTATATATTTTAAATGTCTCTGAGATATTTTTGATGGACCTGTATGCTCTGCGTGCTATAGAAAGGTACGTGATTTAATCTCCAAGCATTTTGAGATTTTTCTGGCTTTCTGTTGTCTCTAATTTAATTTCATTGTGGCCTTAGAGCAGACATTGTTGTTTAGTGGTACTGTTGAGTTAAATTCTGTTCCTACTGATTTACCGTCTGCTGGTTCTATCTATTTCAGATACAGGGATGTCATGGCCTCCAACAATAATACTGGATTTATCTACTTTTACTTATGGCGATACCAGTTTTTGTCTCACATATTTTGATGAAGCTCTGTTTTGGGTGCATAAACATTAAGGATTGTTAAGTCTTCTTAGATTATTGACCAAATCATCAATATGTAGTTCTCTCACTTTATCCATGACAATTTTTCTTTCTCTGAAGTACGAATTTCTATCTGAAATTTTAAAAAAACTAATTTTTTACCTTTAGTAAGTCTTATAATTCTGTCATCAACCATAGACATGATGTAGTAGAGAAAAGGAACTGTGGTAGAAGGCTTTGGCAATGTAGTAGTAAGGTTTGTGGGGAGGGGAAGTGTTGTATAGTTTTATGGATAGGTGTCAGGCTTTGTTGAGCCTGTAACTCTGGACTATAGTCACCAGTTCTGCTTCAGTCCCCCACACCACCAAGTGAGGTGAGATATGTAGAGTGGGCTTCAGTTGGGTATTTCCTTTCTCCTAAGTCAGTCTCTGATGGAACTTCAGCAGGTTAAGTTCTAGCAAAATAATTTATCCTGAAGGCAAGTTTTATTTCTGGGGACAGGATGTAATGGCATATTTCAAAATGGCTTGCTTTTCCCTCCCTCGGCTGGAACCACAAAACATTTTTTTTCTCTGTTATTCTCTGTGAGGTCCTGTAAGAGCTCCTGAAGGTAAAGTTCACAAAAGTGTAGGGCTCCTCATGAGTGGAATTTTTCTCTCTCGTATTTGTTCACACTAATTCTCCAGCAACTTGTCAATTCCAGTACAGGTTTTTCTACCCCAACACTGGATCGTGTGGAGGTGTCTGTTTGTGGATTTCTGCTCCTTAAGTTGTATTCTGGTATTTGCCTGTCTGTCTCAAATTTTTGGTGCAGCATTTTGCCCTAAGACTTCATTTCCCTGATAAATTTAAAAAGAGTTGCTGATTTTTTAGTTTGTTCATCTTTTTACTTGTTGTTAAGACGGAATAGCAATTTCTAAGCCCCTTATCTGCTGAACCAGAGCCCAGAAATCTGTACTTTATTTTTTAACTACAAAAAAAATGGAATCTTCAACGTGAAATGTGAAGTCTATGGAACGTTTTTAATATTTGACTTGACATTCTTTTCAGGAACTCATTATATTGGAAAGTATAAGAATAGCTTTATTCTGAATTTATTTTAACGTTTTCCCACTGAAGATGTCGCAGTTTCAGAATTTCTTATTTTGTAAATCACATCCACACTATCTCATATTGACAATAAGAATATTCAGCAACACTAGTGTTGTTTACTGCATTCAAGAAAACAATTAATTACTAGGTAAGTTATGGGGATATGATAAAGTTACAGTATATATCTTGTTTAAATATCTGATATACTCAATGTATGTTGTCTTAGTCCATTTAGTGTTGCTATAAGAGAATACCCAAGGCTAGGCAACTTATAAAGAAAAGAGGCATACTTGGCTAAGGATTTTCATGGGTGATAAGTCTAAGGGCATGGAATTGGCCTCTGCTTAGCTTCTGATGAGGACCTGGTGCTGCTTCATAACATAGCAGGGAAGCAGAAAGATAAGTGGACATGAGCAAAGAGAGATACACTAGAAGCTGCACTCACCTATAACAACCTGCTCTCAGAAAAACTAACCCATTTCCACAAAAGTGAAGACTCGCTCACTCCTGAGAAGTGGCATTAATCTATTCATGAGGGTGGTACCCTCATCTTCTAAATATCTCCCACTAGTAATCCCCACTTCCACCAACACTGCCATATTGGGAGTCAAATCTCAACATGAGTTTCAGAGGTGCACAATCAAACTGTAGCATATATTTTCTCCATTCTTTGTGATCATTTTGTTTATATACTTATAAAACATTCTTTGCATTGGTGCAAGCCACATATCGTTGAGTATGAAATAAACTGCAAATCTCTAGGTTGTGATGGTCCAGGAGGTATGTGTCAGTCTAAAGTAGGAAGCAAAAAATAATGACAGGAGTTAGAGGGGTAATATTTTTATGTAGTTTTAAAATCTAAATTATTTTTACATACTGTTTATTATTTAGTATAAAGCTAGAGGCAAAAAAAAATTCAGAGAATTACTAATAACTTAGTCCTGCCATGTGCGCCTGTTTTTTATACGTGACTGAGATGCCCATGTAAACTCTCACCTCAGAGATGTAGTAAGCGCCTACAGTTCAAGCATAGGGTAGGAAAGGACCTCATTTTTATTTGCTACTTCTTATGTTTATGCAGTATTTGTTGTGGCTATTACTACAATTTTAAATCAAAATTTGGTGTCAAAATTTATGATGTCAAATTTCTCCCTCTGCATTGTGTTGTTATCTTCACCTAAGATGAAAGAAACTAAGAGGTAGCCAATAAAAACAGATTTCAGGTATATACTACTGAGTATCTCAGCAACCCCTTTTAATACAATATTAGCTTTAAGAAATATATCATCTAGTTTAAGATCTAGAATAGCAAAGCATCATTATTTAATAAGGAATACATTTTATTTTTAAAGCTGTTCTACTTTTACAGCAAAATTGAGCAGAAAGTACATATGCCCCCGTCCCCACAGATTCTCCCACAATCAGTATTTCGCAGCACAGTGGTGCATTTGTTACACCAATAAGTCTACACTGACACCATGATCAACTGAAGTTCATAGTGTAGATCCAGGTTCACTCTTGGTGTTGTACAATCTATGGATTTAACAAATGTATCATGAAATCATTCACCAAAATAGTATCATAAAAAATAGTTTCAGTATCCTCAAAACCTTCTATGCTCCACCTATTCATCCCTCCCTACTTGCTAATTCCTAAGAACTACTGATCTTTTTACTGTCTCCAAAATTTTATTTTTTCTAGAATGTCATATAGTTGGAATCATATAGCATGAATGTTACCTGTTTAGACTGGCTTATCTCACACAGTAAAATGCATTTAAGTATTGATAGAATTGATATTTTGATATTAATTACCTTGTGATGTATTTTCCCCTCAAGATTATCAACTGTGTATTTGATAGCGAATATTAAATCTGTTACCAGTTGAAATTGTTGTTTATAAATGTGATACAAATTGTTTCACAAACAGAAAACATGTAAAGCAATGTTAAAATTTGGCCAAACCAAAAAAAAAAAAAAAAAAAAAAAAGAAAAACTGTAATATAAGAGAGGCCAAGTAAAGGAATTCAGTTTCAAATTTTACCCAAGACCATCCCCACTCTTCCTGCTTCTTTAAATACTGCTCACAAAACAAGCCTCAGGACGTAGCAATATGAAGCTTAAAGGAAGGTCAGTTCACAGTTTTTAAAATTTACTTTCTTTAACCGAGGATTGTAAAAAGCCAGGCATTGGTATTAGACACCTGGGAATTATATTTGATGCTTCTGCACTGTCCCTTCCGTTGTCAAATTATCACCAAATCCTGTATCTTCTACTTATCTAGCAGGTCCTCTTCTCTGTAGACTAACTCTTCCTCCTGTAGTTCAGTTTCTCATTTTTTTCTCATATAAGGGACATAATTTCATTACTCTAAATGTTATTTCTTTCTGCATGTATTTTCCATTTCTATCTTTGGCATTGCTCTTATAGTTAGCTAGCTAAAAATCAAAGCCAATATTGTCACTAACTTAAAAAAAAGTAAAAAACTTAGCACAATGTACAATGTTCTTAATAATTTGACTGTTTTGCCCTTCATTGCTTATATCCAACCCTTATCTATAGACATATTAAATTGACTGAAGTTTTAGGATATTCCATGTTCATGAATTTACATTTGATTTTAATGTTAAAATGCGAACTTCATTCCCTTTATCCACTTAGTGTACTCTCATTTATCAAATATACATTCATTCAATTAGTCAACAAATACTTACTGAAAACTTGCTCTGTGCCAATCACTGTCCTTATCCTGGGGCTACCAAGATGGAATAAGACAGCACGAGATTAAAAACAACAACAACAACATTAAAATAATGGTGCTTACATTCTAGTGTGGGAAACAAAAATAAATGACAGTAAAAACAATCATATAATTATATCGTTTTATGTAATACTAGAGAGTCACTGAATCCTGTGATAGAGAATATCTGTGAGCATCTGAGAAACTATATTTGATAGAATGGGAAAAAGCTTACTGTTAATTGAGCTTACAGCTAAATAATAATAAAAAAGCCCCGAAGAATTGAAGGACAAACCACATAGACAGACAGAAATACATAGACAACCGTAATACGCAGGCCCTTGATGGATGAGGGGGTCAAACTTGTGCTAGAATTGAAGACATGCTGTGACTGGATATAGCTATGGAGGGGGAGTAGTACGGAATAAGATTATAAAAGAAATCAAAAGAAAGACTATGTAAAATCCTGGGGAACATCATAAGGGATTTACATTTTAGTTCCAACTGCAGATGAAAGCCTTAGAGACCTTTACGGACATTATGATCTGATTTATATGTTAGTGGATATTCAAACTGATTTAAAGAGAATGAATGGAAGGTGAAAAAGTGAGTAAATCAGTTCATAAGTGATTAAAAGTAGTTTAAGAAAGAGATGGAAATGACTGGAGCCAAGCTAGTGGCAGCCAAGATAGAAATGCATATATATGAAATATGTTACAAAGGTAGATATTAAAAATCCTTATGGTGCCATAAATCTGAAAGATAATACAGAAGGTACGTGGTGGCAAAAGATGAATTACATAAAAAATAACTCTCAGTTTTCTGGGTATGATAAGTGGGTAGGCTATACATCATTTTTAAATGAGGAAGAATGGGGGAAAATCAGGTGAGCTTTAATCAAGAGTTCTGTTTTGGATAATTTAACTTTTAATTTCCCTTAAGGTATTCTACTCAAAGTATCCAAACAGCAGTTAATTTTATAAATTTGGGTTTCTCAAATGAGGTCTTTGATAGAGAAGGAAAATTGCAAGATACTAGCATGTAGCTATTATTTAAAGATGTGGGAATCTCTCCCAGGTAGAGAATGCAAATAAATATGACAGGAGGTCAAGAATATATTTCAAGGAGATCTAATATGTATAATTTGGAGGCAAATCAAAAAGTGTACACTATAAGAGAGAAGACAATCTCAAGAAAGAACAGAAGGTCAAACTCTGTTATGTATTCCCAATGTCAAAGAGGATGATGACCTAATAATGTCATTTGAATTTGTGAATAAAGACATCATCAGAGGCTCTCATCCCAGTGAAGTTATATAAACTGAAACTAGACTTGGTTGTGTTGAAGAACAAAGGAGAAGTTTTAAAATGTGTTAGAAAATAAATGAGAATTAGTGAAAATGAATCAAGATGTATGAGGCACTTTTAAGAGAATTTCTTTTTGAGAAGGAGATAAAAATCAGCAGTATCTGGAGGATGATACAGATAGAAAGAAATATTTATAGAAGGTATATGCTGTCATAATAGAACTTATGGTGTATGCTAATGATATTGCCTCATTAGAAAGAATAAATGTGAAAATTCTGGGAAATGTTAGTACAAACACATGGCTTGCACTTTCCTTTGTTGGATGGTGGGGTATTTCCCACTTGGAAAACAGGTAGCTGCATGTTGACTTACAGGTTTGGTTTTAAAAAGATGAAGGAATTCATGTTTGAAGTATAAAGCCATTAGCCACAAGGTTGAGTGAGAAAAGGGAGTGTTCAAGGTTCAGATACATCATTTTGATTATTAAAGAAACTCTTGAAATTGTTTAAGGTGTTGATCTTGAGTGTAGAAGAGGCATGAGAAGAAGAAAGAAAATATAATCTATTTACCTTACAGTGTGGGAATGTAAAAGCTTACTAAAAAGATGCAGTAGGACCTCTGGCTGATATTGTTGACCAGAGGCCCTGGCAATGACCTCCGAATTTCAAGAATAAAATTTATGATCATGAATTTAAAGTAAAGTCAATTATATCAGCTTCTTAACTTTTCTCAAGAATTATTTAAAGTCTAAGATGTAAGCCCAGAAGAGATGGATAATTTGGTTCAGGCTCAATTGGGTTTCTGTTATATAAAAGGAAACAAAGGCATTAAGACAATTTTCAATGTTTTGATTTTATTAAAAGATCATGGAATTTTAAGCTGTGCAAGAAAAAGAGAGGAATTTGATGAATCATGAAAAAAAATTGTGAGCTCAAGATCATGAATATCTGAACAACTACGTTACTGGGGAGTGCAAGAATATGTAAACTGAAAAAATAAAATTACTAGGTCAAATAATAGGATGAACAATTGGAAATCATAGATGTGATATAATTTCTGATAATAATGGTTTTATTAGAGATAATAATTAAGTGGTTATGGCATAGAAACTAATGTAACACACCATTACTTATTGTCCCTTTATTTCTTGTGATGATAAGCCCCCCACTTTTCTTCAGAGCACATGGAAGCAGAGCTAGAAACCTGTTCTTCAACATCCTTTATGTCATTCTTTGATCTTGAAAATAATTTTGTGCAAGGTACTATGAGTAGAATTTATGTGGACAATTTCAAAGTAATGTCTTATAAAAAGAAAACTCTTTGCCCTCTAAGTACTAAGTTTCTCCCTCTCTATGGACTAGTATGGGGACAAGGTACTAGTGAGTAAGCTTTGACCATGCCAAGCAGGGCAAAACCTAAGGCATGGCTGGACAAAATTTAAAGAAATTTGGGTTCTCATACGATATTGTGTAATTGAGCTGTAGTGTCAGTTGTAACTCTTACAAAAAGATTCAAACTTTTTTGAGCTGTTGTATAGTATGGAAGAATGAGGCAGCTTATTCAGTCAGGATTTACATTTTGCAATGAAAGCGGCATCTTGATCAAGTTAATGGATAGCGGATGAAGAAGAAGAAGGAGAAGGAGAAGGAGAAAAAGAAAAAGAAAAAGAAAGGGGCATCTCGAGGTAGCAGTCTGATGGGGTCTTGCATAGTAAAGTCGGCCCAAGAATATTCACTCAGTCCTACTCTGCATGATCAATTCAATGGCTACTTATTCCTTGCTCTTGTGGTCCTCCCAATATTACAGGTGTTAAGAGTAGTAATTATATGTTTGCCTGTTTGTACAGTGATGTTGTGTGCCATTCAGGGGCAGAGACCCTGCCTGTTTTTCATCTTTGTAACCTCAATGTCTAGCAAATGAAAAGAGTGATTCAATATATGTTTAAGTGCCAGAAATAACATAAAATTGTGCTAATTGTTGAAACAAATGTGAATGAGACAGTGTTTCTATCCTCACAGACTTTACAGTGTAACTACAAAACCATGAGTAAGGGCAGCCAGGAAGTGGTGTAGAAGACCAGCTCAGAAAAAGGTTTATAATTATGTATGATGAAAAAAAGCAGCAACTATTAATACTGAGGAACCCTGGGATCCCTGCTCACATCCCATTCATTGTCTAATGTTACGGTTTCCCATGACATCGCACATGCAGCATATCACTCTCAGTTGCGTATCCCCTATTTCAGATGATGCTTGAACCATCCAACTTTCTTCCAAAAGAAGAACTTGGCAATCACACTGGATTCCTCCAACTCTCCCATCTGTAGCCACTCTGGTTACTGAGTTTTGTAGTTCTTACCTAACAGATACTTTGTAAGTCTGTGTGTGCCCTCATGCTTCATTTCCAACACCACTTGTTTAGTTCAGGCCCCTAATCTTTCTCCTGTAGATTATTTCATGTCTTTAGTTTCCTAAAATATAAATATGACCATGTTGATCACCTACCTCACAACTATAACAAGTTCTTGGTCAAATGACATATGACATTTATGATCCTCTTTGATTTAGCCCCCATTCAGCTTCATCTTTTCCCAGTATCTCTGGTCAATGTTTACATTTCAACAAAACTGAACTACCCCTAATTACCCATCATTATGTCCACGTTGTCTCTTTTGTTCTACCTCTTTCTGGAACTTCTTATGGTTCCCAGCAGGCTTCCCCACTACTCCTATACTTGGCCTGCCTTACTCCTGATTAAAGCATTTCATTTTCCTGAAAGACTTATATGTGCTTCCACAATATCCCATGTGTCTCACTACCTATTGAAATGTATCTGAAACTATTTGATTACATAAATGTCTTCTCTTCTAGAAAAGCTCTTCAAAGTGTGTACATAGTTTATTCGTTGCTTAAATATATCAAATAAAATGTTTTCAAGGAATTGAATGAAAATATTTAAAATTCTTCATATTGCAAATTTGAATTACAACATTAGATAAGAATTTGTGTAGGCTCATTAAATTTCAATGAAGACTTTTTATAAGGTGTTTTCTAATGAGACTTTAGAAAATCTGGTTAGGAATGTTTCTACAGTTTTTTGTGTTGTTCTTGTTGTTGTTAAGTTCTACATCCATTAGAATTTGTTTAGAAAGAATCTTAAATCACATAGTTTTAGAATGCTGGTATGCAAGTATATTAAACTGTGATTTCTAGCATGAAAATTCCCAAAGAAACTTATATGTCTATTTTAGGATTTTTTGTCATCATATTTCATAACACTAGGAGAAAAAATTTTGTTGAAAATATTTTTCGACAGTGTATTTTGGATGGTAAGGTAGCCGGTACAATACTGAGCAGAGGTAAAATTAAATATTGTCGTTATGCTAAATGAAGCAAGTTGATCCATGAATAAGAATACATAAATAGATTTTCCTCTATATGCAGAAGGGGGTGGGAGGAATGAATTAAAACTTTTAGGAGATGGGATTGGCTTGGGGGCAACACCCTGCATACCAGACATTATTTTACAACGAAATCTTTATTTATGCTTTACCCTTGAAAATGTGAAATCCTTCTGCACCTTTTGGGTACAGAATGGCATGCCAGTCGAGCCCTGTGACACTGCTAAAAACACATTAGTAAAACAAGTTCTTGCTTGTTATGCTGATAAAATAACAACTTTGAGTGATGACTAAATGTTTCATTTTCCTTTCAAATATTTTGCCACTAACACACCCTTTTCTGAACTATGCCACCACACAACAGCACTGTGGAGCAACAGAATACTTACATGTCTCTTAAAGGGGGAGAGTGACCCCTTGTCCTCATTCTCAAAGAATCAACAGCACCTACTGAAATGTTAAACTTTATCACTGACTGACAAGCTTCCACTTAAAATATCTGTCTTCTTCAAAGGTAAATATTACAACATATGCCCAGTCTCCTGCCTGTCTCATAGTCCTGTTGTGTGAAGCTTTCTTTATTCAAAAGAAATTAAAATATGAACCCAAACATAACGAACTATACTCACATACATGATCAATGTTTCTGTGTATACTTATAAATTATTAGATTATTGGATTAGAATTGAAGTGGAATTATCTCCTACGATGCATATTTCCAAAAAGCTGTATCTATATGAATTTTTACAGAGACTATTTTTTCATTGAGATAATCAAATAAGAATTTGAGATAACTGTTTTGCCTCATGGATCTCTAAATGTCCCCAAGTCATCCAAAGTACTCCTTAGATAGATGGAGAAATATCATAAAGCAATGATTCACCAAACAGAGAAAACCTTCAGCATCAAATTAAAACCTATAAGGAGCAAATGGTTCCTTAGAAATATGCTCATTAAAACGATGATAATTAAATAACCATGAGGTAACAATTTTTTCATTAATTAAATTGCTAAAGGAAACAAAATTCCATAATGTTGGTGAGATTCTAATTAGCCCTTGTAAAAAGCTATTTGCTAATATAAAACGGACGTTAAAATATTCGTATTCTTAACCAAGTGATTCCAAAAGTGTTAGCTCCATCCTAAAAAAAAAAAAAGAAAAAGCTATGCTATCAAAATATTAATTACAATGTTAATTATTGTATGAGGGAAATGGAAATCAAACTAGGCATGATGTCTTACACCTGTAATTTCAGTACTTTGAAAGGCTGAGGTAGGAGGATCCCTTGAGCCCAGGAGTTTGATACCAGCCTGGGCAATATAATGAGACCCATCTCACAAAAATAGAAAGAAAATAAAAATTAATTTTAAGACCCAAGATTGGAGGTGGTTAAATTTGTTTCCCAAGAGTTTAAGACTAGTCTGGGCAATATAATGGGACTTATTCTCTAATATATATATATGTATATATTTAAAAATTACCCCAGTGACTTGGTATGCACCTGTACTCTCAGCTACTTGGGAGACCAAGGTGGGAGGATTACTTGATCCCAGGAGGCAGATGTTGCAGTAAGCCAAGATTATACCCCTGCACTCCAGCCTGGGGGCAGAGCCACACCCTGTCTCAAAAAATAAAATAAATAAAACAAAATAAAAGTAATGCAATGAATCAATTCCCTACATTCTCAAAGTTATGACAGGTGGTAATGGCACATGTTTAATAAGAATAAATATTAAACAAATAATATAAAATATAAGCATAGTTAATAGAATGCAAATTTAAGGAATTAATTAACAGCATTTAATACACAGTCATAAATGAATAATGACTATGATTAAGTAAAACATATCTATGAGGATGCGATAGCATTTAATCATCACTTATTTGACTTAACAAATTTTACATCCTTTTGTCAAATTCTGAAGAGATCTAATTTTACAATGTATTCCTTTGTTTTGAATTGAATGGGGAGAATAGTGCTAAACAAACTTCATCATCAACTTTTAAATTATATGTCCCTTTTATTTTTAATTATTTCTATTCAGCCTCTCACTTTTTCTCTTCCTCTGCCTTTACTTGCTTATTCTCTGTAGCCTGTAGTATAGTTCTGAAAGACTGTTACCTTGACACTACACAGGTAAAGAAATTATTATACTCCTTTGGACGATACTCAAATACCACCAAGTATTGTCAATAAAATATTACTTAAAAGCTTAAGTGTGTTTCTGTTTTTGTTAATCAGTTTCTTTGTCTTGTAGTTTAGCTGGAAACGTTAGCTTTCTTACAAAGGTGAAATAATGAGAATCAATAATATGCTGTACTAAAATACATATTCTAACCCATAATCTATTATATCTTCACTTACAAGACTTGATATTTTGAAAACATGCATGAGGGAATATTTTTACCAAAAAGTGCTTACTGCTGGGAAATATAGTAAATGTTATCCCTGTCGTTAATGTCTGCATTTTAATTTTGTATATATCCACCAGATTTATGTTTTTGTTTCAAAGGGATTTCTAGCAAGATGAAAAACAGAAACAATAATCAGATAATATCGATAGTTGTGTTTATATTCACTAATCTCAAGATAGCTAACTGTTCTTTCAAAGTTCTTTGAGAACTCCCTCAAGATATCAGAAAGTTCACATTTTTTTGCTTTGATAAACTGTGGCAGGTTATTGGCCATACTGAGAACCCAGTGTAGAATTCAGTGATCTACTCCTCGTCTTAGGGAGTACATTTCACATCATACCCTATTTACCTAAGTCCAGTCTCTCTGGATCACAAGCCAGAGTATCAAAGAGTGATATTTAGTTTCTAAGCATCTTTGAAATGCATACTTGTGTCCAGTCATTATCTTCACAGACCTACAGAATGTAGGAGTTAAAGATTATCTAGATCAATCTACCATTCAACAGATAAAAAATTTAAAACTCAGAAGAGGTGAAGCTTGCTGCTTTTTAATTAAAAGCTATAAATTTTTATTTGAAAATAAATAAATTTTATTTTTTAAATGAGTGTTTTAGTATTGTTCTCCAAATATTTTTTCCTAAAAATATTTATTTATCTAAGTAAGTGATATAAACTACTTGAAAGATAACTATTTCTCACATAAAAAATTTAAAAGGTAGCACAAGGGTCAACCATCTATTTTCTGAGTTCTCAAAGTTAATGACTCAATGCATTATCATATTTATGATTGTAGTCAGTATCTTTTTTTTAATCTATCCATTATCTATTATCCATCCATTATCCAAACTTATTTATCCCAGTTAGATTCAGTCTTGGCAGAGGGTTTGTCATGCCTCTAAAGCTAAGCCAATTTGATTCCTTTTGGAATTTAATTCTCATGTTATTGTCTTGGTAAAAGGCCATCATTTTTTCTCCTCATGTGCTTGCTTCTTTACCTCACCACAACTTTATATTGAGTAGTAAGTCATGTATTACTTCCTGTGTAGTGTCACTTCTCAATTCCCTGGGAAATCTCTTTCTGTGGTACTTTAAACATCCCACTTTATCCCCAGCTATTAACAGAAACTGTTAATTTGTAATTATTTTAACTGTGATGTTTCTTCACATTTTCACGATTCAATGCAAATTTCACTAATTAATATCTTTACATTAATACTTCTCAATTCATTGATGTTTTCAATTTTCAGAAATGTTTCTCCAATTTGAGATTTAAATATTCACTTCAGGTGTGAATTTACTAACACCTGCTTATGATGCTTATGTTTAGTTAATTCAGAAAATGTTAATGATTCATAAAGTAGCATAATTTTAAATAATTGTGAGGTGTTGGTAAAACAATCTTTATTAAGTATTTTAATATTCAGTACCTCAAAAATAAATACATGAAAGGAATTCAAAATGGCTGAGTAGGTGGATCTAGTAACACCCTCTTCCACAAAAAGGAAATAAAATAGCAAGTAGATAACCACACTTAGAATAGATCATATCAGAGAGAACACTGGAATTCAACAGGGAAGTGACCAGAAGCACCAAAAGCCAGGGAGTAGAGGAAAACAAAACAGCCTGTTTGGTCAGGATTAGTTGGGAGTCTGAGCATCTTCCTAAATTGGGGAACAGGTATGTGAATGATCCCCAGAAACCCTTATTCCCACCCTTTAGATATAAAGGGTGAGATAGATTCCAATACCACAATACTTGTGTTTTTAACACCCCACTGTCAGCATCAGACGGATCATCTAGACAGAAAATTTACAAAGAAACATTGGATATAAACTGCACATTAGATCTAACAAACATTTGTATAAGATTTCATCTAACAGCTACCAAATAGACATTCTTCTCATCAGCAAATGGAACATTCTCCAGGATAGAACATATGTTAGGACACAAAACAATTCTCAACATATTCTTTTAAAAATCAAAATTGTATCAAATGTCTTCTAACACCACAATGCAATAAAACTAGAAATCAATAACAAGAGGACCTGTGAAAACTTTATAAATACATAAAAATTAAATAACATTCCCCTTAACAACGACTGTGTCAAGAAAGAAATTAAGAAAGAAATAAAAAAACATAAATGAAGATTGAAACACAACATACTAAAACCTATGCAAAGCAGCAGAAGCAGTATTAAAAAGGTAGTTTATAGTCATAAATGAATACATCAAAGAAGAAGAAAGATTTCAAATAAGCAATGTAATTATGAACCTCAAGGAACTAGCAAAGCAAAAACCAACTAAACCTAAAATTATTAGAATTAAAAAAAAATAGAGTAGAACCAAATTAAATTGAGACAAAATAATACAAAGAATCAATAAAATGAAAAGACTTTTTTTTGTTTTTATAATTTCAACTTTTGTTATAGATTAAAGGGCACACAGTGCAACATTGTTACATAGGTAAAACACATAACAAAAAGAAGGTTTTCTGAATAAATAAAATTGATAAGCTGCTTTCTGGACAAATGAGAGAGGGGGAGAGAGAGAGAGAGAGAGAGAATATCCTAATAAAATCAAAAATGAAAAAGGAGACATTCAAATTTAAACCTCTACAACACAAAACATAATCAAACGCTATTAAGAACTCTATATGCATAAACTGGAAAAACAAGAGAAAATGGGTAAAATGAATTAGGATGATTCAGTCAGGAAGAAATAGAAATCCCGAACAGACAAAAATGAGACAGATGCAAAAATTCTTAACAAATAGTAGCAAACAAAATCCAACATCACATCAAGAAACAATACATCATGACCAAGTGGGATTTATCCCAAAGGTGGAAGAATGGTTGAAATCAATAAATGTGATACAACACATCAACAGAATGAAGGACGGAAATCATATGATCATCTTAATAGAACAGAAAAAAAAATAGTAAGATTCAACATCCCTTCAAAATAAAAACCCTCAGCAAACGAGGCGTAGAGGGAATATACCTCAACACAATAAACACTATATATGACAAACCCACAGCTAACATCATATTGAATGGGTGAAAGTGGAAAGCCTTTTCCCTAAGAACGAGAATAAGACAAGGATACCCACTTTCACCACTCCTACCCCACAGAGTATTGGGACTCCTAGCCAAAGCAGTCAGGCAAGAGAAATAAACAAAAGGCATCCAAACTGGAAAAGGGAGACCTCAGAGTGTCCTTCTTTACTGATGACATAATAATATTATATCTAGAATAGCCTAACAATTCCACCGAAGGAACTCTTAGATCTGAAAAATAAATACAATAAAGCTGTGGGATACAAAATCAGCATATAAAAACTAGTAGTCTTCTATACATCAGTAACGAACTAACTGAGAAGAAAATCATGCAGAAAGTCCTATTTACAATAATTACAAAAAAAAAAAAAAAAAACAAATACCTAGGAATAAATGAATAAATTTAACTAAAGAAGTGAAAGATCTTTACAAAGGAAACTACAAAACACTAATTTAAAAATTGAAGAAGACACAAAGAAATGAAAGGACATCCCATGCTCATGGATTGGACAAATTAATATTGTTAGAATGACCATACTTTGGTTGTATTGGTAGAAGTGGAAAAAAAAAAAAAGAAGAAAAACATACTATCCTAAAGAATCTACAGATTTATTGCAATCTCTATAAAATAACCAATGTTATTTTTTACAGAAATAAAAAAAAATACTGAAATTTATATGGAAACAACAAACAGCCCAAATAACCAAAGCAATCTTGAGCAAACAGAACAAAAGCTGAAGGCATCACACTACCTGATTTCAAAATATATAAAAGTCTATGGAAAGTAAACAGCATGACATTGGGGTAAAAACAGATGCATAGGCCAATGGAACAGAATAGACAATCCAAAAATGGGTCCATATATTTAAAGCCAACTGATTTTTGATAAAGATGCTAAAAGCATACATAGAGGGGAAAACCACTTCAATAAATTTTGCTAAGAATATTGGATATCCACATGGAGAAGAATTAAACTGGTCCCCTATCTCTCACTGAAGTTAAAAAAAATCTCAATATGAATTAAATACATAAACATATGACTTGGAACTATAAAGAAAGCATAGAGAAAAAAACAAGGGAAAACCTTGGTCTAGGAAAATGTTTTACAGCTAAGACTTCAAAAGTAGAGACAATCAACACAAAAATGGAAAAACAGGTCTACATTAAACTAAAAAGCTTCTCATAGTAAAGGAAGCAATCAATACAGTGAAGAGACAACCTACAGAATAGGTAAATAGTATTTATTAACTATTCATCCTACAAGGGACTAATATCCAGAATATCAAAGGAACTCAAGACAAAGATATTCAACATGACTCAAAAGTAGAAGAACCTGATAATCTCGCTAAAAGGTAGGAAAAGGACATTGACAGATATTTTTCAGAAAAAAAGACACACAAATGGCCAACAAATATATGAAAACATGCTCAACATCAATAATCATTAAGGACATTCATATCACATCCACAATGAAAGATTATTTTACCTCACTTATAATGGCTACTATTAAAAAGGCAAAAAAAAAAAAAAAAAAAAAAAAAAAAGCAATAGCATGCTAGCAGGGATTCAGAAAATAGGGAACTCTTTTACACTGTTGATTGAAATGTAAATTAGTACAGTCACTATAGAAAGCAGTATGGAGGTTTTTCCAAAAAAGCTAAAAGTAGAAATACTATACAATCTAGCAATCCCACTACTGATATTTATCCACAGAAAAATAAATCAGTATACAACCAGGATATCCACACTTGCCTACACTTACACATTTGTTGCATCACTATTTCCACTAGCAAAGATACGGAATTAGCCTAAGTGGCCATCAATGGAGAGATGGATGAAGAAAATGTAGTATATATACACAATAGAATACTATTTGGAGATGGAAAAGAATGAAACTATGCCTTTAATAGCAACACTGATGGAACTGGAGGTCATAATGTGAAGACAAATAAACCAGATACAGAAAGAAAAACTTTGCATGTTCTCACTCATATGTAGGAGCTAAAATGTTGCTCTCTGGAGTTAGAGAGTTGAATGATAAGATATTACAGATTGGGAAGTACGTGAATATTGGAGGAGAAGGTAAAGAGGCTGGTAAATGGTTATAAACATAGTTTAATAATAGGCATAAGTTTTAGTGTTTGATAGCAGAGTAGAATGATTATAGTTAGTGACAAGGTATTATATATTTCAAAGTAGCTAGAAGAGAGAACGTATAATGACCCCAAAATATATAAATGATAAATACCCCACATATCCTGGATCATTACACATTCTATGTGTGCAATGAAATATCACATGTATCCCACATATATATCCCATAACATATCCCATAATATATCCCACATATATAGATCCCAAAATATATCCCATATTTATATATATGGGAGATATATAACCCATATATGTATACATATATGTGTATATATACACACATACATACACATATGTTATAAAATTTAAAAAATAAAAAATAAAAAATATAAAAAAATTAAAATTTAATTAAAAATTATTAATTAAAAAATTAAAAAAAAACTGTCTACAGGAAATTTGCAATATAGGGACATAATATGGTAATTTCTATAATAACAATAATTATAAAATAGCATACTTTTGTTTTCTATACTTCAAGGTTTTGAAAGTCACTTTAGATGTACAGTGTATGTTTTTATCTTCATGCTGCCAAAAAAGGTATTCATGATATTATAATTATTCTCATATTATGGGTGGGGGAACTACAATGTTTAAAAATTCTTCTAGAGATTGGTGGCAATTTTAAACTTTTAACCCACACTAGCACGACAGCAAATCTAAGGACTTTGTCTCTAGTCAAAGAAGATACAAATTTGAGATAAGGAAAATAAGATGAACTTCAAACTGTTAAATTTAGAACAATCCACATAACACTTAAATGATTAGACATCTGAAATAGTAAATAAACTAATCTTTGCAATCTCTAATCAAGACCATCAGGGAGTCAGGATTTGCATGAATGTAATTAGTTAGTCCTAAACATTGTCTTTTTGAAAGAGACTCTGTGGGGGGAATGAAAAGAGGTAGTCAGCCTGGAATAATACAAAGAATTCCCAAGTGGATAGAAATTAGAAGTGCCCAGAGGAGCTCTGCCAAGAGTAGAGGGTGTCACATCAAAGACACAACTTGTGGAGACAGGTGTATAAAAATATTCAAGCCTGCTGCCTTTAAACATGTGAATTACATAACTGATGTCTGATTCTAGGCTCACATGGAAACTTAATTATGTTTTCAATGTACTATGATAAAAAAAACAACAACAAAACATTCTGGACTGTTTCTGTTATAAATGACTGAAATGTAATTGAAATTGGCTTAGGAAAAAAGAGAATTAATGGATACATGGAACCAAAACATCCAGACAAGTAGAATAGCTATAAATCTGGATGAGTTCAATCACTCAAAAGAAGTTATCAGGACTTGATCTGTCCACCCCTGGGCTTTGCTTTTATCTATATTGGCCTCATCTCAGGCTGGTTTCTCTTTGTTGTGGCAATAATGTCCTTTGACAGCTTCAGAAAGTCTTAGGATGGAAGATACCTTCATCTGTCTTAGGCTATGTGTTTAATTATGAAGGCTTTGTCTCTGTCTAGTCCAAAGAACTATTAAACTTAGTTTTCTAAAGTAGAACTGAAGTGCTTTAACTAAAACCAGGATGAAAGGAACAAATTTAGACAAAGGTAAAATATGTCTGCTACAGCATGACAATTTTATTTTTCATTATGATTAATAAAATGCTATTGTGCAATATGATCATCCATTTCAATGAGGAAGATTAGCATGATTATCTGAAAAATGAAAGTGAATTTAAGATATCACCAAGATCAAGTTGGGTGCTGTATCAAACACTTATTATACCCCATCTCCTATCTTCTTAGCTCTCTGTTTAGTCAAATCATTGGTCCTTCTGCTGCATTCTGCGTCATTTGCTTTCTATTCTGGGGCTTCACTGACATAAGGTCTGTGAGATCCCACTGGTCACTTTACATATGTGAACCTGGAAGTGTAAAGAATGTAACTCCCCAGAGGGCATCCTTGAGCAAGGGAGCAGGGAAGCCTGTAGATTAACACTCCCCTCTTTTGTCCCTCACATGGACAATTCTTAAGATCCCTGTGGGACTCAGCCCAATTACCACCATGGTGACAAGTTTTTTAGCACACCTTTGTTTTGATTGGCGTTCCCTCCGGTTTCATTTTTCCCATTTTCCCCACTCTTGTTCCCTGGGATCACTTCCCAAAATAAACTACCTTCACAAAAGCCCTTGTTTCAAGTTGTTCTCTCTGAGGGAAGCCAAGACTGAAAGAGCCAAATGTTAAATTTTGCAATAAGCCTTCATAGACTAAACATAGGTAATATTTATTTAGCACATTCATGGTACCAGACTCTTACCAAGCACTTTCTATATTGTATAATCACTTTTAAACTTAAAAAAAAAAAAAAAAAAAAAAAAACCCTTCAAAACAGATACCATTATTCCCATGGTGAAGATGAAGCACTATAGTTGAGGAAATATTATACTCACCAGCAAGTGCTGTTGTCAACATTTCCAGTTTTTCTCATACCAAACCAATGATAGGATTTATTTCCCCGCACTTTGTGAAACTGGGCATGGTCATACTAAGGCTAGAAGACATTAAAAACCAATTTCTGAGTGTCCATATTTGCTTCCCTCTGCCACATTGCAGAGGTGAAGACTCTATTATTCTGAGTGTCACTGAGTTGAAAGAAGCAGATCAGAGCCTCTAGATGATCTGCTATGGGCATAAAGTATGAGATAACAAATGTTTATTGTTTATGGCCACTGATATTTGCAGATTATTTCCTTAACTTAGATTCTCTTGAATGGTGTAGGAATTCAAACCCCAATAATCTGAATCTAGAAATTATTATACCACCTTAATAACCACATAATATAATAACCATATAATTCTTATAAACCTTGAAATAAATATAACAATGTAAATAAAATTTAAGTAAAGAAGAGACTTGAAAATGTTCCCCAAAAATGGACTAGCACAGCGCCAGACCAGAATCAAGAATGTGGCAAGATTAGTTTAGAAAGTTGATTACACAGGTGGAGCTAAAGGTTTGTTTAGCGGAGTAACTAAGTTATGCTTGGTGAGATAGGATTGGAGCCAAAATAGGAAGGAAATTGGATGTCAGACTAAATTTTTTTTTTTTAATTTAGGAGTTCACGTGGGCCGGGCGCGGTGGCTCAAGCCTGTAATCCCAGCACTTTGGGAGGCCGAGACGGGCGGATCAGGAGGTCAGGAAATCAAGACCATCCTGGCTAAGACGGTGAAACCCCATCTCTACTTAAAAATACAAAAAACTAGCCGGGCGAGGTGGCGGGCGCCTGTAGTCCCAGCTACTCGGGAGGCCGAGTCAGGAGAATGGCGTAAACTCGGGAGGTGGAGCTTGGAGTGAGCTGAGATCCGGCCACTGCACTCCAGCCTGGGTGACAGAGTGAGACTCCGTCTCAAAAAAAAAAAAAAAAAAAAAAAAAAAAAGAAAGAAAAAGAAAAGGAGTTCACGTGAAGCTATTAAAATATGTTATGCAAAAAAGTAAGTATTGTGAAAGTATTCAATCTGTGAGACATGATTGAAGAGAGACTGAAGAAAATTCACTTGACTCTAGTGCATAAAATGGACCGAAGAAAATAAGAGCAAATACAAAGAGGAAGAGAAGGAAGAGATGAAGAAAAAGAAAAGAAGAGCAGACACAATGAGGAAATGTAGGAATGAAGTCTGAAATATGCTTCTAGCAATTAGAACAGAATTATTTAAAAGGGAAACATGATGGTGCTTTTCCATTGAGTAACTATGGGAGAAGAAAGGTGGCCACAAATTATAGATGACTCAAGAATTAAAGCTAAGTGGTTAGAAGTCAAGGACATCATCATTACAAACATTAGGATCCCAGAAGGAGGACAATAGAGGATTAGAAATAAATAGCTTGAAAATTCTCAACTGAAGCTCAGGACAACAGTTAGGACTAGAAGTATAGAATTGTTATTTTTCGCACATTGACACAGTGTCTGGATTTGGGGACTATAAATCTTATTCGAATGAGGGAAGTGAGAATAAATAAAAGCAGGTAACTGTTTTGAAGAAAGAACTATTTTGTTTCTCATAAACTCTGAAGGTATGAAATATGATGTACGCTGTTAACAGACAGAAATGGTTTTCATGATTTGCTCGTGGTTGTCTCTGATTTCTAATTTCAGGTTAGCATATATATAGGTCTCAGTCATTGAAGACTGAGAAAACCAAAAAGCAGCTCTATTTTTTTTTTCCTACTACAGTAACCATAAACCATCTAAAATTGTAAGAATTCTTCATATTAAAAACTATATCTTAATTGTGTAAATGTCATAGCTATTTCTTGGTTATTTTGTATTTAAATAACATTTTCTTTTCCAAATTTTATGTGAGGAAAAATCCTGCTACTACCTAAATACTTTTGTAGTTAGAGTCAGTCTTAAACACTTGAAAATTATATTAGCAAAAAATAAAAGGATAACAGTGTCAATACTAGTGGACTGTGGGAAGAGGGATTGAAACAATACAAACCCGTATAGGAAACCCTCAACTGAAGCTCAACATACACTCCTTTGTTTTCCCTTTGTCCTGTGTGGGGCCAGAAACCTCACCTCCCACTAAACAGTGAATTGCACGTGTCTGGAGACAGGCTACATAGATCTTCCCAGGCTCCTTTCACATTTGTCCCTAGGGAGAAAAACAGTAATTACTCCCTGCTCAAACCGGCACCCGTTAATCTTTCCTGGAAAACAGCAATTTGCAATCATCAGGCGCACATTGAAATCTTATATAAGCAGTTTTAAAACGTATTTCTGGAATCCCTGGAAAAATATTATCATTTGGATCTTCCTTACTCTAATTTGGTATTTACTTGAGTACTCATTTAGAAAGGTAAGTTGCAGAGGAAGTTGAATGGAGTTGTGTTTTAGAAAAATGGGACTATTTTGCCTCTTTAAAATTACCTAGTAAGAAAAAAACTTATGTCTAATCTTTCATATCCCAAATCATAGAGAAATTTAGTCAATAATTCTCAATAATTTCTATTATTGAGACAAGAAATGGGATTGCAGAAGCCAAGCGAAAATTCCCCCTTCACTCGCTGAAGATTCACTGAAAAGTCAACTCAGAAAAGGTAGATTAATAAGAAAAAAAATGAATACCATTAATAAATGCATACATGAGGAGCATCACAGAGTCTTTACTCACCCCCACAACGTGGTGCAGAAGCTTATATACCATCTTGAGGTTACAGAAAAGGTGGAGTTCAGAACATGACCCAAAATAGATTATGATGATAAATCAAGTCATAGTGACGAGACAGGAAGGGAGAGAAGAGGAGCACCTTGGCTAGCAAAGGAGGTATTATTATGTAGATGAAACCTCACAGGTAGCAGCCCTCAGAGAGAATAAACAGCAAATGTTTCTCTCAGATTTTAAGGTGTCAGACTCTCTGATCATCTTTCCTACATCTGGCCAAGTAAAGACCTGGCCGCATCAATACAAATTCGTACAGATGCAAATTTTCTCTCCAAAACAACAGCTTTGCAGGGCTATTTTTGTTTGCTGGTCTTAAACTGCTATCTCAAAATATAAGGTAAAAGAAATATATTTTGGGGTAAGATATTTTTATTTCCTTCAGGATAATTGTACAAGGTGCTAATAATACTGAGATGAGAGAGGATGATACTCTCTAACCCCAAGACTTAACAATGAAGAAACAGTAAGGTCAGGGCTAAGAGGCTATCAAACCTCACTCAAGGGAATTTATGCCTCTGTTCTTATATGTTTCATCTTTGGTTTTACAATAAAATTGAAGGAGGAAAGGATTCCCTGAATAAACTTATATATCTTTTACTGCATCAACTAGTACCTACAGTTCAAATTTAACATAATTATGCCAAAGTTACATGGCAAAAGAAACAAAAATATTTGACCCTAAAATATGCCTTGTTTTAACATATTTCGACATGCCTATTCAGAGACCTTGCAGACAACACTAGCCTAGTGAAGCTGCCTTTCATGGAGGAAAACTGCATCTGAAGAGGAAATAAAGTGAAGTAAACAGGCACAGCTGAGATTTCTCTGAGGCCATCCCGCATCTGGATATAGGAAAGATTAAGTGAAAGTCTGACATCTCTAAAAATCTGACAGAGAAACAGTAAGTAGAGGTCACTATCTATTGTTTCTGAGGGCTGCTGTCTATGAGGTTTTATGTTTCTAAGAAGATCACCTTTACTACCCAAGCCTCCTCTTCTCTTCCTTCAGTAACCTGTCTGGCCACTATAACCTGACAGGCTTCTTTCTGAGCCCCTATTCTTTCTGTAACCTCTGGATAGTATAAAAGAATCAAGTATTTGCCTTTCTTTGAGTTTTCGTATTTTATATGACTCCCTTACATATGTGTGCGCATAAAATGTGTGCGCTTTTTTTTTTTCTATTAATCTGTTTATTATCAGTTTGTTCTATAGACTCACCTTATCAAACTTGCTGGGGAAAAATTGGAACTTTCCTGCAAATGGTCAAGTAGGAGACATACCAGAGTGGAGGCTTGAGATCTTGATTCTAGGTGCCATACAAAAGACCATCAGGATAGCGAAATCATAGAAAGAAGAGCTTTTTTGCTGATATTCATTTGAAAACCATGAAGAAAAAGTCTTTGACATAGGCTGAAGGTGCTCTCTTCAAAAAGGGAAAGAACAGGTTGGACTTCATGCTTCATAGGGCCTGCATCACACAGTAGCGTCATACATATGCAGCAAGGGGAAAAGTTACATGTCTTTCTGAGGGAAACCAAGCACATGCACAATGAGTAAACCTAACTATGACATACTTTCCATGTTCACCTTGGAGCAGAGTGCTGGCATAAAAATGGATGAAATGTGTCTCTTTACATCAAAAGGTGAGCTATAGGACACAAAGACCATTTGTGCACAGACCCTACAAGTTTGCTGAAACTGGTTTAAGGTCTGTTATTGCTTATCAGCAAAGATTATAAGGCCAGTTCTCTGTCTAATCAGAGTTGTGGTAGTGGTCTGGGTTATAAATTAGAGTTAGGAAGAATCTGATAGCTCCTATTGTTAAAGAGTTTACAACTGTAGATATTTAGGAATTTGCCAAGCCAACTAGACCCTAATTTTGATCTCAACTCACATAAGTTTCCCTCTGCCATATCTCACTATTTCTGTCACCTTAAGCAAGACATTTAAAATCATCTCACCTTCCTGGGAGTGAATTTCTTCACTGGAAAATTTATATATATATATATATATATATATATATATATTTGTGTGTGTGTGTGCGCACGTGTATATATATGTGTGTATATATGTATATATATGCATAAATATAGATAATATAATGTGTATATAATATACTATATAGACACATATATGTGCATATATCTACATGTCTGTGTGCATATATATGTGTGTATATATATGTCTATATATATGTGTGTGTATATGTGTGTGTGTGCGTATATATACTTTTTTTTGTTTGGAGACAGGGTCTCGCTTTGTCACCCAGGCTGGAGTGCAGTGGCCTGAATAGGTCTCACTTCAGCCTTGACCTCCTGGGCTCAAGAGTTCTTCCCACCTCAGTCCCCCAAGTTGCTAGGAGTACAACCGTGTGCCACCACACCCAGCTAAATTTTGTATTTTTAGTAAAGATGGGATTTAGACATGTCGCTCAGGCTGGCCTCCAACTTCTGAGCTCAAGTGATCTGCCCATCTTCGCCTCCCAAAATGTTAAAATTACAGGCATGAGCCACGGCGCCTGACCCAGAGATTTATATTAAAGTGATCACATATTTTTTTTCTACTCAAAGAGCCAAATATTATGTTATTTTATTGATTTTTTTTGTCCATGTGTAATATTTGGGATAATTTTGGCTCCCTAATCAAGTTGCAAATTCTTAAATAAAAAATTGAAAATAGGACCAAAAAAAAACCTAGTAATTTTTTAGTACAAAATGGAAACCTTTTCTTAAATATCTACAACAGGGATGTCCAGTCTTTTGGCTTCCCTGGGCCACATTGGTAGAAGAGGAATTGTTTTGGGCCACACGTAAAGTATACTAATGATAGCTGATGAGCTAAAAAGAAAAATCTCAAAAAAAATCATAGCATTTTTAGAAAGTTTATGAAGTTGTGCTGGGCTGCATTCAGAGCTGTCCTGGGCCATATGTATGTCACTCATGGGCCATGGGATAGACAAGTTTGATTTACTTGAAGAAAAAAGATGATTCCAGTAGCTCTTACTAAACACTTCACAAATAGGAGAGTATTTACCTGCAAGAGACAAACCAAAAAAAAAAAAAAAAAAAAAAAACAAGGAAATTATATGAAGTTCTCTTGCCCTAGTGATTTATTTTATATTTTATTTTATTCTGTTTTATTTTATTTCTATTTTTTGAAATGGTGTCTCACTCTGTCGCCCAGGCTGGAGTGCAGTGGTGGGATCTCGGCTCACTGTAACCTCTGCCTTCCAGGTTCAAGGGTTTCTCATGTCTCAGGCTCCCAAGTAGCTGGGATATTGGCACTCAGCACCATTCCCAGCTAATATTTATTTATTTATTTATTTTTAGTAGAGATGGAGTTTCACCACGTTGGCCAGGCTGGCCTCAAACTCCTGAACTCAAGTGATCCACCCACCTTGGCATCCCAAAGTGCTGGGATAACAGGCCTGAGCCACCGCACCCTGCCCACCCTAGTGATTATTAAAATGACACATTAGCAAGAACAAATATAGTCTTCCTGTAGGAAAAAGAAGAGATATTTGTCAGACCTAACTTAATATGTGATTATTTGATGGGTTTCTTACTAAGCTAAACCACAGGAAGAAAAAAGAGAGTATCAAGGAAATTATTTCATCACTCATATTATTCTACTAGTGTTTTCTTCTATGTCAACAAATCTACTGTGAAGTGTAGAACAGAATATATCCAAGTTTAATGCAGAATTTTAGATAACAATACAAAATTTGATAGCAATGAAAAGTTAATGTAAACATTTTTAATGGAGTCTGATTTGTTACGATAGTCATGGTACCACTCAGTGAGGTTTACCATAGGAAAATTCTGCATTTGCCATTTGAATTTTGACAAGTGCCTAAAAATATGATTTTATTATGACTACAATTTTCATCACTTCTGGGTATTTTAACCTTGTATTTCATTATTTCTAATGACATGGGTGGCTACATAAACCAGAAACATATGAGAACCATGAGCTCCAAAAGAAACTACAACTCTTAACATAGGGTTATTTACTTCTATTGGAACTAAGTTGCAAGCAAGCCCTAGCTTGGTGGTCTCCAAAAAAGGGTTTTGGAGCCCTGCATTTGTTTTATGAAACTCATATAGAATGTCAGACAAAATTACCAAACTAAAATATTAGAGTCTTTAAGCAAAAGTTAGAGTTAAAGAAGGCCAATTTGGAAATTAGGGTCTAATGGGACTAATTATATAGCCTGATCTTTTTGTCCTAGTTACAAAGGCTTGTAGAAAAGGTACTCACCAGTGTATCCAAACACAGAGATCAATCAAGGTACAAGAACATATTTAATCTTAGCAGATGTGTTATTATTTAAATATTGGAAAATAAGATACCTGGGGAAAGAATTATCTGTATCTCTCTATCTACCTACCTACCTACCTACCTACCTATCTATCTATCTATCTATCTATAGTATTTAGGCAAAGTATTATCTTTGCCTAAACATGTGTGTATATATACACACACACACACACATATACACAGTATATATACTCATATATACATATATACACATATATACGTGTGTATCTATACATGCATATATACATACACTCATATATGTGTGTGTATATATATGCACACACATATACACACACACATATATGCACACACACACACACACACGTATTAGGCTTACTTGAAGTTTCCTCAATCAGTCATCCTGATAAAAAAGAGTCACGTATTAACTAACATTGCACTTTTCTTAACATGGTAGAACTACCAGTAAGATGGAACTTGGTTATAAGGCAGTTATAACTGGGATATAGATTAGTTTCAAAGTCAAATTAATGCTAGAATAGTAGCCACATAGCTATGGTGAAAATTTACAGAAAAATGGTTGCTCAAATTACAAAGTAGAAACTGAAAAGTTAACAGTGTAACCACTCAGATCTTTTACCATGACACTCAAAGGCATCATTAAATGGACTGAATAATGAATAGAGAATATGCCAAAGTTTTCTAGATGACCATTTAAATTTTCATGGTAAAATAATTTCAAAGATAAAATGCCTATTATAACTAAGACATATATTGATAAAAGCAAGTAAAATGAAATATTATATGATTAACCAATGAATTTTTAAACCTTCATACCTTAATTATTCATTCAACAAATAGTCATAGAAAAACTCTTGTGTGTCAAGGTGCTATACTAGTTTCTGGGGATAGGTACAATTTATATCAATAACTTTTTTTTTTTTTCAGAGAAACACTAACATTTGTGAAGAAAGCATCTTACAGCTTTCTACATGGGTAGAAAGAGTAGTCTGAAATAAAGAGTGTAGTCCTAAGATTGAGCACAGTTGGAAAGAAGGCAACAATCTATCCCGTAAATGCCAAATCATGTTCCCAAAATAGAAACAAGACTAGATAGTCCCTCAGAACAATGAAGGCTGACATTTAATACTTTTTGAATTCCAGCCCTGTAGCAGCTTGGAAAGTCATATTAAAAATGGCTTTAGGTGAACGAATAGTACAGGCAAGACATTGTATTATTGAGCTCAGTGATGAACAATCATTGTCAACCAAAATTTCTTTCCTTTTTCTGAATGAATGACAATGAACAGAAGGAGGAAGAGTAGATAGTGGAAGGAAACAATAGGCTCTGAGAAAGTTTATCTCTGCCCTACAATAAAAAGTGAAATACTTTGTTCTAAATTAATTGTAAATTGATTTTATATATATATATATAAAACTTTTTGTATATGTGTATATATGTATGTATATTCAGATGGGTGTGTTTATTTCTATAATAAAGACTTCCCAATGAGAGAGATATGATTTCAACTCCTAAAATTCTTACCAATCCTATTTTCAAAGCACTGAAAAAATTAAATTACTGTTTTATTGTCAGATAAAGACTAGAAACTAATGGTTTACTGGCATGATCCTATCAGATTTACGTTTTCTTTTCAGACTTCTATGTATATACCAGACATAAGTAGAAAAGGTCCTGAACCAAACTAAATAGTAAGTCAGAAGGCTTTCCTGTAGGAAGACACAACTATGGTTTGTTTCACTAAGTCTTCCTACTCAACAGTATATATTTTTTAAACCAGAACTCTTTGTTTGTTAATAATAGCCTCTTTCCAAAAATATTTTTTTTCTTTCTGTGTCAATTCTAATGCTTTGTTATGGTCAAGGGTTAGTCAAGCACGTGCTGAGCCATGAAAATACTGAATAACATGGTTTTTTTTGTTTTTTGTTTTTTTTTAATGTTGAAGATTTCTGTATTGTTATAAAGAAAACTAACCCTTTTGAAAGGTCGATTCTATGCCCCATCTCCTGTCACCCCAATACTCTAAAGAAGGGAATGGAAGTAGTTTAAAAGCACTGAAAGTTTTTTTTTTTTTTTTTTTTTTTTAATATAAATAGAAACTTGGTCTTTATTGAGTGGAAAAAATTTCCACTGAAAGTCAAATATTTTCATAATGAAGGAATAAAAAAGTGATCATTTTACTGAAGGGGTGTTTTATTTGATGGCCGGGAAGACACCCTTGATATTTATTTTATTCTGGTAGCCACATCCACTGAAGTCAATGTCTCTATTTAAAAGCTCATTACTACTACTGAAACCAAATAGAAATAATGAACAGAAAGCACAACCCATCAGAAATTCCATGTTTCTGTTCACAGAACACACTCTTTTGTCACTATTTCCCCATATGGAAAATGAAGTAAATACTTAATGGTAAAAACACATTTTTATAGGCTCAAATGATAGGTACTAGAATCCAGAGGAACTGATTATAGATCCAAGTCTCTAAATGACAGTACCTTGTAACTACTAGCTGATTATGTTGTGCTGATTTATTTATAATCAGAATAATAATTTGACTCCCCAAAGAACTCATTATCTAATAAGTAAATGATGAAATATTATCTAATTGTTAATGACCACTGGAAAAATCTCTCTCTGCAACTCTCCCAGTCTCTACCGTAAAGTCTTGTCTTATAAATTCAGAAAGATTAATAAAACATGTCTTTCATAAAAAGACTTGCTATGTTTCATGTGGAAAACCATGTATGCCCTGGGGAAAGGCTAGAGTTGTAGCTTGAGATTTGTCTAGGACAATGATGCAAAACTGAAACTGTAAATTAGAAATTTCTAATATCTCAGACAAGTTAAAACATTATCCTGCCAACCACCACCCTTTAAAATTTTTTCTTAACAATACTATCATCTGTCCCTGGCCTAGAGTGTCACAGAGAATAGGAAATCTAACGTTCTCTCTCATTCTTTGCTCTAAATTCTAACGGTACAAATGAATGGGGAATCTATATCTTTTATTAGGGTGGGAGAATGTACAAATTTGTAAATAGTGTCCAAAAATTGTTATTCACTCAAAATACACAAAAACTACATCATTTTAAGAGCAGAAAAGTTAAGTTTGGTGTACTGAAAGGCTAAACAACTTCAACAATCTGAGAGCATAGTTTAAATTTGTGTGTTGCATTCACTTATAAAGAAACACACTGTTGTCTAAAGCCTATTTTTGGACTTAAAATATACTAATTGGCTTATACACCCAATTTGGACTAAAAATTTATTATATATACATTTGTTTATATATTTTAATATTCATTAAAAGGATATGTTGAATATATTGCCTCCATCTATAATATGCAATACCTGTGTTATGAATATATTTATTATATGTATTATATATTGTGTTATATTACATAATAGTGCTACATATATGTAAACAATTTAGTAAAATTATGTTTTTATCCTTATGCTAGTAATAACATATATTAAATACAAATACATATAAACAAATTTTTATGGCTACTGAGAAAAATCTTACATGATTATTTTGATAATCTTTTGCAGTAAGATGAAAATATCACTTTATAGAAAGAAAAAGTATCATTAAATTTCTATATTGTTAAAATATTGCACAGAGATGTCTAATACACTTTAAAATTTTAATTTAATATTTGTTATATTGACAATGCAGATAAACATGGCATTAACTATTGTACTTCAGAAATTGCTGAAAATTTAGTAATAAATTATGAGAGTAGGCTTAATTGGAATATTCTTTCAGACAGAAAAGCAAAGGCTTATTTGTCTTATTTAAATTTTATCTTAGTCCATACCTCTATTTTTTCTAGAAGATACTATCATGGAAAATCATCAAGAGAATTTTGCTATTCATTGAAAATAAATTAAGATAAGTCTCTTCAAGTACAACTGAAAATAATGTAAACTTTTCTGATATACAAATCCCATTTAATTTTTTTTTGTATATTAAATCAAAATTTTGTGGTGTAGGTGACAAACTGCTATTTGTTTGACCCAAGTGGCCAGGATGGAGTGCAATGGTATGATCTCAGCTCACTGCAACCTCCGCCTCCCGGGTTCGAGCAACTTTTATGCTTCAGCCTCTCGAGTAGCTGGGATTACGGGCGCCCACCACGAAGCCCAGCTAATTTTTGTATTTTTAGTAGAGACAGGGTTTCACCATATTGTCCAGGTCTCGAACTCCTGACCTCAAGTGATTCTCCTGCCTCGGCCTCCCAAAGTGTTGGAATTACAGGTGTCAGCCACTGCCCCTGACCGAATACACATTAAGTTTTTAAAAACTTTTCATTTCTGAAGTTAAGGAGACATATCAACTTGTTATAAGCTGATTTTATAAAGCAATTAGAAAAACTAAACTTTGGGTTCTCAAGATTGATTAATTCAATAATTCCACTATATTTGGTAATAATTAAAAATTTAATGAAACAAAAAATTTGAAGTATGCATAATACCATATGTGGTATGTAGTAAACAATTTGTAAGTATTAGTTTCAATAGAAAAATGAGTCTTAAATCTGGCTGCACATTAGAATAAAGGGAGCTTTTAAAAAATACTCACATCTTTTAAAAAATACTCATACCTGTGACTCATCTTCACAAATTGACTATCTGATCTTAAATGAGAGAAGTATCTTCCTCCAAAAAATTCTGATGCATAACTGGAGAGTTAAGAACCATTGACCTTGCAATAGTAGAAATCTACTTTTAATGTAAGTACATACTAAATATCTTCCAGAGCACATACAGTTAATTAAGCAGTATATTGCATAACATTTATTTTTTCCCCACTTATGATTTAATGTTTCCTTAAAAAGTGAAATATGGGCTGGGCACGGTGGCTCACTTCTGTAATCCCAGTACTCTGGGAGGCCGAGACAGGCAGATCACTAAGTCAGGAGATCAAGACCATCCTGGCCAACACGGTGAAACCCCATCTCTACTAATAACACAAAAGTTAGCTGGGCATGGTGGTGTGTGCCTGTAATCCCAGCTACTTTAGCTTCTCAGCTGAAGCAGGAGAATCGCTTGAACCTGGGAGTCGGAGGTGGCAGTGAGCTGAGATTCTGCCACTGCACTCCAGCCTGGTGACAGAGCAAGACTACATCTCAAAAAAAAAAAAAAAAAAAAAAAAGGCAATGTGGCAGAAAACTAAATAAAAGAGGCTAAGGAAATTCAATAGTTCTAGCAAAAGAGATGGGATGGAATTCATAAATAGAGTCACTAAAAGAAATATATAGATGAAAGAAATAGCTTTTAAGCGGTTCCATTAAGCAGTTTTTACTAAGTTTATCTTTAATGTTTGCTGTGGAATCTATCGCTTCCCCAGGCTTTGAGAAAAAGGCAAGTTCTGGGATGTTGATGTGCTATCCACAATGTGTTACAGGAAAGTAAATCGCTTAGTAAACATTAAAGTAAGTTTCCCAAATGATTTTGGTTGCTCTTTTGTTGTCATAATCATGTTCATAAAACTATTTGTATCAGACATATTGACGTTGCTTCCAGTATATAGACAGATTTAAAAGTGAAACATAAATCTTTCAAAATATTCTATTAAATATAAATTAAAAATTTGAAAATTATTTCCCCTAAAATATTATTTCTTAAAAGTATATGTAAAAATATATTTAGAAGACATCATAGTTTTCTCTTTCTAAGATTTATGAAAGTAGGTATTTGTGCATGAGGCTTAATGCATAAGTAATTTGGAAAATACTTCTTTTGTCATGAAAATCTTTTTCCTCCTTAGTTCGACATTCCTTTCATGAAAAACAAACAAACAAATAAACAAAGTACATCAGATATATAAACTTCTGCAGTTGATAAATTTCAGTCAGGAGAGCCAAATCCTCTGTGTGAATTGGATACTCTTAGTTGCTTATATTCAAGGCCCTCTATGCGGGCATAAAAATGCATGAAGTGACTAGTCAATTAGTCTTTCTTCTCAGGAGGTCTGGTTTTGGCCAAGCATACAATAAAAGGACTCTATTAACTTAATTCTATCTGCAATTTGTGTACATGACCCAAATCACCTCAGAGTAAATTATGATTAGTTGTTCCAATTCATGAAAGAACTAGGACTAGAATCACACTTGAGGTCCACAGGGGGATGGTGAAACTATGAAGGAATTGTGTGCAGCACCTGCCCATACCATGCCCTGCTTAATCAACTGCCTCTCCATGGGGCACTGGAAAGAAGGCTGGAAGATCACCAAGAGCTGTTTACACAACTGGAACCATTCCATCTCAACTCCAGTGAAGCAAACAACAGTGAAAGGGTCCTCTATTCCAATCATCCAATGAAAACAATATGAAGTGGACATCTTGGGAAGTAAATCACCAGGAACATTAAGACATCAGGGAGAGAACATTTTTTTAAGTAGTTCAATTAATCAATTTTTACTGTTTATCTCTAGTGTTTGCTGTGGGATCCATTGCTTACCTAGACTATGTTAGACAAAATGTTGATGTGCTATCCAAAAGAAAGTGAGAGAAAAATCATATATGGGTTACAACACAGTAAAATCTTCTTTTTCTCATTACATGCTTCATTGAGTAGGCTCTTCTTTACTTATTTTCATAGCCTTCTATAGCTCTGTGGGTCTAAAGTTTCCAAACACACTAATTATTTAATCTATATTTCCATATAAAAAGAGTTTATATAGCATCTGAAATGGATATATTTTCTAAATAAAAATTCAGTTAAAATGAGGATTTTGGACTGTTTTTCAATTCTACTTCTAACTTAATTTTCCATGATATTTTTGTCATTTGGATCTTTATAATTCTTATTATGAGCATATTCTTTGTTAATAACGTTATTTTTTTTTTTTTTTTTTTTTTTTTGAGGCGAAGTCTCGCTCTGTCGCCCGGACTGGAGTGCAGTGGCCGGATCTCAGCTCACTGCAAGCTCCGCCTCCCGGGTTTGCGCCATTCTCCCGCCTCAGCCTCCCGAGTAGCTGGGACTACAGGCGCCCGCCACCTCGCCCGGCTAGTTTTTTTTTGTATTTTTAGTAGAGACGGGGTTTCACTGTGTTAGTCAGGATGGTCTCGATCTCCTGACCTCGTGATCCGCCCGTCTCGGCCTCCCAAAGTGCTGGGATTACAGGCTTGAGCCACCGCGCCCGGCCAATAACGTTATTTTTTAACTGGACTGGGAATAATGAAAGGATTTTATGTTTGTCTACTTGGGAAAACTGTACCTTGACAAACAGAAAACAAAGGCAAAATTGTACTGTACTAAATATTAAACTTTATATCCAACACACTATTTCAAAAATGGAAAAATAGTTAAAAGTTAGCTATCTCCAAGTAGATTATATATGCCAAAGATGAAGAAAGCAGTTGGAAACTCTGCAGCTCTGAAATGCTGTTGTGATTAGCAGGAAAACACAACAAAATGCTCACATCAGTGTTCCTTAATCAGTGACTCAGAACAAACACGTTGGCCATCAGATTAACAGACTTTTCCACAGGCAGATCCAGTAAATATAGAAGACTGAAACTATCCAAAGATAAACTATAAAACTAGAAATTGCTGTATGTGGCCTCCAGTTATTTTATTCTCTATGCTTGCTAGACTATTTACCAGGATTCTTTTTTCTTATTAAGGGAAGAGTAAGCAATACATCTCTGAAACATGTGTCAGTTGTTTAAAAATGTGCAAGGGCAAGGCAAAAGTGTGATTCCACTTCCACAGAGCAAAAGCAAGCATTTCAAACTTACAAAAAAACTTTCAGCCATGTATGAAACTTTTCACCTAGGCGTTTATTCTTGCCTTCTCATTCCTCATGTATGCATGCATAACGTCATCAAGATTTTTTTTAATGATAGACATATATCCTATAATTGTTTTCATAATGTATTCTGCAAAACATGCTTTTTACTCTCATATGATTCCTCAAGCAACAGTACAAATAGATATACTAGGAAATCTTAACATAACACAGATTGCTGCCAAATTGTCAGCTGTTGCTGGATGAATGGTGAGACTGAGACACATTTTTACCGCCTTGGGTTAACCGTTTTAGATGACACATCTGTATACAGTTGTCCAGTTAATATTAGTATAAGTCTTCACTGAGGTCATAAATAATATAACTAAGAAAACTAGAGGTGCAGTGATGCCTTTCCTCTGGAATGTAATGTGAGGATTATAACCAGGATAGTTACCCTGTTGATCAGTCACAAAGCCTAAGCTAGTCCCTGGGGACTACTGAAAGCATTGCTAATTCTTCATGCCTTAAGTATGGAATCACATCCTAGAGACTTCAGTTACATACTGATAACAATTGCTTCTTTTCTGTAAGGCAAACCACACCAACCTTAGAAGAGGAGAATTAAAACGTCTATCCATAAATTTCATGTGCAAACACATGACAATGATTGCATTGAAGGTTGTCATCTGCTGCCATTGTCAGTAGTTTCATCAAGGGACAACTGCTAGTCATGCACTCCAGAGGTCTTTTAACTCTTAAATTTATGATTTCACACTTGAGACAAGTCTGCTGTCATTTAAAAAGACAAATGCAGATTCTAAAGAATTAATTTCCCTCTCAATACAAATGAAGAGGTATCCTTAGCCTCATGATTTTGTAGACTTTTAAAGAGGATCTCCTAAGATAACTGGAAAATTGCAAGTAAATGTGATGGTAGAATACATAAAAATTCCAATTTCTTGAAATATAAGTCAAATGAGAAAAAATAGTATTATAAATTATATTTTGTAGTGCCTTTGCAAATGCCACTTTATGACATTTTCATTCATGTACATTTCTTTTAAAATAAAATTGAAAGCCTAGCCCTCATAGAAAATTAAAGTGAAAACTTCTAGTCTATTATCAGAAAAAATAATTAGTTAAGGAGTTTAGGTAATTGTGATTTGATTCTGGATGATTTCTATAATTGTATCAGGTTATTTTTTATATATTTTTTATTTTTTTTTTGAGACGGAGTCTCACTCTGTCGCCTGGGCTGGAGTGCAGTGGCCGGTTCTCAGCTCACTGCAAGCTCCGCCTCCCGGGTTTATGCCATTCTCCTGCCTCAGCCTCCAAGTAGCTGGGACTACAGGCGCCCGCCACCTCGCCCGGCTAGTTTTTTGTTATTTTTTAGTAGAGACGGGGTTTCACCGTGTTAGCCAGGATGGTCTCGATCTCCTGACCTCGTGATCCGCCTGTCTCGGCCTCCCAAAGTGCTGGGATTACAGGCTTGAGCCACCGCGCCCGGCCATGTTATTTTTTTTAACTCAAAATTTATGTTCAACCAGTTCCTATAAAACATCAACTGTTCTTGGTAAAATAATTCATAATAAAGACAAATTACCATATTTTTCAGTGATGTGCCTATAACTTTGCAAACTAATTTAAAATTTATTTAATACTGGTAGCAACCATACAAAATAGCATAACTTATGAGTTTCTGATTTTTATATTAAAATTTTTATTTAATTTATTCTATCATTGTTATATGTGAACATGGCTTTTAGAGATTTTAGGCTTAATTTTAAACTTAGAAATAAAGAAGGCTGTATAATAGCCATATTTTGAAAATGCAGAGATTAAGAATTCTAATCTCATCCCTTCTTTGAAAAAGTCTCTTGATTGGTCTTTACCTCAGTTTTTACATCAGTACTGTAAATAAGGCATTAATAATTTAACTTGGCATTTTTTAGCATATTCACTTACCTGATTTACAGACATTTTAAATCAGAATTTCTTTATAATAACTTACTCATTGTTTATGAAATAACAACCAATGTAAAATAAAAACAGATCCATTATAAATAATTCTTATTTGAACCATCATGCTACATGAATTCAGTCAAATGTTAGCACTTAGAAAGGCTAAGTAGGGACTGAAACTCTACTTTCAGATGGGCTGACATTTATTTCTATTGATTTCTCATTTTTTCCTGGCAGTTACTCTTACCTATCACTCTTCTTATCAATGTCACCAGACCTACTTCTTTATTTTTTACCTTGCTCTAAGCCTGGTGGAAGAGGAGTACTTTTGTAGTCAATAGGGAAGTAGCATCTTCAAGTACGCATCACTGTCTTTGTATTAAGTGTATCCTCAGCCCGTAGCCTCTCCCGTCACTGTCCATCCTCCAGCTTTTCTCAGCTTTTCATATCCAAACCTCTAACTACTGCCCCTTTGAGGGAAATGTCCATGTTAACTGCAGTTGGTTTTCCACATATGTGCAGATGAAAGTCCTTTAGCATTTTGTGTACAAAACAAACAGCACCAATGTGTAACCTTTTATTTTCTTTTGTTCCTAGAAGGCTTACAGGAAAATAAAGTTGGGAAGACAGGAGGGCAGGCAAAGTTTTACTTTAATTTCTTCACTTTTAGTTGTTATTTACTCTGAGAGAACAAATTCTTTTTTGTTTGCTCCAAACATCAAAGTGCAAGAGGGTAAGCAAAAGTGTGTTTGAATTCTTTGTTGGAACAGGGAAGTACAGAATTTTTTTTTTTTTTTTGCACATGGATGTTGAACTATAGAGAAAGGGGATTCCTGTACTTCATAAAAGGTAATAAAAGAGTCATTAGCATTCTGGTAAGCACTGCTGTCTCCCAGGTACATGAGATAAAGGAAAGACAGACATTAAAACTCAAGAATGAATCAGCTACCTTTATTCCTTCCCCATCTGTGTGTCCTCCATCAACCTGTTATGTGACTAATGAAACTCTCTACTCTTCAAATACCCAAAGGTCATTCTTTTTCCTGAGCATTGACTACCAGTGCCTCAATATGTCTCCTAGGCTTGCCTGGCTGGAGCTCCCATGCAAAGGATTTGACAACCTTGTTTAGTGGTTTTTAGTGGGGCTTTTCTATTTTCTGTTGCTCAGAATTGGAGGTGGTAGGAATGAGTTCCAGGTTCAGTCATAATCAGTGGTTCATGTGTTCTCATTTTCGAAATAGGTATTCAGTTTCTGATATGAAAAGTGGTAAAATAGGAGATCAATGACTGGAATTTGCTTACAATAGCAGGCAGGATATATACTAAGTTAAACAGCTTATTTCAGGCTGAACATCTATACCATTCACTACTTGTAAGTTTGTTTTATGAGAGCTTGAAATTTCTGATATAAAAACCTTTAAAATTCAAACGTCTTGTTCATTCATGCTTCATTTACCTAGAAAATACACAGTTTTTTCATATACTTTATTAGTCATCTTACATAAAATTTTCCAAGTGGTAGAAAAAATAAATTTTGATTAATTAACTCGTTAATGTATTTAATAAACATTGAATATCTTCTGCATTAGGTGCTCTTTAACTTTATTTAAATAGATAAAGGACTCTTCCATGAAACTGCAAATATTTTAATATATCAGTAATATATAGGTACTTTTTAGTATACATTTCTTTTCACCTTTAGAGGCTCTCAAAGAAGATGACATTCTCCACAAAAGATAATAGTTGGAGTTAGGAATAGACATCTTGATATTTTTCCTTTTTTCACCTGGCCTTTCAGAGCTGAAAGGTCATTGAAAAGGAGGAAGTACTTTTAAGTGTATCCTATGTCTCGTGATCTCAGATTATTTAAATAAGAAAGCACAAGAAATGGAGAAGTTGCTTCCAAGAACAAGGATGTTTTTCTTTCATATTGCATTACACATGGACAGGTTCTCTGGGGCCTGAAAACTGCACAGCTGTGTGCATTTGTGTTCAAGATTAGGTTTATTGTGTTTAGCTTGCCTCTTCTTTTATGGTTACTCTTCCTCAGCTGTCCATCTTTCCATCTCACTTTCACATTTCAACTCTCAAAAAAATGTGGAGGTAATGAAATGTCTGGAATTTCTTTTGTGTATGGATTCAAAGTAATAGTGAAACAGACGTGCTCTGCTGGACACTGTCATTCATGAAATTATGCAAAATCTGCAAATAAGTGTTCAATTAACTGCTCAGACCAATTATAAAAAAAAATTAAGGAAAGTTTAGGAATTAAGAGCCTAGGAGGGATTAAAATTCAAATTGTTCAATGAGGCAAATTTCTGACAAAAAAATCTTACAATTTTGAATATGGACTATTTCTTATAAGAAATAACATTTTCCCCTTTCTTCCTCCCACTCCCAATCTCAAGTTTTCTGAAATCAGCCCAAATGACAAAATAACACAATCCTCACATTCCTATCCTTGGTTTACTTTTCCTTATTATCTAATTAATAATTAAATTTTATTTGTCTCATTTTTATTATTAATACATATTTACACAAATGTGCATATTAAATATGTGTATTTAGTATCTTAGGAATTTTGAAGTAAAAAAACAGAACATATTTGGGCTTTCACCTCCGTGTTGAGTGATTTTAGCTTCTTTTTTGACTTTTCCCCACAAAAAAGGAAAGGGAAATTTCTACTTAGTCTCTTGTTTTTACAGACATTCAAAATCTACTTACTTTCTCATTCTTAAAGAAATTAAATTTTCTGTCAGGCAAGGATGTCCTATGAGCAAAATAATGTATCTCATGCAAGATTTGAAAACTAATATGTGATATTTCCTAGAAATATTTTGTTTTTTATCAGACACATTTACTAATAGATTTCCAAGCACTAAAAAGTTAAGATTAATAGTTACTTCTGGAAGATCAAGGAACTCCCTGTGCTTGGCAGTCAGAGCTCAGAGGAGGCAGTATGCTCCTAGGCATAGGTCCTGCACCTTACACTTGGGTGAGACTGATATATTAGAGCAAAAGAACAAAGCTGGAGATTGGTCATGGTCCAAAACCAACTCCAAACTGACAGTTACAGCTCTGGATCTGTAGCTACCTTGGATAGTGTTGGCTCTTGGATCCCAGTATGAAACAGTTTATTTTTGCTTTTTAGACCAGACTTTGGGGTTCTTTTTAACTTGATTTGTTCATCTCAAAGTCTGAAAAACCAAAATGTATGAAAATTGTAGTATGAAAATTATAAAGCAGTATAAACTCTCCTTATTGAGTACTTCATTAACATGCCTATGATCTTAAATATTATTATTTTGGATTTTGCAAATGTGATGCTCTTAGTTTTCACTGTTCCATAACAACAAAAGTAGTTCAGAAAAAAAATAGCTAAATGTTCAGAATTAATAAAACTGCCACTGTTTACCAAGCATAAAAAAATTGTTGCTTTTATGAAGTTCAAAGAACTTATGGCTACTTGAAGTCTCCTAAATATTGTTTTGTGAATTTTGTATGTGTTACAGAGTAAATTGTTTTCCCCTTTGAAAATATTTCATTGTGAAGTGCTAACTTCCCCCAAACATGACTGAATTTGGAGATAGGATGTTTACAAAGGTGATTAAGTTAAAACGAGGTCATTAGAGTTTACCTGAATCCAACTGGATGGGGGCCCTTGTGAGAAGAGGAAATTTGGACACAGATTTGTATAGAGAGAAGGAATGTGAAGACAAAGGGAGAGGATGACCATCTCCAACCCAATAGACAGTCCTGGAATCAATTCTTCCTGTGGCCTTCAGAAGGAACCAATTCTATCTATACCTTATCTTAGACTTTTAGTCTCCAGAATGGTGAGAAAATAAATACTTGTGCTTTAATATATCTGATCTGTGGTTATTTGTTATGACAGTCCTAGCAAACTAATGTGGTATGAAAATTATCAATTACTTATGAGAAAATAAAACACATAATTTGAAAATGAATTAAAATTAGTAATATGCATAACTATATATATATTTAATTGCTATATTATCCAATTAATGTTAACTCGGTATGAATACAGTACTGTGGTTTTAATCTTGGAAAATGTACATTAAAACATATCATAATATTAAAGCATATATGGTAATAAAACAATACAGTAAATAATCACTAACAGAGCTTGATTAATCTGTATATTTGAGCCTGGTTTACTATAGTACCCTTTCATTACAGCAGCTAGAACTTTTATTTATTATAACCCATTAACATTTCTTTAAAATTTCTGTTTTTTGGAAAAGTATTTAGCTAGAAGTTTTTTAAAGGAATATTTCCAATAAAATATTTTAGTCTACCTATAAAATTAAGAAATGCAAATTCCTTCTCTAATTTTAATTTTATGTATTAACATGGAACATAAATGGATTTAGTCCTATGATTTCATAAATAAGTAGTTTTTCTTTGTATTTAGACATTCTTTTTAAATCAATGCAATGCCGGTATGAAGCGTGAATTTACAAAGAATTTTAATCATCGATGTATGAGTAACTGTATGGATTGCTTGGGTTGCTAAGGTAGCATTAACAATAATTGCAGGAACTACTCACTGCCTTCGTGATATTGCTAACTTTGACAGGAACATACACCTTTTCACAAATGAAAAACAAGACTTGAGTATGAGACATTTAACAAAGCAGTTAATGATTAATTGCTGAACAAATCAAATACAATAAATGTGAGTTAGAAGGAGTGAACACTGGGAATATAGTGGTTTTTAAAGACTACTTAATTGCATTGCTGCTGCTGTTTTTAATCAACTTTACCTTAAATACTAATATTCAGAAGTAGTTACAAAGCCATTTGTTTTGGTCAAACTGAAAGTTTGCAAAAATTTGGAATTAAATAAAGGAGGTTGATTTTGAGGTTAAGCTGCCAATTGTTAGTTTCAATTTTGATAAAATGCATCAATGCCTCTAATTTTTCATGAAAACATAACTCACTGTTTTTTTTTTTCTCACTAGAACAGAACTCATGTGTGTTAAGTCATAGTATTTGACCCATCTCCTTTCACTTGATTTCCCTCTTGAATGGTATTGTAGGGCTTACATAGACAGTTCATTGACACACGAGTGAAGTCATCTGTTTGTGTGTTCATTCTTTGGCTTGCTGCAAACTCAAAATTCTGGGTGTTTTAATCTCTGCTGTGCTAACTGCAGCAATTGGTACAACAACATGAATAACACATTAAAACAAATTATCATCCCAGCACTTTGGGAGGCCGAGACGGGCGGATCACGAGGTCAGGAGATCGAGATCATCCTGGCTAACATGGTGAAACCCCGTCTCTACTAAAAAATGCAAAAAACTAGCCAGGCGAGGTGGCGGGCGCCTGTAGTCCCAGCTACTTGGAGGCTGAGGCAGGAGACTGGCGTAAACCCCGGAGGCGAAGCTTGCAGTGAGCTGAGATCCGGCCACTGCACTCCAGCCTGGGTGACAGAGCGAGACTCTGTCCCCCCCCAAAAAACAAAACAAAACAAAAAAAAAAACAAAAAACAAATTATCATAAGTGATCATGAGAGATTTTTAAAGACAAGTTTGTTGAACAGTCAATGACACTCCGAAATTAGAAATTCAGGCAGAAGGGGACTTGTATTAGTTTCCCTGAGGGTGCTGTAATACATCACAAACTGAGTAAAGATAAATTTATTGTCTTACAATTCTGGAGGTTAGAAGTCTGAAATTAAGATGTCACCTTGACCATACACCCTCTACAATCTATAGAGAAGAGGTAGAGAAGACTTCTTCCTTGCCTCTTCCAGCTTCTGGTGTTTGCCAGCAATTCTTGGAGTTCCTTGACTTGTAGCTGTATCATTCTTCTATTGTCACATGGGTGTTTTCTCTCTTTTCTCTTCTTATAAGGACACCAGTCATATTGGAATAAGGACTCACCCTTGTCCAGTATGACTTCATCTTAACTAATCACATCAACAACAGTAGTATTTCCAAGTAAGGACACATTCTGAGGTGCTGGGATTTAGGACTTCAACATATTTTTTGGGGAAGACACAATTCAACATATTGAAAATGATCTCAAATGTGAGTAAAAGTTTACCAAGCTGAGAGGGTTAGAGCCCGGAAGCCAAGAAGTATAAGTTTCCTCAGAAACTAGTGGGGCTTTTTCAGAGTGGAAACTCAATAAATATTTATAGATGGAAGGAATGAATACAGGCATGGAGAAGAGCCCGTAGAAATGCGGAAAAGGCATATATTAGGTTTCTTTTGCTGCTGTAACAAATTACCACAAATTTAGTGGCTTAAAACAACATTTATGTATAATTTTATAGTCCGGAAGTCAGGAGTCTGAAATACGTCTTGTTGGACAAAATTAAAAGTGTCAGCAGAGCTGTATCCTTTTCTGAAACTCTAGAGGAAAATGCGTTTTCTTGTCTTTTCCAGCTTCTAGAAGCCCCCTGAATTCCTTGACTCCTTACTACTTCCTCCATCTTCAAGGCAAATAATGGCTAGTTGAGTCTTCGTCTCAGTGCCACCTCTCTGGTTCTGACTCTTCTGTTTCTCCCTTCTTCATTTAAAGAATATTGTGATTACATTTGACCCACCTGGATAATCCAGGATAATCTCCCTATTGTAAGGCCAGCTGATTGACAGCCTTAATTCCGTCTACAATTTAACACCCTCTTGCCATTTAATAGAACTATTCTCATGTTCAAGGGATTGGGAGACAAACATCTTTGAAGAACTTCATTGTTCTTGGTAGAAAATTTGTTTCTTCATAAACTGATAACAGAATTTTTTTTTTTCCCAGCCTGCCTCTGAGTTTACCTGTATATTGATTCATGCATGGATTCATTTAGAAATGTCTGCTATGCAACTGGCAACTAGGCAAGACTAAATTATTCCATTCCATGACCTCCCGATCTAGATAGGAAACTCTACATACACACACACACACACACACACACACACACACACACAATAATTGCAGCACAGTGTGAATTAACTCAGGTTCATTTATAGTTGAATGACAGCACAATGGAAGAACCCAAACATTTTTGTAAAAACAACAGGATTATGTAAACTTCATAAAAAAACTTGGCAATTGAAAATGTTCTCAAGCTTGGGTAAAAGTTTACCAATTATAAAAGGTAAGATCCAGGAAGCCAGAAAGGAGAAGTTTCCTCAGAAACTAGTGGAACTGGTGAGCCTTTTTCAGGTGGAAACTCAATAAATATTTACAGATGGGAGAAAGGAATATAGCCAGGGAGAAGAGCCTGTAAAAATGCAGACAGACAAACAGTAGAAGAGTATTTTCTGGGCACTGTAAATGGTACTTATCTCTTGGAGCAAATGATACAAAAAGGGAGGAGGTAAGCTGGTGTTGGAAAGAGTTTAAATTCAGGGAGGTGGACTTGTATGTCAGCCAAGGGAACTGAGACTTCACACAGGATAATGTTTCTTACCCTTTACAGGAAACTGGCCCTTTTAGAATCTAATGAAACTCTAAAATCTCTCTCCTCATATATATGCATATATGAAACTTCTATATGTAATTGGAAAAGTTATGAATATGCTAATTGAGATATATAAATCTTATCTATAGCCTGTAGAACTCAGGGTAAAAACCAAATGAAAGAGACCATGAAAAAGGATTAAAGAAAATATCTGCTATAGGCAATACGTATAGGAAGTTACTACCAAACCATGAAGAAGTTTGTAATCTAACTGGAATTATGTTCATAAAAATCACATTGTCCTGTTAATGGAGTTGAAGAGGATAAGATTGGAGACAGAGGAATAGGAGACTAGTTCTCAAATGTCCGGATGAGAAATCCAATGGGCCTGTGCTAAAGCAATAGCACTCTATTTTCCTGTCTTAAGATAAACATTTTAAGAAGGTTCTTATTTATTTGGTATACCATTTAAGAAATTAGGGTATAGGAGAAAATAATACAGAATGCATGAAGAGGAATAATACCAGTAAGTATTACAATTCTGGAGTGTTTTAATAATATTAAACTGGATTCACTATTTCCAATAGATTTTAATGGATAAAATATAGGTTTCCTGAAAGCAAACTATAAAAAGGCATAGAGAGAAAACACTGTGGCATCAACAAGACAAGCAAGATGTATATCAAGCAAGGCTTATTTTTAATAGTTTTACTGAGGTATTATATACCATACATGCCATAAAATTCACCTATTATAAATGTACAATGACTTTTAGTAAATGGGTAGAGCTGCACAAGCTCCACCACAATCCAATTTAGAACCTTCCTATCACCTCTGAAAAGTTCTTCCATATTATGCTGACACCTCCACATAGCTAACCTCTGCTTCTAATTAGTGCAGTTAGAATCACACTAATGTTTCTGCCTCTAAGAATCTACTTTTCCTGGACATTTTATATAAATAGAATAAGGTAGTATGTAGTCTTTTGCACTTGGCTTCTTTCAATTAGCATGTTTTTTGAGAGTCAGCGCTGTTGAAGCATGTATCAGTAGTTCATCCTTTTATTAACACAGTATTTCATTTTATGGGGATGTCATATTTGTCTTATTCATAGATCTGCTGATAGAAACTTGGATTATTTCCATGTCTTGGCTATTATAAATAATGCTGCTATGAACATCTCATGTACATGTCTGTGTAGACATTTAAAAATGATTTGCATTTGTTTTTATTATTATATTTTTAGGGACAGGCTCTCACTCTGTCACCTAGGCTGGAGTGCAGTGGTGTGACCATAGCTCACGGCAACCTTGAACTTTTAGGCTCAAGTGATCCTCCCACTTCAGTCTGCTGAGTAGCCAGGAGTACAAATGTTTGTCACCACGCCCAGCTAATTTTTTTCCTTTTTTGACAGAGTTTTAGGGCGTCTCACTTTGCTTCCAGGCTTGTCTCAAACTCTTGGCCTCAAGAAATTCTCTTGCCTTGGCCTCCAAAATTCCTGGGATTACAGGCATGAGCCACCACATTTGGCCTGTAAAGCCTTTTAAAAATTTACTTTGGTGAAGTCCTAGGAGTGTAATTGCTGGGTCATATAGTCATTTAATGTTTAAAAGTTTAAGACACTATCAAACTGTTTTCAAAAGTGGCTGTGAAATTTTATATTTCCACAGGCAATGAATGAAGTTTCCGGTGTCTTCACATCCTTGCCACTCTTCCTATTGGTACAGTGATCCCAGTCTGTTTGTAGTGGTATCTCATTCTAGTTTTAATTTGCATTTTCTTGATTATTAATGGTGTCAAACATTCCTTAATTTGATTATTACCCATCTGAGTACCTGCTTTAGTGAAATGTCTATTTAAATATTTTACAAATCTGTAATTGATTGTTTTTGCCTTTTTGAGATGAAAGTGTTCTTTATATATCCAGCATAAAAGTGTTATTTCAGTTTTTAGTTAGATATTTCTTGCCAGTGTGTGGTTTATCTTTACATTTTCTTAATGATATCTACTAAAACATGGTTTTTAGTTTTGATAAAATTCATTTTATCAATTGTACCTTTCTGTGCATCATGTCTTTGGTGTCATTTAAGAACTTTGCCTACTCCAAAGTAGTAAATATTTTCTCTTATTTTTTTTTCTAGATGTTTTATAATTTTAGCTCTTACATTTGGGTCTGTGACCCATTTTGAGTTAATTTTTGATGAATCAAAATTTTCTCTTTAATGTCATTGTTCTCTTCAACCATTCAACCATTTGTTGAAATTATCATTTCCTCATTAAATTGTTTGGGAAACTGTCAAAGTCAATTAACCATAAATACAAGGATTTACTTCTGGACTTTGAATTCTCTTACATTAATCAATAGCCTTATTGTTCCACCAATAGTTAACTGTTTTCGTTACTACGGCTGTATAGGATATTTTGAATCAGGGAGTATAACTCTCCTATCTTTGTTCTTTCTCAAAATTGTGTAGCTATTTTAGGTCCTTCGCATTTTCAACAGGTTCTGGAGTCTGTTTATTTTTCATCTTTTTCTTTTTTCTTTGGTCTTCAGATGAGATCATTGTAATTGATCAATTTCAGTGGTTCTGTCTTCTGCACCTTGAAACTGCTTTTGAGGACTTTTTCATTTAAGTGGTAAAATATTTCATCTCTAGAATTTTTATTTTTAAAAATAATTTCTGTATTCTTGAGAAATTTTATTTGTTAGTTTATTTTTTATTATACCTTCCTTTAATTATTTAAAGGTGGTTGCCTTTTCTTTATTTGTAATACCTGTTTTAAATTTTTTTCTGCTAAATCCAACATTTGACAATGCTCAATTTCTATTATTTCTTTTTTTCCCAGAGTCTGGGTGACACTTTTCTATTTCTGTGCATATCTCATAATTTTAAAAACAATATAAACAATATAATGTAGCTACTCTAATTCAAATTCTGCCAGCTACCCTTCCCCAGCAAGGTTGTTATTGCTGGTTTGTTTCTTAGTATGTCTGTTTCTTTGTTCAGTAATTTGTTTTGGATAAATCTATCTCCTCCTTGGTGTGTGGCCACTGATGTTTTCATTTAACGTTTTGTTTTTAAATCTGAGTTTCCAGGATTTGCCCCTGTCTCTATATAGTAAAATTGTCAGCCAATAATTAGAAAAATGTACCAAACATCTGGAGCCAATAACATTTTTTCATTCTGTTGAATGGTCTATATGTAGGTAGGAGGTTGTATTCAAGTTCAGACTATGTCTGCCCTAGCTTCTATGCCACTGTAATCTTTTATGCCTCCTCTACACATGCGTGCAGCCTCAAGGTTGGCTGACAATGTATGGCTGGTTTGAGTCCTCTTAGGTCTCTGCTTTGCATGTACACCGACTCAAACAAGAGTATACTTGCTTTGATCATAACCAAAATGTATTTTCTGCTGTTAATATCATTGAATTTGGTCATTGCTCACCATTCCAATTTGTGTGGCTTCCTTTGACAAGCAGCCAGTTCTCATGGACTGTCTCATGATATCAGAACTTTCATGGCTACTCAGCCCGGAATGGGAATGGGAGCAAACCCAGGCCAGAAAGCCATGGGTTCCTACTGTTCTTATCTCAGTTTTAGCAGTTCAGCAATTATAAATGTGTCTCTGATAATTGTATGACTTTGCTTCATTTCCAGAACATGGAAATAGTTGGTTTTGTCTCTTATGTTCAGCTTTGCCATTGGTTTATGGGGAGGAAATTTGCTAATCTCCTCCCTTAGCCAAAGCTGGGAATCCTACTATATGCCATGAACTGTGCCCAGAATAAAGAAATCAGAATACAAGGTTGAATTCTAGTAATTTTCCAAATTTCTGACAGATTTCCCGGTTTTCTTCTTTATGAAAATACAATTATCACTTTTAACTCTTCTTTTTTTAGTCCATACAATACTATTCTACACTGTTAAAAATAATAGCTCTTTCTTTATTGAAAACTTATTATGTATCAAGAAAAAATGCTGACTACTTCACTTGCGTTAGATCTTAATAAACCTATAACAATTAATGTTTTTGTCTTCATTTTATAGATGAGATATTGTGGCAATAAGTTGCTTATGCTCACAGGTCTAAGAAATGGTTAGATAAGCTTAGCTAAGACCACTAAGCTAAGTAAATGGATGAGATCCAGTCATTTGCAACAACATGAATGTAACTGGAGATTATTATGTTAAGTGAAATAAGTCAGGCACAGAAAGACAGACATTGCATGTTCTCACTCATTTGTGGGATATAAAAATCAAAACAATTGTACTTATAGACATAGAGATTAGAAAGATGCTCACTAAAGGTTATGAAGGGTAGTTGGGGATTGGGTAAAAAGAAAGAATGAATAGGACCTAATATTTGATAGCACAACAGGGAGATCATAATAAATAATAACTTAATTATACATTTTAAAATAGCTTAAAGTGTATAATTGGATTATCTGTAATTCAAAGAATAAATACTTGAGGGGATGGATACCTAAACTTAACAGAAGCCCTTCTCATTATAAGTCTTTGCTTTTCTTCTTTATTTCCAATGTACATGTGTTAATGTAATATATAAATTTCATTAAGTTGCAATAAATCATCATAAAGTATCTTTGATATCTCATGAAATAGAACAACATCTAACAGACAACACACATCAATGAAAATTTAATGGAAATACATTGCCTTTGGGTCAATGTACAGATCCAAAGTTAACCATTCATATATTTTGATGTGGTACTATACATGGCTTCTGGTCCTTTACAGATAGGGTACAGCATTTATAAGAGTAGAGTATTATAAAACATTAATTTTTTGTTTAGTTTATATTTATTGAATTTATTTCATAAGCTAATATTATCAGAACTTTCTTTCCACTCTCTCTTCCCCACAAATAACCAATTAAGATATCAAGTAACATTAGTACTCTATGAAACACGCCTTGGAGAAATGGAAATACATTAATATGAAAAACAAGAGAAAGATCAGATTTGAAATAATGAGTTAAGTTATGGGATATGAGAGCATTAGGGCAGACACAGTGTAGAAGAACAATGTAGTCTTAGCTAAGAGAAGCTTTAAAACTCACCCTGAGGTTTTCATACCTTATAAGAATATTATAAATTCAAGAAGGTATTGAGAAATGTGGTTGTCTGAGGAACAAGAAAAATATTTCTTAAATTGCTGTCCTAGTAATGTGGTCTAGGAGTTGATTCATGAAAGGTCATGCTAACACCAGAATTAAGGGAATGAATCAGAAATTTAGCTAGATCACATAAGACATTCATAGAAAATCAACAGAAGTTCATTTGAAAACCTTCTTCCTCTCTTTCTGCCCCTTTAGTCCCCTCCTCATTCAGTAACACACACATTTGCACTGTTTTCAAAGCTTTTTTCTAGTCTGTTTCTCCATAGTTACTAGACAGGAAGAAGGGGGACTTTAGAACAGAAGAAATAAAATTAAAATGTGTTTGTGTGCTTTTTATAGAGATGGCAGCTTAAGCAAGAAACTGGGAAAAAAGAAAAAAAAATCTAATCTGTATTCAGTCAAGCAGAAGATAAGTACAGGTGAGATAAAGGAATTACGGAAATCAGAAAAGAAAATATGTGCATCAAGTAACACCTGCTGGAGAAAATGGGCAGGAATTGGGAATAAGCTTATAAACATTATTTGAATGGAGATGGAAAATGTCCCTTAAGATGTTCTGCTCTTTGTAGGAAAGTCCTGATTCATCAAATGCTATCTCAATTGAAGACTTCTCATTTCCAAATCTTCTTTAAGTGTTCCCAATACATTAAAAAAAAAAAAAAAAAAAAAAAAAAAAAAAGATAGTCTCATGACACTTTCATTTAGTCTCATGACACTTTTCCTTTGAATCTTTTATTTATTTGAATCTTTTATTTATTTTCCTTTGAATCCTTTGAATCTTTTGGCTTCAGACATTTAGGAATTTCCAAAGAAAAATTGCTGATACAATCCACAACAGATGTGAAGAGACTGTAAAATCTGTGAACAAGAAATACCTTTCCTATGAACTTTTATTGCGTTGTACACTAAGCACTCCATGCCACAAAGGCTAGCTTTATTTTGTTTTCTGTTTTAAATCCAGAATGGAGGAAGAATATGTCAGTGTCTGCTATAGGCATAATAAAATTAATATTTTTTTCAGCTCTCCAAGAAAAATACAAAGCAAATTGAAGATAAATAATTGTGGAGACATTGACAAGATGAAAGGAATTCATATCACTTTAATCAAAATTTAAAGCAGAAGCACAGGGTAGTAGCCACGGGCAATCCTCAGATGTGTCTGGGGATTGAGAAATGTGTATGGTTTATGTACCTCTTTCTGTCTAGGGTTCTTCAGCACATCTGTATGGATCTGGAACAAGTCAATGTTACTTCTTTATTTAGTTTATGTTATATGAGTCCCCATAATATTAATTTTATCCACACATTTTATTCACTTAGTACTCTTGTATTCTAGATAGCCACATTCTGTTTTGATTCATTTTTGTACTGTGCCTTTCTTTTCTTCTGCTGAGAGTCCATAAATAGAATTTGACAAAAGTCTGATTTCTTGTGTCATCTCTCTGAGGAGCTATTTGTGATTGTAAAGGAATGTTTTCCTACAGTAATTCTTATGCTTTCTCCATCAACTAATTGGATTAGCTTTGGGCTCATATATTTTTGATAAGAATGTCCCTGGTGAATGGTGAGGTTCTGTTAAAAACCTTTCACATATTGACATTTGCTTGAATCCAACTTTGGTTTGTGTTTTTCAAATGTGCTATGAAAACATTTTTTATCAGCATATTTTACTAGTTTTATTACTCTACTGTATAAATAAAATTGAAACCATTGAAGAGAAGGCCAGAAACAAATATGTTAAAGAATCACACCTATTAACAAGAGGTTTCTGACATAAGAATTACATGGCAGCTTTGAAAATCCCATTATGTGAGATGTGTTCCATTTGATATCAGTTTAGTACTAAAGCCAACATTTTTAAATGTTAAGATATTTGGCAAGGGTAAGGTTTCATAACTCTCTATAAACCAATACTGATATATCCTTTACTGTTGACTACATTTGCTTTTTATTTGGCAACCAAAAATATGTATTCTTTAGAAAATTATAAAAGGCAAAATAAAAACTGGGGTAATTGCTTGATCAGTACAAGATTTTTCTCCTAAGACTTTCTTGTAAAATATAAATAAAATAAATTTACTGAACAGCAAGTGTTGGATCAAATAACATTAAAATATTTATTGTCTTCTGTATGAAATAGTTGATCCAATGTCAAGTTTTACTTAATTTCATGGGGCTTACCTTGGGACAAATGGAGAACCTGAAACTACATATGATCCTTCAATATTCATACACTTCCCTCTTTTCTGAAAATTAACCATCAATTGTAAGGCATAAACATTTTTAAGAACACATTTTATTTACTGTCAATTATATGGCCTATGTTAAAAAATTTATTCTTCTATTTTTCTTTATTTGAAAAAGAAACTACTTCACAATTGTTGAAATTGATTTTAAAAATCCTAATTCAATTATTAGCTATATTTCTTAGAGTTCATCTCAATATCACTTTAGATATAGTCAGTATTTACTAACTTATGCTGTTGATCAATAAATGGAATGAAAAATTGCATATCCTTCAAAAGTGTCCCCAGAATACAAATTAATTCTGTTCCTTTATGTGATGAATCTAATTTTGTTTTTGCCCATATCCCATTATCTTAGCTATGAAACAGTATGAAGTATCTTCTCATGTCTGCTATTTGTGAAATAAAATGTTAGCTATAGAACTGATTACTTATCTAAGCTTCAAGTTCCTCTCTGAGATGTGTGGTGGTGTGTGTGGGTGTATGTAGTAGCAGGAGGCAGGGGAAGTAATAATTTTGGTACCAACTTTACAAGGTCATTAAGAGGATTAAATGAGATAATGTATAAACGGGACTTACAACTTATAGCACAATGCCTGCACATATTTTTAAAATCTCCTTACAAAGATTAGTCAGAGAGAGAGAAAGAGAGAGAGAAGCTCAATTGTTTTAGAATGGGCAGTCTAATACATTTGAGTTACCTTATTACAGTTAAGGATCAATATAACACCTTATGTGGCTCATCAACTTTCATTCTTCTCTGGTCCATTTTTTTCTGGTTTTACCAGCCCTCAGCTTTTCAAGGTATAGTCCATTCTAACCTCTTCATCTCATAACCATACCAAGTGGAAGAGTAATTACTTTTTGAACTCATATTCCTTTATGTTCTCTGGTTTCTACTTCTATCGTGCATTGCAATGACTCTTGCTAATACCCCTTACTTCAAACTGCTACGTCACAATCAAAAGAACATATCTGAATTCAAATCAGGTGACATTATCATTTAGAAAATTTTGAATAGATAGATAGATAGATAGATAGATAGATAGATAGATAGATAGATAGATAGAGATATATAGCCTGGAATATATTTGACTCTCAAATGTGGATTGAATCAAAACAAAAGTTTTGATGAATAATGAGTTAATGAAATAATTACATATGGTATGAAAATGTAATAAGTGCTAATCATCAATATTTTACTAAGAAATAAATAGTGATGAACAATTTTCTCCATTATTTAGTTACAGCACTTACTGGCTTAAACACCTTTTCTTTTTTTCTCCCTTGGTGGTATGTCAAAAGATACAGAAGTCCTAATCCAAAATCACAGATGTGATCCGGCTGATATATATCCTGAAGAGACAGCAAAAGCTTACACAGTTACCTGGACAACCTCATGATCCTGGCAACTGAAGGCAAAAGGCCTGGAATAGTAGGTAGTCTTCATGACCTTGTTTTGATGATATGGGCTACACAGATTGTAATTCCTTTATGACATGCTGCAGAGGTTGTTAAATTTTTTGAAAACTACACCGGTGTTTCAGGTGCTTGGTGAGCTTAACAGTTGTAATTGTTTATGTCTATTTGCTGTATTGTCAACCTCTTACTTATAACTTAAAGGCACTTCTCCATTAAAGTACTCAGAAGGTAAAGGGCTCATTTTCCATCTCCTCTACTCTATCAGAAGTTTCCAGGAGGGGAGAACCCTATCTTATTCACCTTTCTTTTCTTTCTTTCTTTTTTTTTTTTTTGAGACGGAGTCTTGCTTTGTTGCCCAGGCTGGAGTGCAGTGGCCGGATCTCAGCTCACTGCAAGCTCCGCCTCCCGGGTTCACGCCATTCTCCTGCCTCAGCCTCCCGAGTAGCTGGGACTACAGGCGCCCGCCACCTTGCCCAGCTAGTTTTTCGTATTTTTTAGTAGAGACGGGGTTTCACCGTGTTCGCCAGGATGATCTCGATCTCCTGACCTTGTGATCCGCCCATCTCGGCCTCCAAAAGTGCTGGGATTACAGGCTTGAGCCACCGCGCCCGGCCTTATTCACCTTTCTTAATGGCCTGTCATTCATCATATTTCTTAGCAGATGGAAGGAGATCAACAAAACGTATTAAATAAGTAAGTAAATGAGGACATCACTAGTGTGTTGGTTCTTTCCTACTCAACTGTCAGGAGATTCCACCACCTCCTTCTTCTGCATCTTTTCTCCCATTATTGACAAGCACTATTTCTTGCTGAAAGATGAAGAAAAATATTGGATTTTTTGCCTTATTTTTAACGGGGATTATAGGCAACAACTACTACAGTTTGGCAATTAGTACTACATTGCCTTTCCTTGGACATATTATCATTAACCTAGGCCCTGGGATGTAGTGGAAAACATACAACTGAGTTAGTAAAGAATATTCCGAAGAAGCATGGTACAAATCCCCCTAGCCCTGTTCCTTCTTCCAAACAGGTTTGAAAGTTTTGAAATTCATAGAAAGATTATGGACAGGTATAAACTGTCATCCAGAAGTAACTATTAACAGAATTAAAAGCACATCATATTAAGTAGCCAGGACTTAAAGACCTATTTATAGTATCAGTTTGATGGAACAAATCCATCCCAAGCTTTAAACTTCAATAAACAGCTCTAAAATCAGCATGCAACCTGATATGAAGCCAACTGAATGTCTTTAAATTAGGTGTCATATTTATCCTGAATTACCTTTTAAAATGTGGGTTCTTTGAAACTACCGTTCAAATTTGAGCTTCTAAGAAACTTACCAAAAAAAAAAAAAAAAAAAGAAAAGAAAAAGAGAGTTGAAAATGATGGGACTTATTAAATCTGAAACCAAGCTTTTAACAAGTTACTACCAACCTTCAAAGCATTCTTTGAAATGTATAGTTTCTTTTTGGACATGGTGGTTATTATTGACACTAAAGTAGTGTTTTCTTAATCCACCATCCATCATTACCTTCTTCTTGACACTTATGTTAGTGTACCCGAACATTCCTTTGAGATCTAATGAGGGATTTTAAAAGTGTATGGTCAACATTGGAAATATATATAGTTTTCTCTTCAGGGAATAGAGATAGTGGACTTTGAAATATGTAAGTGACAAGCTCTTAACGTTTTAGAAATATGTGACTGTAAAATTAAATACTGGTATCAAGTAAATCATACTTTAAGTAATATACAAATTTATTTTCACTAAAAATTCAAACAGAATTATGTAGGCTAATGTAAATGAAAGAATTAATTAGGTAAAATTTAAACAGCTGGCACATAAACTGTACTTAATGAAGCATTGACTTAAAAAAAAATCACAGAGTGAACTTAAAGGGAGTCATTTCCTTAATTCATTTGTATAGTGTTTCTTTTGTTGAAATAAAGGCACAAAATTACCAAGGCACTATTCAAATATCAAATAAGCAAAACCATCACAATTTTATTCCAAACATTTGAGTAACCCTTGTGATGGGTCAGTTCCCTGCTCAGTACTCAGATATCAGCCTGTGCCATGCCCCACTTTGGTTATGCATAGTTCTTTATTCAAAGTGTTTTTAGGAGTTGGTGTTCATTACAATATTTACATACGGTAGAATCAGCCTCCCAAGTGACTTATAATTACTTTTTAATGCAATCTGCTACTTAGCAAAGGATTATTTTCCAAATTTAGTAACTTTTTCCCCATTAAGAATATTTATCTTTCGACACATTAGCTATGGGGTGTTGGCTTTGGTAGTGTTGCAGAAAAGACCAAATTGCTTCCTGCCGACCAGGCAGCCATCCTAAAGTAACAACTTGGACCAGTCTGATTCAGGCAGCACTTTGTTAAGTGTTATGAATTCTCTTATTTTAAGCATATTCAAGGCAAGTTAATTGTTTACATTTATATTTTTATTATTCTTAAATTTACCATTTAAATTACAAGTCATACTTCATAGAATTTTAGAATTGGGAAGGACCTCCAAAATCTATAAACTCATATCTAAATAATTATACTCAAATAATAATGTTATCAAAATGTAATCATTAAGTAGAAAGTCATATATCAGAAGGCCTCTTGTGTATAATCTTTAATCATTCATTGTTTTCACAACATTTTGAGAACAGGAATTTGGGGTTTCTTTTGTTTACTATCTTAAGCACAGTGCCTTTGACAGTGCCTGGCTCACAGTAAGCATTCATAAAGTTAAGTAAATATGTTATTTGTATTTTCAGTGGCTTCAAGATACAACCCCGTTTAATAAACTATTCAACTTGTTTTAATAAGCTAGAGTAATAAATGAAAAATCTTGAGCAGCTTCAGGTAACAATAATCTTTAAATAAAGATGGATATGGGGAAGATAAATAACAATTATTAAAAGTTTACTTTGTGGTAAATATCATGTTAGAAATATCCTTCCCTTACTTAATATGCTCTGTTTTTTTGTTTTGTTTTGTTTTGTTTTTACCATAAAAGCGTTAATATCACCTCATTACACAGAATAAGTCATCTAAGCTTAGAGAAGTGATGTGCTCAAAGAAATGCCAGGATTTAAACATTCTAGGTTTTCTAATTCTAAATGTACATACATTTATTTTTACTATAATTCAAACTATGCTGGCATTAAAGTTACATTTGCACTGAATGTTATAATTTATTTCAATTTACTCTCCACTTGATATTAATTTATACTGAAGTTGATGGTTTACACAATATTTTGCTATAGAGTAGTTTATTTGCTCTTAATGATTAGTTGTGGCAGACATTGTTGATGTCCCACCTATTTCTACTTGGACATCACAATTCTTGAAAGTTTCTACTATAGGATCTGTAGCTCTATCCCTGACGGTTTTCTTTGGCCACCAGAACCACCTAATGGGTATATATAGGACAGGACAGAAGAGGCAGGAAGGTAATGTCCCTGGAAATAGCTCTCAAGCAGTGACTAATAGGAATTAGTCAATAACTAGTCCAGTTCCCCATCTATAAGCAATAGAGCAACCCTGCACATGTTCTACAGGGTTTCCTATAGTTCCTCAGCTGCCCACAGCAGTCATCTGCTCCATAATACATCCTTTATTGGCTCATTCCCTTTCCTGTCTCACCTTCTATTCCAAACCAGTGTTTCCCAGGATTATCTCTGAAACTTTCACTTAAATGCTTATCTCTAGTTTAGAATACAACCTCGCCTATAAATGAGGAGAGACTAAGGTTAAGAGATTATTTATCCTTATCCATTAATGGGGAATCAACTATCAAGTTTAATCTGTATTTGCTGTCTCTACAAGGATCTTACTTTCTGTGACAATTTTCCAGTTTACTTTCTGGGCCTTCCTAGTATGGGTGGGGGTGGTGGAGATCGGCTCTCTGTTACTGCAGCTGTGTAATAGCTTCTTTCTCTATTCCACACGGACAAAAGCAGAGAGGCCAAATCAGTAGTGTTGGTCTCAGCTTGGGACAAATGTACATTCCATATGGACTTTATGTTCCACTTGAATTCAAACAGTTTGGTTACAGATAATATCAGTTTGGGGATTTTTAATTTAGGCTTTAAAAAAGGCAGAATTTTTCTGATTAGCATGCTAAAACTATACTCACTTGTAATAAACAATTACTAAGGGTAAAATATACAAACACTAACTGTGAATTGTGTTTTAAGCAAAATATCTCACTCATTCAAAAGCACATTGTGGGTCTAAAGGGATTAGGTTTATGCCAGTCATTGTTTTGTCCCCATTTTTGCTCCATGGCACTCTGTTTACAATGGCTGCAGTTCCCTCTTTCTGTCTGCATTAACAGAAAATGCCTTTTGACTCTCCCCTCACATAATGCAATGCCTACTCCACAATCATTATTATTCCTAGACATGATGCTTTGGTTTCGTTGCTTCCTTTCAAAGTTTTAGTCTTTTATCTTTGTGTGTGTGTGTGTGTGTGTGTGTGTGTGTGTGTTCCCTCATTTTATCTCACCTGCTCTTTGGGCCTTTGTATGTTCTGTATACTCCATGAAGTGGGCTACCTTGGCCTGCTGCTTCCTCTACTGAACATTCAACTAACCCTGTGATCCCTCTCTCAAAACATCACCAACATCCAAAATCAGGCTCTACGCATGATTTTAATTATTTTTTATTTTTTATTTATTTATTTATTTATTTATTTTTGAGATGGAGTCTTCCTCTGTTGCACAGGCTGGGGTGCAGTGTCGCGATCTGGGCTCACTGCAACCTCCGCCTCCGGGGTTCACGCGATTCTCCTGCCTCAGTCTTCCAACTAGCTGGGACTACAGGCACTCACTACCACGCCCGGCTAACTTTTTGTATTTTTAGTGGAAACAGAGTTTCGCCATGTTGGCCAGGCTGTTCTTGAACTTTTGACTTAAGCCTCCCAAAGTACTGGGATTACAGGCGTAAGCCACCGTTGCCAGCCAGTTTTACAATTTTTCATGTTTAATTTTTTGTGTACACAGTATATATATATAAATACTTATGGGGTGCATGAGATGTTTTGATACAGGCATGCAATGCATAAAAATCACATCTTGGGAAAGGGGGTATCCATCCTCTCAGGCATTTATCCTTTGTGTTAGTTTGAAGGTTTTTGTTTGTTTGGTTTTGTCTCTAATTTGTTTATTTCGGTATCCAGCTTGCTCTCTCTCTAATCATATCACTCAGGATTTATGTTGATCATTGTACTTATCATTAACTGACATCAAATTGTTCATTCACCAATTTATTTATTTTTTCTTTCCTCCTGTATGTGAATCTAAGTTCCAGGAGAGCAGGAATGAGATGAGATGTTTTGTTTATTGTTTTCGATTATATCCTGAGGTCTTGGCCCATGTTCTGCCTCAAAGTAAATACTCGAATATTATTTGAACAAAAATGCCTCTTGCTTGGGAAAAATTAAATAAAATTTTAATTTTAACATTTAAATATTAATATTAAAATGTTTAATTTTAATATTAAAAATCTCCTTCTTAGAAAATACTGCCCTTTGTATTTGAGCATTAAATACTGGCTTCCTAGGCTGAGGTGGTGGATCGCTTGAGCTCAGGAGTTTGAGAGCAGCCTGCGCAACATGGTGAAACCCTGTCTCTACAAAATATACAAAAGTTAGCAAGCATGGTGTCGCATGTCTGTAGTCCCAACTACTGAGGAGGGAGGATCACTTGACCTCCAGAAGCAGAGGTTGCAGTGAGCCATGATTGCTCCACTACACACCAGCACAGAGCTGGAGTGCTCTGTACAGAGTGAGACCCTGTTTTAAAAACAACAACAACAAAAACTAAACAGAAAAATGAATTAAAAAAAAAAAAAAAACTGGCTTCCAGAAAGCCAGTGACTGAGAGGATAAAGCAAGATCTGATCAATTGTAGCTCACTATAGATAACTGTTAAAATTTACTTCTTATAATGTGAAATTATTTTTGCAAAGAATGAAAAGAAAAGATTCTTATTTTGTAAGGTGATTCCCTGGTTTTACCGAGAAGATAAGGGTTTATGAAAGCATTCCACAGAAATGGAGCTATGTTTTTTTTTCCCAATACATATTTCTCTGCAGCTAATATAACTAATAAACTGAAGAAGCATAATTTCACGTATGTTATTATAAAACAGTGTATTGTTTTATAAGTATTTGAACATTGCTCAGTGGGCTATTTAACCCTTGCACCTAAATGAAAACAGAAACAAAACTAAAATATCTCATGATTTCTCTAATCACTATTAAGTTTTAAAAAAAGTATTTTAATCAATTTCAGTTCCAAGATATAGTTTCATTTCAGAATTAGAATATCCACTTGCGTGTGATCTCACACTCTCCAACTATTCTAAGTTGCAATTACTTTCTCCTGTTTAGAGTCTATTTCTGTCTAGATACCTGTTGCAGAGAAGGGAGCAAGGTCTGCTTCTTTCTTAATTATCTTGTTCCCCATCTTCTACGGGTATTAACCTCCTCAGAGTTTGAGGACAGTGGGGAGGAAAGCGGTGGAGAATAGGAAAGATCTCACCGGACTTATACTGTCATATACTGACTGCTCATTGACTCTAATGGGGCGTGTTCATTGGCTCTTTCGAGATAGCCCCTCTGCCATTACTCACAGCTGGGCCACTCTCTTGTAGTTACACTGATGGAGGTGAGTACTCTCCCCTAGCTTTTTACTGACTCTTTTCAAAGTTCCAAGTAACCTTCAGTGCCCTTTGCTGAGTCCTGCTCACTCTTCAATCTAAGACAGCTCCATTGGCTCTCTCTAGCACCTAACTTGCATCTGGTTTGTGGGTAAGTTTCAGGCATCATTTCATCTGACTAAGGACAGTCCTAAGGAGGCAACCACTCCTTTCTTCATTCATCAGCAGCTAGCCAGTCCATCCCTTGCTTTTTATATTAATCAAGTGAGAGTCTGACATCAGCCTCTTTCACTAGACTTGAGGTGCAGAGAAGCTTTGGGTAAGTTTGAGATTCACAGCAAAGCCCTCTGCCAAGGCACCCACAATTTCTTATATTTTCTTGCTCACTTTCTAGAGCTCTCAATGTGACATATTTTGAGTATTGTAACTAGCATTTGTACAATTAACTTTTTCACAACTTTTATATTAATAACCTGTTACACACACATAAAAAATGCTCCATTTCTTCTTTGTCTTGTGTTTTCATAGTAAAATCATATTAAAATATAATGGCTGGGCTGGGCTTGGTGGCTCAGGCCTGTAATCCCGGCACTTTGAGAGGCCGAGGTGGGCGGATCACGAGGTCAGGATCGAGATCATCTTGGTTAACACGGTGAAACCCCGTCTCCTACTAAAAATACAAAAACATTAGCCGGGAGTGGTGGAGGGTGCCTGTAGTCCCAGCTACTAGGGAGGCTGAGGCAGGAGAATGGCGTGAACCCGGGAGGAGGAGGTTGTAGTGAGCAGAGATTGCGCCACTGCATTCCAGCCTGGGCGACAGAGCGAGACTCTGTCTCAATTAAAATATATATATATAATGACTGCATAACAAGCCAAATAATTGTTTACTAAAAATGTGTCTAGTTCATTTAAATAAAGCAAGTGTTCTTTTTTTTTTTTTTTTTTTTTTTTTTTTTTTTTTTTTTTTTATTATACTTTAAGTTCTAGGGTACATGTGCATAACGTGCAGGTTTGTTACATATGTATACTTATGCCATGTTGGTGTGCTGCACCCATCAACTCGTCAGCACCCATCAATTCATCATTTATATCATGTATAACTCCCCAATGCAATCCCTCCCTCCTCCCCCCTCCCCATGATAGACCCCAGTGTGTGATGTTCCCCTTCCCGAGCCCAAGTGATCTCATTGTTCAGTTCCCACCTATGAGTGAGAACATGCGGTGTTTGGTTTTCTCTTCTTGTAATAGTTTGCTAAGAATGATGGTTTCCAGCTGCATCCATGTCCCTACAAAGGACGCAAACTCATCCTTTTTTATGGCTGCATAGTATTCCATGGTGTATATGTGCCACATTTTCTTAATCCAGTCTGTCACAGATGGACATTTGGGTTGATTCCAAGTCTTTGCTATTGTGAATAGTGCCGCAATAAACATACGTGTGCATGTGTCTTTGTAGTAGACTAATTTATAATCCTTTGGGTATATACCCAGTAGTGGGATGGCTGGGTCATATGGTACATCTAGTTCTAGATCCTTGAGGAATTGCCATACTGTTTTCCATAATGGTTGAACTAGTTTACAATCCCACCAACAGTGTAAAAGTGTTCCTATTTCTCCACATCCTCTCCAACACCTGTTGTTTCCTGACTTCTTAATGATTGCCATTCTAACTGGTGTGAGATGGTATCTCATTGTGGTTTTGATTTGCATTTCTCTGATGGCCAGTGATGATGAGCATTTTTTCATGTGTCTGTTGGCTGTATGAATATCTTCTTTTGAGAAATGTCTGTTCATATCCTTTCCCCACTTTTTGATGGGGTTGTTTGTTTTTTTCTCGTATATTTGTTTGAGTTCTTTGTAGATTCTGGATATTAGCCCTTTGTCAGATGAGTAGGTTGCAAAAATTTTCTCCCATTCTGTAGGTTGCCTGTTCACTCTGATGATAGTTTCTTTTGCTGTGCAAAAGCTCTTTAGTTTAATGAGATCCCATTTGTCAATTTTGGCTTTTGCTGCCGTTGCTTTTGGTGTTTTAGACATGAAGTCCTTGCCCATGCCTATGTCCTGAATGGTACTACCTAGATTTTCTTCTAGGGTTTTGATGGTATTAGGTCTAACATTTAAGTCTCTAATCCATCTTGAATTAATCTTCGTATAAGGGGTAAGGAAAGGATCCAGTTTCAGCTTTCTACTTATGGCTAGCCAATTTTCCCAGCACCATTTATTAAATAGGGAATCCTTTCCCCATTTCTTGTTTCTCTCAGGTTTGTCAAAGATCAGATGGCTGTAGATGTGTGGTATTATTTCTGAGGACTCTGTTCTGTTCCATTGGTCTATAGCTCTGTTTTGGTACCAGTACCATGCTGTTTTGGTTACTGTAGCCTTGTAGTATAGTTTGAAGTCAGGTAGCGTGACGCCTCCAGCTTTGTCCTTTTGACTTAGGATTGTCTTGGCAATGCGGGCTCTTTTTTGGTTCCATATGAACTTTAAAGCAGTTTTTTCCAATTCTGTGAAGAAAGTCATTGGTAGCTTGATGGGGATGGCATTGAATCTATAAATAACCTTGGGGAGTATGGCCATTTTCACGATATTGATTCTTCCTATCCATGAGCATGGTATGTTCTTCCATTTGTTTGTGTCCTCTTTGATTTCACTGAGCAGTGGTTTGTAGTTCTCCTTGAAGAGGTCCTTTACATCCCTTGTAAGCTGGATTCCTAGGTATTTTATTCTCTTTGAGGCAATTGTGAATGGAAGTTCATTCCTGATTTGGCTCTCTGCTTGTCTGTTGCTGGTGTATAAGAATGCTTGTGATTTTTGCACATTAATTTTGTATCCTGAGACTTTGCTGAAGTTGCTTATCAGCTTAAGGAGATTTTGGGCTGAGACGATGGGGTTTTCTAAATATACAATCATGTCATCTGCAAACAGGGACAATTTGACTTCTTCTTTTCCTAACGGGATACCCTTGATTTCTTTCTCTTGCCTGATTGCCCTAGCCAGAACTTCCAACACTATGTTGAATAGGAGTGGTGAGAGAGGGCATCCCTGTCTTGTGCCAGTTTTCAAAGGGAATTTTTCCAGTTTTTGCCCATTCAGTATGATATTAGCTGTGGGTTTGTCATAAATAGCTCTTATTATTTTGAGGTACGTTCCATCAATACCGAATTTATTGAGCGTTTTTAGCATGAAGGGCTGTTGAATTTTGTCAAAAGCCTTTTCTGCATCTATTGAGACAATCATGTGGTTCTTGTCTTTGGTTCTGTTTATATGCTGGATTACGTTTATTGATTTGCGAATGTTGAACCAGCCTTGCATCCCAGGGATGAAGCCCACTTGATCATGGTGGATAAGCTTTTTGATGTGCTGCTGAATCCGGTTTGCCAGTATTTTATTGAGGATTTTTGCATCAATGTTCATCAGGGATATTGGTCTAAAATTCTCTTTTTTTGTTGTGTCTCTGCCAGGCTTTGGTATGAGGATGATGTTGGCCTTATAAAATGAGTTAGGGAGGATTCCCTCTTTTTCTATTGATTGGAATAGTTTCAGAAGGAATGGTACCAGCTCCTCCTTGTACCTCTGGTAGAATTCAGCTGTGAATCCATCTGGTCCTGGACTTTTTTTGGTGGGTAGGCTATTAATTGTTGCCTCAATTTCAGAGCCTGCTATTGGTCTATTCAGGGATTCAACTTCTTCCTGGTTTAGCCTTGGGAGAGTGTAAGTGTCCAGGAAATTATCCATTTCTTCTAGATTTTCTAGTTGATTTGCGTAGAGGCGTTTATAGTATTCTCTGATGGTAGTTTGTATTTCTGTGGGGTCAGTGGTGATATCCCCTTTATCATTTTTTATTGCATCTATTTGATTCCTCTCTCTTTTTTTCTTTATTAGCCTTGCTAGCGGTCTGTCAATTTTGTTGATCTTTTCAAAAAACCAACTCCTGGATTCATTGATTTTTTGGAGGGTTTTTTGTGTCTCTATCTCCTTCAGTTCTGCTCTGATCTTAGTTATTTCTTGCCTTCTGCTAGCTTTTGAATGTGATTGCTCTTGCCTCTCTAGTTCTTTTAATTGTGATGTTAGAGTGTCAATTTTAGATCTTTCCTGCTTTCTCTTGTGGGCATTTAGTGCTATAAATTTCCCTCTACACACTGCTTTAAATGTGTCCCAGAGATTCTGGTATGTTGTATCTTTGTTCTCATTGGTTTCAAAGAACATCTTTATTTCCGCTTTCATTTCGTTATGTACCCAGTAGTCATTCAGGAGCAGGTTGTTCAGTTTCCATGTAGTTGAGCGGTTTTGATTGAGTTTCTTAGTCCTGAGTTCTAGTTTGATTGCACTGTGGTCTGAGAGACAGTTTGTTATAATTTCTGTTCTTTTACATTTGCTGAGGAGTACTTTACTTCCAATTATGTGGTCAATTTTGGAATAAGTGCGATGTGGTGCTGAGAAGAATGTATATTCTGTTGATTTGGGGTGGAGAGTTCTATAGATGTCTGTTAGGTCCGCTTGGTGCAGAGATGAGTTCAATTCCTGGATATCCTTGTTAACTTTCTGTCTCGTTGATCTGTCTAATGTTGACAGCGGAGTGTTGAAGTCTCCCATTATTATTGTATGGGAGTCTAAGTCTCTTTGTAAGTCTCTAAGGACTTGCTTTATGAATCTGGGTGCTCCTGTATTGGGTGCATATATATTTAGGAGAGTTAGCTCTTCCTGTTGAATTGATCCCTTTACCATTATGTAATGGCCTTCTTTGTCTCTTTTGATCTTTGATGGTTTAAAGTCTGTTTTATCAGAGACTAGGATTGCAACCCCTGCTTTTTTTTGTTCTCCATTTGCTTGGTAGATCTTCCTCCATCCCTTTATTTTGAGCCTATGTATGTCTCTGCATGTGAGATGGGTCTCCTGAATACAGCAGACTGATGGGTCTTGACTCTTTATCCAGTTTGCCAGTCTGTGTCTTTTAATTGGAGCATTTAGTCCATTAACATTTAAGGTTAATATTGTTATGTGTGAACTTGATCCTGCCATTATGATATTAACTGGTTATTTTGCTCGTTAGTTGATGCAGTTTCTTCCTAGCCTCGATGGTCTTTACATTTTGGCATGTTTTTGCGATGGCTGGTACCGGTTGTTCCTTTCCATGTTTAGGGCTTCCTTCAGGGTCTCTTGTAAGGCAGGCCTGGTGGTGACAAAATCTCTAAGCATTTGCTTATCTGTAAAGGATTTTATTTCTCCTTCACTTATGAAACTTAGTTTGGCTGGATATGAAATTCTGGGTTTAAAATTCTTTTCTTTAAGAACGTTGAATATTGGCCCCCACTCTCTTCTGGCTTGTAGAGTTTCTGCCGAGAGATCTGCTGTTAGTCTGATGGGCTTCCCTTTGTGGGTGACCCGACCTTTCTCTCTGGCTGCCCTTAAGATTTTTTCCTTCATTTCAACTTTGGTGAATCTGGCAATTATGTGTCTTGGAGTTGCTCTTCTGGAGGAGTATCTTTGTGGCGTTCTCTGTATTTCCTGAATTTGAATGTTGGCCTGCCCTACTAGGTTGGGGAAGTTCTCCTGGATGATATCCTGAAGAGTGTTTTCCAACTTGGTTCCATTTTCCCCCTCACTTTCAGGCACCCCAATCAGACGTAGATTTGGTCTTTTTACGTAATCCCATACTTCTTGCAGGCTTTGCTCATTTCTTTTTCTTCTTTTTTCTTTTGGTTTCTCTTCTCGCTTCATTTCATTCATTTGATCTTCAATCGCTGATACTCTTTCTTCCAGTTGATCGAGTCGGTTACTGAAGCTTGTGCATTTGTCACGTATTTCTCGTGTCATGGTTTTCATCTCTGTCATTTCGTTTATGATCTTCTCTGCATTAATGAGTCTAGCTGTCAATTCTTCCACTCTTTTTTCAAGATTTTTAGTTTCTTTGCGCTGGGTACGTAATTCCTCCTTTAGCTCTGATAAGTTTGATGGACTGAAGCCTTCTTCTCTCCTCTCGTCCAAGTCATTCTCTGACCAGCTTTGATCCGTTGCTGGTGATGGGCTGCGCTCCTTTCCAGGGGGAGATGCGCTCTTATTTTTTGAATTTCCAGCTTTTCTGCCCTGCTTCTTCCCCATCTTTGTGGTTTTATCTGTCTCTGGTCTTTGATGGTGGTGACGAACTGATGGGGTTTTGGTATAGGTGTCCTTCCTGTTTGATAGTTTTCCTTCTGACAGTCAGAAGGACTGTCTGTTGGTCTGTTGGAGATTGCTTAAGGTCCACTCCAGACCCTGTTTGCCTGGGTATCAGCAGCAGAGGTTGCCGAAGATAGAATATTGCTGAACAGCGAGTGTACCTGTCTGATTCTTCCTTTGGAAGTGTCCTCTCAGGGGTGTACTCCACCCTGTGAGGTGTGGGGTGTCAGACTGCCCCTAGTGGGGGATTTCTCCCAGCTAGGCTACTCAGGGGTCAGGGACACACCTGAGCAGGCAGTCTGTCCGTTCTCAGATCTCAACCTCCGCGTTGGGAGATCCGCGGCTCTCCCCAAAGCTGTCAGACAGAGTCGTTCGCGTCTGCACCGGCTCCCGCTACTTCCCCTGTTGGTCTTCAGCTGTGCGCTGTCCCCAGAGGTGGAGACTACAGAGACAGGCAGGCTTCCTTGAGCTGCTGTGAGCTCCACCCAGTTCGAGCTTCCCAGCGGCTTTGTTTACCTACTTAAGCCTCAGCAATGGCGGGCGCCCCTCCCCCAGCCTCGCTGCTGCCTTGCGGATAGATCGCGGCAGACTGCTGTGTTAGCAGTGAGGGAGGCTTCGTGGGCGTGGGACCCTCCCGGCCAGGTGTGGGATATATTCTCCTGGAATGCCTGTATGCTTACAGCGCAGTATTGGGGTGGGAGTTACCCGATTTTCCAGGTGTTGTGTGTCTCAGTTCCCCTGGCTAGGAAAACGGATCCCCTTCCCCCTTGCGCTTCCAGGTGAGGCGATGCCTCGCCCTGCTTCAGCTCTCGCTGGTCAGGCTGCAGCAGCTGACCAGCACCGATTGTCCGGCACTCCCTAGTGAGATGACCCCAGTACCTCAGTTGAAAATGCAGAAATCACCGGTCTTCTGTGTCGCTCGCGCTGGGAGTTGGAGACTGGAGTTGTTCCTATTCGGCCATCTTGCTCCGCCCCCCCTGCTAAAGCAAGTGTTCTTGAGTTTTGTTATTAACCCAGAGGCCAAATCTGTGTTTCCATATTAGACTAAAATACTAGCTAATGTTTACTGAGTTTTTCTTAAGTGCCTGGCACCTTGCTAACTGTTTATATAAATTGTGATTTGAGGAGAATCAATAAATAAGATTTATAGAGTGATTTTTTATATCAAACACTCTTCTTAGTACTTTATGTGTATTAACTAATTTAAACCTAACAGCAAGGCCATGAAGAAGATGTTACTAATGCCATTCCAATTTTAGAGACAAGGGAATGAAGGCACCAATATTTAAGCAATTTGTATAAAACTACATAGCTATAAAAGGTCATCTTTCCTATATTTTACAGTACAATTTAGGACTCAAAATGTCTTGTTGAAATATCTATTTGTGTCAGTTCTACTCTCAAGGTTATCAGCTTCTCAAAGGAACCCACCAAGTGTTATTTAATCTTCTATTCCAAGTACTTAGTTCACAATAGAGATTATTTTTTTTTCTTGCAGTAGAATAATACTTTCAGTCTTGGGCTTTCTAATTCGAATATTTTCAAAAATATTCTTAATTTCATACAATTAAGAAAATAATCATTAGATATCCTTTCAAATTTTTGGTTGAATAAGTTATAAAACAAAAATATAAAAGAAACAAGTATTCTAATTGTTTTATATTAAGAAATTACCCCTCTCTAAACAATTGTCAGTGATGAATTTTTTTTTAGATTCTTACAGATTCCATTTTAAGCAAAATAATAAAGACTTCATCATCACAGTTCTTGCTCTCTCTTTACTTTTGAGCAAAATTGGGCTCTGTCTTTTCTAAGATGTGTACATTGTCCAGATCCCTGGACTTCTTGGTATTCTCAATAAAACTGCAGTTCTTTAAGGAGTAACTATTGAATACCACATTTTTTTCTGATAGTAATCATAACTACATGAGCAAACAAGAAATTTAATTTGTGTTTTTTTCTATTACTCTACTCTCAAATTAAAGGTATTACATTTCTATAAGAAATTTACATCTTATTAAAAGCCATTAATTTACAAAAGAGGTTTACCTTCAGATCCCCAAATTGCACTTATTACATTATTTTATATAAGTCGTATAATTATGGTAGAATGCCTTAATAAATTACTTGGCTTTGAGAATGTGAGAGGATTGAAAGGTAAAATATACTAACTCTACTTTGGACATTAATTGGATTTGGAGTTCTAGCTTTAACATATTATTTAGTAGTTAATCTTATAAACCTTTCTCACCACCCCACCTCTCCATTCTGTCCTCCCAAGCAAGAAAACACAAAGGTCATGTTTGTATAATTATACATATGTCTACTTACACAATAAATAACTGATGTTTGGAAAACAATTATATAGTCACATATTCTCAAGTTTGAATCACAAGAAACATTGACTGAAGAGAGTCCATCTAACATCAGAACCATATATAAAGGAGAAGTTTTTTTTTTTCTTCTAAGCAACTGAACTTTGTTTACGTGTGTAAATGTTCTAGATTTCCTAAATAATGTAATAATCTTAGTTATAATTGCCACAAAAACTACATTCAATTTTTAAGCTTATATGTATAGCAGTTTATACAGTAAGCCTGGTAATAGGAGTTCAGATTTGAAAAAACAAAACAACAACAACAAAAAAACTTGTAATGTGATAGAACATAGACTATTAGATTTGAAAGTGATCATAGGGATCATTAGTTAAATATCTCATATTTCAAATAGGAAAATGAAAATCCATCATAGTATATCTTTATGAGGTGTCACAGCCACTAATAACAAACTAAGTCTGGATTACAGACATAATTGTTTTGCATGAAAATTAGAATAGATAATCAGTGCTCAATAAATGTTCTTTCAGTCAGCTAATCTATCAAGTTCTAGTACTCACTTTTAAATGCTAAATTTGCAAATTACAATGAAGACAGACAAAATTTTTTTCTCCAAGAAGAAAGAACTACACGTGAATGTTCTTGTGAAATGGGATCTTTTTTGGTTTAAATGGAAAACATCCCTGATAAAAGTGATAATAGACCAAAGAAAATTGAGTTATTCAGTGGTGTAATTCTAGGATTACATAGAAAAGAGCAATTCATTAGTTTAAGTTTAGCCAAATTGGGACCAGAATTGGCAATTTCCTCTGCTCTATTATTTTGAGGGGAACATCAAGATTCTATTTTGCCTGAAATATTCCCCATAAGCCTTTGTATTTCCTGAAGCTAATTTTGTCATCACTTATAAAGAATTAAGCTATTGCTAACAAGGAGTTAGCAAATCACATCATTAACTAAAATTCTTATCACCACCACCAGAAGCAAAGGAGGGAATAAAACCTCAGTTTGTTGATGAAGTCAGAAATATGAACTCATATTCAGATCCTGTGTAGCATCAGGATGGGAAGCTATGAGTAGCAGATACACTGGTTTCTAGAAGAAAGTTCAGGAAGTTGCCTAAAAGGGGAATAGAGGAATGCAAAAGAAAAAAAGTTGCCTAAGATAAAATTGCACTGAGTCAATTCAAAACAACATCAATAGGAGGTATGTAGTGATGTAACTTTGGATGTACACAGATTTAAATGAGACCTTATAATCTTTCATTGCACATTTTACTTTTCTTCCACAGTGCTTGCCAGGGCTTATAATGATATATTATAAATGTGATGATTTAACTCTTACCACTCCTAAGTTTCTCTCTCTCTCTCTCTCTCTCTCTCTCTCACACACACACACATACACGCACACCCTGCATACCCATACACACAAATGCATGACTTATTATGGGTATTGAGGGCAAAGGAAATCTTTCTTTACTACTTTTTCACCAATGTCTAACTTCGGACTTGACACACAAAAGTTGCCAAATAAGTATTTGTTAAATGAACTTATGTGAAGGAATAAAAAACAGACAATTCCATATTGTCTTTAAGAGAGTTGTTTGATGTTATCTAATGTCACTTAAACTATTTAAGTCTGACTAGAAAAATCAAGCAGCCATTATGGAAGGAGTGAAGCAAGAGCCAAGCTATAACAAACTTTATGCCCACTGGTAAATGCCACAGACTTAAATGTCAACAGTTGCCAAGGGACTGAGGTAGTTTGTGATGGTTTGGGTAAGGTTAACTATGTAAAACCGTAAGATATTTTAAGTAATTATTGCTTATGAGATTCCATGGCTTTTATGAAAACAAGGTTCTGTAAAATATAGAAGTGATTTTTAGTCATTTTTAATATTATCGTGTGAGCAGTAAGCAGTGGCCACTGGATTGGAATCCAGAACCACAGAGGTGTTGGCTTGACCGCTGAGGGCTACACCATGCTTTCTTTCACGTGCTCTTCATTATATGTGTATATATGTTGAAAGCCAGTAATATGTGGAAAAGAAACTTCTGCTCAATGATTATTTACTTTGGGCTAAAAATGAATACCGCAGCTGGATTCTTTTTCCAATTTTTTTTTCTCATTTTGACCACTGCCTTGGAGAATAAAGACCTTGGATTTTTAAAGAATGTTGAAGAAGTTTAAATTTGACCTCTCTCTACTTTGAAAGGCCAGAGAGTTTCCCTTACTTCTCTTTTCTTCCTTCCTCCCCATTTATCCCCTCATTTCAGGAACTCTTTTACCTATGATAGGATCATATTTTATTTTTGGAGAAGGGACATCCTTAGGTTTCATGCCATCCATGACCAAACACATTCTCTCATGTCCTCTGTCACTTTACCAGTGGAAGCATAATTCACTTTGCAACTCAAATTAGAATTTCACAAAAACAAGTGCAGCAATGACTGGCACACTGAATAAACCTCAGGCAAATTTAAGCTTTGACTTCTAGGCTCCATGATCTAAACTTACCATCCTCATTTCTGGAGTGATTTTTTTTTTTTTTTTCCCCACCAAAACACATGTTTTACATCCATTGAAACAATATTTCTCCTTAGGAAGCTTAGAAAGCCAGCCTGCTTAAATCTGTATTAAATGGCCTCAGTTGACAAATGTTTTGAAACTTAGAAGTCTCCATATATTTTTAGTGTCTCTAAGACTAAAAATCCTCTAATATTGACTTATTCATAAATTGATTTTAATATCAGAAATAAAAATGATATTGATAATAAGTGTAAATTGAGATGTTTATTTTAATGCAATCTTCTGTTTTTTATAAAGGAGGTTTTTGTTTTTTTGTTTTTTTTTCCAGGCTGTTCAAGGATAGGAAAAGAATTACAATTTGAAACAGAAGCTACAATTACTCTTGAATAAATATCTGAGCAACTGCTAGTTCTATTTTATTACAATCTAAAAAGGAGCCAAGTTATGTTTCAGGATTTCTGTCACTTTTAATGTCCTTTGAAAAAATAGACAGTGAGCTATTCCAGTCATCCTCTTAATATGCTCCAGTGCTAGAAATTATTGTCTAGTACATAAAACTACTCAGTAAGTTTAATTTAATTATGCTTCTGTAGTTGAAGATTTGAATCCTTCTGCACAGGTAAATTCCACCAACATGACTCCATTTGTTTTCATAAGCACTTATTGATACCAGATACTTTCCATCATAAAACGCTAAGGTTATAATTAAATTTCCCAATGGCTATTAAATAATGGTAAAGTGACAGTTTTTGAAATTAAAGTTTAAAACATTTCTGAATTGTATATATATATGAAAGAATAAAAATATGATGAGCCATATGATTTTTATCTGTCGATAAACCACCTCTCAATCACTTAGTAGCTCTTAGCATGGGAGTACACATATATAAATTAAAAAATAATTTAATGTCAGTCACAGATTTAGTTTGAGGGTTTAGCTATGTTTTTATAAATAGCAATATAGACCAGATCATGTATATATTAGTACGTTGGACACTCATAGCCAATTTTCATGATCAGAATAGAATTTGTCAATTATTTCAGTCATCAAAAGATCCTGAGAAACAGAAATAGAAACCTCTAATTTTTTTTTTCCATGATCTGTTGTATTTCTTTATTTTAAATACAGTACTATGGATAGTTGAGCTCCTAATAATATCTGACATTTATAAATTTTGTGTGGAAGGCTATGAAGAAAATAAATAAAATCAAAATTTATGTAGTATTCTAAAAGTGTTATTACTACTCAAAAAGTAAGGTAAATTTCTCTTCAACTACGATTCCTCTTATGTGAATTATTGTGATGAGAGTGTCTTAGTCAGTTTGGGTTGCTGTAACAGAATAGAGTAAACTGGGTGCCTTAAATGTCAAACATTTCTCACAGTTCTGGAGGTTGGAAGCATGAAGTCAGGGTTCCAGCATGATTGGGCTCTTGCGGAAGGCACTCTTTCTGTTCTGTAGATGGCTGTTCTCTTGTTGTGCCCTCACATACTGGATAGCAGAAAGAGGAAGAGCAAGCTGTCTTGCATGTGTCCTTCTACGGGCAATAATCCCATTCCTAAGGGTTTCACACTCATGACCTAATTACCTCCCAAAAGATTCCATCTCCAGATACCATCACACTGGGAAACAGGCTTCAACATATGAATTTTGAGATGACACAATCAGTTCACAGCAGAGGGTTCTCTTCTTTGTGCCTATTTGATAGATAGAATAAGTCTGGTCCTTGTATTTGCATATTGTATAAATTGTGACTCATTGTACTTGGAGATCATTAAAACAAGAAGACAATAGGGATCACAAAAAGTTAAGATCTGAAATATTGACAGCACAAAAAAAGTAGAAGTGCATACAATGCCGTTTTTCAAAGACTGAAGGAAGATGACAAAAAGTAACTCTGACTTAGGTTTGCAAATTTGTGACATTTGTGAGCGAAATATGTAGATGGATATGGTGGAAGGTGCAAAGTAGGGAAGCAGAAACGTATGCATCTGATTCATACAATCAAAAGCCATTGAATTTATTGATAGCCACTCAGCCATGGAATAAAATATGTGTTTTCTTTGACAAAACTATAAGACTATATATAGCTGGTTAAAATTGTAGGAGAGGGAAATTTTAAAATTTTATTTTGAATAAATGTGATAAAATAAAATAAAATAGAATTGAACATTTTAATATAAGTTGAGTAAAATGTAATTTATCCTGACTCTTTTTTATTTTAATTATTATTTTTAGTTCTGGGGTACATGTGCAGGATGCACAAATTTGTTACATAAGCAAACATGTGCCACAGTGGTTTGCTGCACCTATCAACCCATCACCTAGGCATTAAGCCCAGCATACATTAGCTATTTTTCTAATGCTCTCCCTCCCCCCTCCCTCACCCCTACCCACTGACAGGCCCCAGTGTATATTGTTCCCCTCCCTGTGTCCAGGATAAATAAAATGTGATGCCTATACACCATGGAACACTATGTAGCCTTAAAAGGATTTGAGATCTTGTCATTTGCAGGGACGTGGATGAAGCCGGAAGCCATTATCCTCAGCAAACTGACACAGGAACAGAAAACCAAACACTGTATGTTCTCACTTATTCCTGCTTTAATTTTCTATGCTAGTGTTCTTGTTTTGTCTTAAATTTCTAGAATTTTTCGTGGGCAATAATGTTTGGATAAATCATGTTGCCACATATTTATAAAGTTGATAAAGTTGTAAGATTTAGCAATTCTAGTCTCAATCTTTTCAAAAGTGAATTTTCTTACCTTGAGTTTTGTAGGAACTCCTTGCAATTGGGAGATATTTGTTTAATCAGTCTTTCACTTTTCCTCCAGCAGTTTATATTCCAAGAGTAAATGAAATATGGATATATATCATATTATCTACTTTTTGTGGTAGGCATCATGTGTTTAATGGGATAATAGATAACTTCAAGCTTAAAAGAACAGAAGGCATTGTGAGAAAGGTCAGGAGTCTTAAAAGAAACTGATTTATGAATATGCATCTGTACCATGTATAGCCTACTAATTTACATTTCCCCCCAAATCAACAAAATACCATAGTGAATGCTAAGTGTGACAGTTCTTCTAATGATATCATGGAGATGCTTTATGTGAAAAATAATCCAAAAAATATATAAAGGAAGTAAAAGCTAATTATTATAAATGTGACAGATATATGAGACTCTGAAATTTTTCTGTGAGCTTTCAGGGGTTCCTGTAAACCAGATTTCAAGATCCATTTTCTTCTGCCTTATTCTTTCTATAAGTCTTAGAATCATTATACCAGAGAGTGACCAAAAAAAAAAAAAAAAACCCTAAAAATATGTGATCTAATTTCTTCATGTTGCATATTTAGAAACTTCAGATGTAATTCAGCTTATATGTTGAAAGTACATTTAAATTTCCTCCTAAAAATATCAAAGGAAATATCTCACTTATGTGAGTTCTATGTATGTAAAGTTGACACTTGAGTTATCACAGCCTCAATTGAAGTTTATTTTTCATGTGTAACTTAAGTAAGACTGTGCCTCTCAAATGATCTGTGGAGCAGGTTCTTGGTTGTTGTTGCTGTTTTAACTTTTGAAAACATGATAAAAATTAATTACTAGATAAATAAGCAGATTTGGGGGCAATGTCTCATTGCTATAAATATTTACAGTATCTTGCTACCATTCTGGATTATCTTGTGATAGATCAATAGAAGTTTGTGGGCTACATACCATAATTTGTAAACCAATGACTTAAGAAAATAAAATTTTGAGGGATGTTATGGAAAATAATTTTTAAAATCTATTCTTGAAGCTCATGACACATGAAAATATTGGGGACTTTTGACAAATACCCTAATGTGCAGGCATAATACCATTGCTAGTGTACTTTCATAGAAATTCATTAAATAATTGGTACTATTTTTCCATTCTAAGCCTCAGCTTGTCATAGCAAAATAGTCATAATAATTTTTCTAGACCCATAAGGATGTTTTGAGGTTTGAATGAGGTAATCTATATACAGTTGAGTGCTATGGGTAGGCTTAGTTGCTATTATTTTTATTGTTGAATATTTGGTTTTTGTTTGTTTGTTTGATTGTTTTGGGACAGAGTCTTGCTCTGTTGCCCAGACTGGAGTGCAGTAGCATGAACTTGGCTCACTGCAATCTCCACCTCCTGGGTTCAAGCAATTCTCCTGCCTCAACCTCCTGAGTAGCTGGGATTATAGGTGCCTGCCACCACACCTGGCTAGGTCTTTTGCATTTTTAGTAGAGACTGGGTTTCACTGTGTTGAACAGAATGGTCTCGGAATGCCTGATCTTAAGTGATCCACCAGCTTCCACCTCCCAAAGTACTGGAACCACAGGCGTGAGCCACTGCACCGACAATCAAATATTGTTGAATATTGTTGAATATTTGATTAGTGCTCTATTGCTTTCTATCTCATCTTCAATTTCGTTCTTAGTACTTTCTGAGAAGCATTAACATTGATATGTATTTATTTGAAAAGCAGCATTTTAACAAATATTTAGTCAGTGTTTGCTTCCGTAGAGAATCCCAAATTCTCTATGCAATCCAAATTTCCATCTACCGCACACAATTGAATTCTTGGGGCTCAGTTTTTGAAAGATTCAGTCGTGGGGATTGGATTTTCCAGAGCATGAAGATAAGTGGCACTCTCTGTGATTTATTTTTTCAATTGAGTGTGTTGCAACACAATTATCAGAAATCCCTTGAGACTATGAGAATTCACCTTAGGTCAAGGGCACAACGAGTGATATTTAGGGTGAATGCTTCAAATGTAAACTGTGTGATTCCACAGTGCTGTACTTTCCCAATACTGTGCTTTAAGTCAGTGCTTAAGAAACCCTTCTTCAGGAGAGCCGATTAAGACCATAGTTGCCACTGAAAGGGTCAGCAGGAATTGAATTCTGCCATAGGCTATTCTATAGAAGATAATTTTGGATTAATCTAGTGATGAAGGTTAGCAAGTCATGGGAAACGCTTCTGTATCAAAGTGATTGCTGTAAGCCACTGCTGATGGAAAGACTGACCGCTAAAAGCTCACTAGTAACCATCCCCACTACCAGAGCTACCACCACTGACTGCTATCTGGATCCTACCAGATAGCTGCAAATGCTAAGTGGAACCGGCAAGAAGTACTGCTAAAAATTCCCCTCTCATGTGCTCTTGTATGACAGTCTCTGGCCAATCTTACCTCATAGCCTGTAATCTCTGCTGAATTTCTCAGACATGGAACTTCAAGGTCTTCATTTCTATGTCACCAGTACTTAGCCTAGAGGCTAAAACATAGTAGAAGATAAATAAACATTTAATAAGGAGAGAAGGAAGGAAGAAAGGGAAGAAGAAAAGAAGACAAGGGAGAGGGAGGGATAAAAAAATGAATTAAAAAGAAAGATAAATCAGTAGGCGAGAACCATCAATGAGATTAGAAAATTGTCAGTTGGGGTGAAATTGAATGTCAAAGAATCCTTTCTCTCTCACTATGAATTACCCTTGTGTATGGAGAGTGGGCTGGAGTATATATAGATTGCTGAAGATGATGGGTTGAGATGGAGGAAAAATAGTAATTGTTGAATTTTAAATAAGTATCTCAATGTGAGGAAAAAATAATATTACTCACTAGTAAATCTCATGGTGTTGAAAGTCCAGAATTTCTGGGATAAATAATGAAAATTTAAATTGTAGTTTTTCTTAGTATTCTTAGTAGATGGCTGTAAGTGGGAAGTATTAAAGAAACTTTCTTAAAAATTTGGAAAGAAAGTAAACACCAGGATCAGATAGCTGGTATAAGTTACCTTTTGTTCATGTAGAAGAGAAATATGCTGGCACTCATTTGTCAAGGTTATCTTACAGGAAGAAAAAATTGAGGCTTATACTCTATAAATTTCAATGTGGACACAAAGTGTGGGAAGGTCAAAGCAGAATCATGCTTTTGAGAGAAACCAACAACAATAAGAGGATGCAGTAAAACAGTGATAAATGTAGAATTTATTTCGAAGTTCAGCCAAGGTACATGTCATTCTGAGAGCCTGAAGGAACCGAAGTCTTCAATAATATTCTTAAGATACTTCAGAGCATTACAAAGTATGTACTTCACTTAAACAAACAAACCTTGACTTCATGATACTGATAGTGTTGTGATAACACACTTTAAGTCACTTTAAGTATGTAGGAGAAAAAGCAACTTTTTAGGACTCTCAGCATGCCCAGGCAGTCACTGGAGAAGTTGTAAAATTGTGTTGATTGGGATGTTGACTCACCTCCCAACTGATTTGGTGTCCGATTGTGACCTAGAGTCACCTATCAGGAGAAAACAAGACAGAGGTAATGAGTAATGCATCTAAGAGAATGATGGAACTTGTAAAATATTCATTTTGTCAGATAGTAACGCCTGTGGGTGTCAAATGTGTTGGCTGAGAAAATACGGAATTCTGATTTTTACCTTTAAAATATGGAGAGTGTCTTGGGACTCTATGATATATACATTTCCAAGTTTATGAGACAACTGTGATTGCTCATTAATCAAAATATTTATACATAATCAAAAGAGCTATATGCCAGATTTTTATTCTTTTGGATTATATAAAGGTGGGTTTTTTTGCAAAGAACTAACCATGACTCCCTAATTCTCCATTTAAAAATAAATTTCGTATTCTCAGAAGCAGAAAATTTTGATAAAATAACTATAGACAATTTCTTATGGTATAAATTTTTATAATTTCGATTACATTTCATACATTCAAGCAATATTTTAAAAAGCAGATGGTTTGGAGTAATAGTTAAACATATTTAACTTTAATTTAAAATTTTAATCCTCCATTTCACTTTCCCTTCCTTTTTTATTTTTTTAATTAATTAATTAATTAACTAATTAATTTAAGGATGGAGTCTCGTTCTGTTGCCCAGCCTGGAATGCAGTGGCTTGATCTCGGCTCACTGCAAGCTCTGCTTTCCAAGTTCACGCCATTCTCCTGCCTCAGCCTCCCAAGTAGCGGGGCTACAGGCACCTGCCACCGCTCCCGGCTCATTTTTGTATTTTTTGTGGAGACGGAGTTTCACCGTGTTAGACAGGGTAGTCTCAATCTCCTGATCTTGTGATCCCCCCGCCTTGGCCTCCCAAAGTGCTGGGATTGCAGGCCTGAGCCATCACGCCCGGCCCACTTTCCCTTCTTTATGGTTTCTCCTTTCTCACATGCATAGATTCTTTCATCATACTATCCCACTATTACCATCTGTTTTCCAAAGAATTTATTTTTATTCTCTTTGTCTTCAGCCATGCATCTTTTGGGACCCAAGCAGCTTGGCCTGTATTTCTCGTATCACCTAGTATGGCAGAGTACTTTCAAATCTGTAGTTCCATTTCACACACTCATTGTAACTAAAGAGACATTTTTTCATAGGCCCTTGACAATTTTGACAAATGTAAAATGTGTCCTTTTCACACTCTCCACACACTTACACTATCATGGTTTGCACATGGTGTATTTTTAATAAATTATGTTGGCTATTGATGGAATTGACTTTTTTCAGCTCTCAATCTCTTCCTAAGACCTCAATGTAAGTGAAAATTTGAGATATCTTTCTCTTTCTTTTTAGTACGTGACCTAGTTCTTAAACTCCACCTGTCAATAATTTCAAAACTTCTTGATTTGAACCTCTGCTCTTTTTCAGATTCATGAATTTCATGTTCTTCAATACCACACTGCCTGTACTACACCAATAGATCTTATCTCTCAGTGGAAGGGGAAGTAGTACATTTCTTCATGGAAACGGACTCGTGACAAATAATAATCCACTTGCCCTGCAGTCGCTTGCTTTTTCTTTCCTTGGCTTCTTTAAACTAGATTAATCCATTCATGTGTCCCGCATCAATCAGGGGGAGCTTAATCAAGCTCCAGTCCCTAGACAGTCCTGCTTTAAGTCAGGAATTGATTTATATTTTCTGTGTCGAGTCAATTGAGAGTTAACATTTGCTGAATGCCATTGAATAGTCCTCACTGAGACTTAAAATACATTTTTTTTTTTACTCTTTTATATTTGTTGAAGGAAAGGTAGGGCTTACAGAGATTATTTAACTTGCTATGAAACACTAATAGCTGGCATATTTATACCTGTTGGTTTAGAAATAATACACCACAACACATGAGATCTGGTGCTCTACTTGTAGCAGATGAGTTATGCTATGACTCATTAGAACTGAAGCACAAACATTCATATTGTCACAAATTATATCTCTGTCTCTTAATACCCTTGACTACCATGTTTGTGCAAGTCATAAAATTGAACTTCCAATTTATGCTAAACTCTAATTTTAGCTAGATACTCTGTTTTCTGTAGTCCAGTGTTAGAGCTGAAGCTCAAATTTAGTAGTTGGGCATCTCTATTTCCTAGCTGATCTTATCAGTCAACCATAAAACTTTATCCTACTATTCAAGTCTTAACTTGTAATCCAGGCTGGTGGCTGAGAACATATTGCCTATGGATAGATGACAATTACATTTACCAGCCTGAGTATCAACTGTCACAGCAGTTCTCATCTTTTGTACCTCATCTATTTAACTGAATGTCCGCATGGCCCCCTAACCGCCACTCCAGGGAATGCTTCTTTAGCCAGGGGAGCCAACTGGTCTCTTTCATGGTACACAATCTTACACCAGAACCTGATTTCTCTTTTCATTTTATGAGAATCCTTGGATCCCTCTTACTCTAAGATTAAGCTACAACTGTACTGGTTTAATATAGTATCTGGGTAAATAAAATTACAGGAGGGAGATTTTCAGTAATGACAATAGTTTACTGGGGAGTTCGTTTTGGGGCTGAGTCAGTTGATATTAGTTAGTTACTATTATTCACACACATATTAGTATGGTCTGAATTTTGGTGCTACTATGAGTGATCTTTGAGATTACTTTTTTGCTCCTTTGTCCTTTTAAATTTGGAGGCTCCACTGATGTCACTTGATACCTGGGAATACTAGAGACAAGTTGACAAGGAAGTCTTTTACTTGGACTTCTAATTTTCTTAAGGTCTAATAAATTGATTTTATAATATATTTCTAGTATAATCAAATGACAGCATTCCAGACAAATAATCTTATGATTTAGTGTAGAAGTAATTTTTATAATTCACATTTATTATTATTTAGGATTTTATTAAAGAATAAGAGTTCATTTATTTTATGTATAAATGAATGAAATGCATAAATTATTTCTTTAAAAACTTGTAGAATAAACATTAATTTTTAAAAAATACCATTTCTTATGAAAAGGAAAAGTAACTGTCAGGTGTTTGTTGGTATTTTTCATATACAAATGTAAAAACTAATACTCCATAAAAATTGTTTTCCTAACTCTCAGACTAAGTTATCTTTTTCCTTTGATGATGCACAGTGTATTACTTACATCTCTTACTTGAGACAATTAGAGGAGCTCATCCACAAGTCCAGCGCTAGCTTAGTTAACTGGGTTTTTAGCATGTTGTCTTATAGCCCCAGTGGCTTCCTTTCATGGTGCCTATAAATTAAGTTGTTGTTCTGCTAAAATGTGTATTTCAATTAAGTGCTCTTTAAAAGAAAAAAAAATGTTGTTTTATTTCTGCAGTTAAAAAATCAAAATGTACAGCACATGAAATGTGAAAGTTAGGCTTATGAGATAATATTTCAAATTATGATGTCTTTTCCCATGGCAAATGCATAAAATACTTTCTAGGACTATTTGTACCATTTAAACAAGATTCAAATGTGAGATTGTTTTTCTGTCCCCATCACCTTATTTTATTTGCTCCAATTATTTGTGTGTGATCAAAGTACTAGTACATAAAGTACATTCATTTTAAAAGATATATGAACAAGTATCTATTTAATTCAAAATGTACCCTGAGCAAAATTAACTGAGAACATTTTAAACTCCAAAATTAAATATAAGTCTTGGAAAAAAAAAACTACAAATACAAGAGAAAATATTTCAAATCTTCAGGGAATATTTGTATAATATTTGCACACAGAAAATAGGGAATTGGCTATATATCTTTTGAAAAGTCTTGATTTCATTCAAGGTCCTTACATCAGTCATGGAGATATATCATCTTAGAAAAGGATAACAACTGTAGTTTGTGAATATTAAAGATGTTAAAAATGATGAATTATAAGATTTTATTAAAATGAGTATCACTCACGTTCACAGTAATTAAAAAATGTTGTATAATTTTTCCCTAGGGAGAAAAAGTTTATGTATTCATGCAAATATGATTTTATAAGATCATATCTCAAGAAATGTATTTTAAGGTTTTCAATGGTCGACTCCTCTGGCACAAATTATACCCTCTAATGATGTGCATTTCCTATGATAGAAGCTTATGTCCCGGGTATCTCTCTGTAATAATGTACATATTAAGGAAAGTATATTTTATATAAAGCACAACATGTATCAGTAGAGAAAAGCTATTTAAGTAATTTCTCTTGATAAAACTAGTCATAGTTAACATATAAACACACATGTCTTCCATCCAGACATGGAGTTCCTACAATTCCATGATGCCATGAAAGCATCTTCTCATAAAGAAAATATTTATCTCTGGGAGAATTTTATGACTCACCCTCTCTTACAGAGCAATTAATTTGTAAATGCTGAATTCATATCTCATTATGTTTGAATTTGGCTATTGTTTTTACCATTTGGGCTATTTGCTCCCAAAGAGCCCCAATCCTGTCATTGTCTTGATCCACACATGACAGTTATGACTTTAATATTAGATTTCCAGGCCACAGATCTCCTCAGGTTTGACAAAGATCATGCCAAAATTAGTCCATTTCACCCAGCAATACGCATAGCACCACTGTCACTTTTTAACTCACCTTAATATGCTTTGACCTGGGCTCAGTAAAACAACAATTAAGAAAAACAAATGAAACACTCAATATAATTGATGAATCAGAAGCAATGTACTGAGGAAATACCATGATGAGTTTGAGACCACAGGATTGGATTGTTTCTAGATTATCATTCCAATGTTTATCCATTTTATCAATGTTCTGGTGTTGGCTATACATAGAGGTAAAGTAAATACAATAATAGATTTTGTACTCAACAATCTTATAATTTGGTAAAAACATAAAAACAGACAATGAGTGAATACAAGAAAGCAAATAGATTTCAAAAGAGAAAGAATTTTTGAGTTCAGCATGAGATATGTTGAGGTTTGAGTGCCTAGGACACATTGCAACAAGTATTGTAATTCATAATGTTGAACATTATGGATTAATAGGATCAGTGATCTGTATAGTCATTCATATTTGTATTTAACAGCTTAAATCATTGGAATGTACAAACAACTTAGGGAGGATTTATAAAGTGAAAATAAAATGAGACTCAATGACAGACTCTAAACAATCTCAACATTTTATTGAGTTAAGACAACAACAGTGTCTTAACTTAATAATATATTGACCAATTCATCTATTAATCAAACATGGTTATTTGCAAGTTTTGTTCTGTTCATATTCTTTGCAAGACAGCAATATATTCTCTTTTAGCAGTTCTCATTCCATTTAACCTTTTCATTTGGCCAAATGGAGGAAATTCAGAAGTTGAAAGATATTTCAGAAGTTACTCTCATAATGAAGGATAATTGAACTAAAATTCACTACAGACTTAATTTATCATGACTTCTAGCCTTCTTAATCTTATCATAATTAAAGAGTGTTTGACTGACAAAGATGAATGTAGAAGAAATCAGCATAATATTTTAATGGCTAATATTTTCCATAGTTTTTATCAAAATCATATTACTAAAAATTATAAAAAGTTGATAAAATGCTTTGCTTATTACAAAGAGAAAAAAGGTAAAGTTTTTGCTTTTTTTGCTTGCTAATATTCACCACTCTTCTGACCTGAACCTCATTTATCTCCATTTACTTTACATGAAGACATGTAATGTTTCATGCTGTGAATAGCACCATCCTAACATTTTCTTCTTCTACTAAATTTATAGGAAATCAGTTCCTAAAGAAAATCAGAGGGGTTACCTTTATTCCAGTTTAAAGCAATGTTATTTCAGGTGTTTTCCTTAAGAAGCAGCATATTTGCTAACAAATTTTTTTCCCAATATGACATATGGCACTTGCATCAAGTACTACATCTCTATAGAGTTTTCACAAAAGAAAATTGTGTCATTTTGTATCTGATTGAACTTACCTCCTTTTTATGTTGAAGAAGACTAAAGGAACCAATTTCAACTGTTTTATTTGTGGCATTTTTTTAACAGAATAACTTTCACGAGTAGAATATTTTAAAAATATATTGTTAGAGTAATTACTTAAAACACTTTCTAACTTACAAGCAAAATTTGCAAAACAAACAAAAAAACACTTTTTAAAAATTCTTTTAAAGTGTGCTTGGATAGAGTAATTTAATGGCTACCTTAAATAATGGAAAATAATAATATGGTTCTGAGAAGCTTACCACTTAGTGGGTCAGACTAAAAAGTAAGCAACAAATGACAATATGTAAAGTGACAATTACACAAAAAATTATATACAATGATAGGATAAACACAGCCAGTCTGCATCACTTGTTCCACAGGGGAAGTCTGAGTTTAGATAGGACTATGGAAAACAAGTATTTTCTATTTGTTTACAAGGATCATGGGCACAGTATCCGTGATTTCACCTACAGTGGTTAAACACACATAAATTATTTTTATACAAAATGATTTTGTTTGCCTAGAATGATTTTATGTGGTTGATTCAAATGTTTCTATTCCATACATATGTTTCATAAATGATCATCTCAGGAATGCTGGAAGTAGGTCAAAGAGATATGTACTGTGACAGAGGATATAGGGCAATCATAGTAATCAGTTTTGGAATTTTATAATAATTGTGTAGTTGATTTTGCATTCTTCTCATTTTAAACCTGTGCTTAAGTCTCAATGAATATTGTCTCTATAAAAAATTCAAGAGACGTTAGCCATAATAAAATTAATTTGTCATGCCAACTCTCATCCACCTTCTCATAGATGCTGGGGACTTCATCCCACCACCATCATGAAACATGTCCAGCATATTTATTTTACAGATGTGGACATTGAGTCCTACAGTTAATGGCTTTTCTAGATTTCTATAAATGATAATTATACAATCTTCATTAAAAGTTAAAACACTAACTCCATATTTATAAAATAAGGAACCACTGTAAAGAGGGTGATAGCTATCCAAAAATCGAGTGCATGGTAATCTCTTTCTTGACAGACCTTCCCTCTGAGAGCTGACTTAACTGCACATGTAAAAATATATGTTCTTTATAGAAGAATAGGCATATAAATGTATTTGATCATAATTTTATGTGGCATAAGAGCCTTTAGAATGAGGGCCCCACACAAAATCTTTCATTTAAAATGTTTAGTTTGTGTATTTCTTTACTCTTCATAGTCTTCAACATAAGTACTCCAGCCCCAACCTCTCACACATCTCTACTTATCTCATGATAAGTAATTATAATTAGCCTTAGATGTCACCTGCCATCTTACTTTTTTGATGGCTCAGAATAATTCGTCTCAAGTGTGTGAAGACAACTTTTTGAGTTCAGGTATGAAGCCTGGGTCATTTATCTTAATTCCTGGCATGCTCCTTTTGTTTAGAAAAATCATGTTAAAAACTTTTAGTGACCCTGTGCATGGTATTATGATTCTCTGAATTCTTGGCCTAGAACATGACAAATTATACATCAGAAACTCAAAGAAGTTGTACAGCTGTTTTCTTTGCCATTCCACACCATCCACAGTTCATCAATTTAATGGTGAAGCAATGCACTCAGAGATGTTACTTTTTTTAAAAAATTGTTTTCCAGCTGTGATAAGAATACAATCATATGTGAACAACAAACTAAAAGGAATACTGAAATGAATTGTAGACTTGAAAGCAAAATATAGAACAAAGTGATATTGATAAATGTTTAATTTTGTTGTTCATTGCAGTATTGAGTACTGTAAGCTATTCAAAATATGAAGAACAATTTTCCACATCTAAGCCAACATTTCTGTTACAATTGATAAAGGAAGTGATTCTAGAAGAGTTAATTGAAGTGTATCTCATCTCCTTCCCAGTAACAGTATGTAGTTACTGTTTCACAAGTTTCCTCCAGACCAAATATTATTTTGAAGAATGCATCAGTCCACGGTAAGCCTTACTGGACCAGGACCATGTTGTGAAACTCTTTCCAATTCAATAGTTGAGGGTCACAGAATCTCTTGGCAAGAGTGGATGAGGGTAGGGGAAGGGTCACAAAATATCAGTGAATATTTTCCAGTGTCTTCTGAGAAACAAAACAAAAGCAAAACAAGACAAATGGCAACCATTTGTTAGGAACATTGCATGAGTCCAAATTAATGATAATGGAAATAAAGCCTTCTGTGTCTTCTTTTGTTTTAGTAACACTTCTTCTTGAATAATGTCATCTCTACCAATGGATTTACCTTGTCTCTGCGTGTTGACTATATTTCCTAACTCTAAACTCCCAAATTTCAAAATCTTCTGCCTAGACATGTCTCCAAAACCCAGGCATCTAAAAGTGAATAGATATCACCAACTCATCATCTCAAAACTGAAGTAGCTTTTCAAGTTACCTACTAATAGCCACTTCTTCCTGCATACGTAGATGACCATTTAATTCATTTTTCAATCCGGGACACTTTTGTGAATTCAAAGTGCTTCTATTAATAATTACCAAGTCAGCATACATATAGAGGAAGAGTCCTGGGGAAATCAGAATGTATGATCATCTCATATATGCTGCATTTAGTTAAATCCTCCATGGAGTCTAAAACGTTGAAAATAGTAATCAGTTTTTTGCCCTTATCTCACCCCTTTTAAGGAATCATAAGGTCTTATCAAGATTACCACCACTAAAAAAATAGCTTTTATGACCAGTCACATACTTACTCCTTATTTAAAATACTCATACTTTTTTTTTTTCTCTGAGCATGAAAAGATCCTAACAGACTCCTGTGATTTCAGCGTTGTCTCTTCACAATATTCTCCTCATTACTTATCAGGATTTTTCAAAATTAAGAATCTAGCCGAGTTATTTTTCTCTCAGCACATTTTCATTACTCCCTTATGCCACTTAAATGCCTCTTGGGATGAGAGCCTTTTTAGTTTTATGCTTCAGCTGATAGAGCTCACCTCCCTGCCACCTGTTGTTAGAGCCATGTGCAACCATTCCTTATTTCCCAATTCAGTGCACTTTTGACACCATGATGTCTTTATACAACTCATACCCTACTCATGAAAAAGTCCTGTCATGTCTTATGATTAAGGAAAGCTTAGAGTTTCTCAATTATCTTTTAATATGATTTTGTTTGAACAATATAAAGCACAGAATACTTTCCTTTCCTTCCTTTCTTCCTTTCTTTACTTGGAATTCACCTGGATAGGCCGGTTGTGAGGTAAATGTTGTCTATTTATCACCTGAACAACTACATAGAACATGTTCATTTTAAAGGTAGATCAGTAGACAGAGACAAAAAACAGGGACAAAATTTGCACACTACATTCGAGTATTTAAAAATAAGTTTACTTTTGCATTTTATTACTAATTTTATCTGCAAAATTGGAATTACTGTTAGTGAGTAAAAAACAAAATACCCACTTTGTCTATGATCAATTGAAGTTATATTAATTGTTTTCTGATATGTATTTTTGCTGACAAAAAGTCTAACTTTCTGGGAGGTAGTTGAGCCTTTATTTTTCTTAGTATTTGATTTGTTAGTTAAATATGATGATTCAAGTTTTGCTTATGTTTTGTAAACTCTTAGGAATCACCTATTTCCAATTCTCTATATCCTTTTCTTCTGGAAATCATATTAGATATAATTTGGAGAGGCTTAGTCTTGCTTCTTTATCTGTTAACCATTTCTTCTTTGTGCTAAATTGTATGTGATTTATTTATTAAATCACATACAATTTAATCACATACAAATCACATACAAATTAAATACATTATTATATTCTAATACAATAATTCTGTCTTTAGTTTTATCTTAGAAATTGTTCAGTTTTCTATTGATATATTTATTTCAATAATACATTTTTCACTTCTGCAAGTTGTTGATAGTTTGCCCATGTAGATGTTTCTAAATCTTGTTTTTTTATTGCTTATATTGCTTACTTCATTTATTTGAACTTTTTAACGTATTTGCCTTTCTTTCAGATAAATTTCATAAGTTGTATGATTACAAATCTCTTATTGTTTTCACTGGCACACTTATCTAACATTTGTTTTCCTTTCATGCTTTATAATGTTGAACAGTGACCTTATTGGAATGGGTTGTTATCCAAATGAATTTGATGTACCCTGAGTTATAGAGATTCCTTATGTGACTGCTTTGCATTTGACTTAACTAGTTTTGGGTAAATTTTCACAGCAATTTCTTGCCTTATTTCTGAGCCCTATATTTACAGGCATGAGGTTCAAAATTTCACAGGTGATTATCTTTACCTAAGTTCAGTGCTTACTTCTGTTCTCTTTGGGCTAGTGGGAGGATTTTTTTTTTATTCTTCATTTTACAGGTGATTCTTAGATTTAGGTTGAGATATTAGTTCCAGATTCACATATTACTTAGGCCTGTGGCCTCAATTTCAGTCCCTGCATGGGTTTTAGTACCGCAACCCCTTGGGCACATTTCATTATGATGCTCTATGTGCTATTTGCTTTACTTCTCATTTATCCTTACGGTTACTTCTTCCTCTTTTTTCTACTGTCATATTAAAAAATCAAACAGAATAAAAACTTTCTTGCTTTAAAATTTAACTAAGTTAAAAATTTTCAAAATAAAACTAAACAAAACAATGTTTGTTTAACTTTCTATTCAGTGTGAATTGAGAGAAGAGCTTCCTGTATTTCCTCTCTGTTTTTGACAAATATGCATCTTTTGCAATTTTTTTCTAATTCAGATGACATCTTGATCTTCTCTTTGCCTCAGATCTTACGGCAACCATTTCTAATAATCTGCCTTGTGAAGTTACATGCAGTTCTTCACTAAATGTACTTGCAATTTTTCAGTTTATAACCTGGGAAGTGAGTAAGAACCCATTCCTCCAAGATTCTCTTAAGCACATTTGAACTTTCCTTAGCACCCGCTTCCCCCAGGAACTTTTCGTAAGACTAAAGAGGCTTTCCATTCAATGTTGTACCAGTAGAAGTCTGCATGATAACTGATGGCTAGTAAGCACTAACTAAATATTGTTAACTGAATAAACTCATAAATGAAAAGAATAAACCAGACAACTATATCTAATTCTAGCCTATGTTCTATTTTCCTCAGTCCTCTGGATTTAGGAAGAGCTTACCTCTTACATTTCCTGTCATACACAGTCGTCTAAATTCTCTCTACCCAAAGTTTGCATCAACACTTTAGCTTATGTTAGCCTGGCTTCCTTTTAACTATATGCATATATATATTCATATATATATATATATATAGAGAGAGAGAGAGAGAGAGAGGTTTCAGAATATATAAAAATATATAATATGTATATAAATATATATACAAATATATTTATATATAATATATAAAATATATAAAAATAGAAAAGGGTATATAATATTAAATATATAAAATATATATTAACAATATAAAAAACTTAACCATCTCTGTTTTTCAGAACAGTAGTCTGCAAATTACAACTATTCTTTTACTTTTTTATTCTACGTAGTTGATACCACTTAGCTCTTGGGGCAATAAACTTCCTTTCCTAGTCTTAGTGCTAGAACTTACAGGAAGGTATGACTTACCGAACAATGGAAACTCCACAGTTAAATATTTTCAAAATCTTATACTTATTTCTATGGAGAAGTTACAAAATTACAAAGTTATTTAAGTGGATTTACAGAGGTTCCCTATTTCACAAATAGTGATAACCTTGAAGAGATTAAAAACTGTAAATTGGACATTTTAATCTTGATAGTAGAATTCACTATGTGTCCTAAAGGAGGTATAGAAGACATAAAAACAAGTGTGCCTGGGATCCAGCAGATAACTACATCTCTGTGGACTCTCTCACTTATAATACTGGCTATACATATTCACTCCTGCCTCTTGCATACATAATCCTCTTTGGTTACTCTTCACAGTTCAATCATTTTTTTAAGATACATCAAATTTCACCTCTTAGACATGGACATTCTTGACAACTTCCTTCTTCCTGTAAAGTCTAATCTATCCTCCTTCACTATTTCTTCCTTGTGTGTTTTTCTGCATGTTTATCCCTGAGCACTAATGAAATATATTATTATGATTATTTACTTAAATGCCTTTCTTTTCTTTTAGATTTGAGTTCCTTGGTGTTCTGTTTCATAAGAATTTTGTGTAATTCCTATAATACAGTAGTGCTTTATTATGTTTGAATGGACAAATCAAGATGTAAGTTCAATGTTTTGCTCTCCTTTTCTCTTCCTGTTCCATCTCCATGACTCTGATTCCTCACTTCCTTCTACTGCATTAAACCATGAACTTAAAGGGAATGAACACTGAGCTTGCATCTACTGAAAGCTAGCCTTTAGTGGATCTCCACTGGGTAGAATGAGTGGAGAAGAATGATTTGTGGACTGATAGATTTTTACATGGGCTCTCTCTGATATCTCCGACCTGTGTCTTGGATTGCTCTTGAGATGCCACACGCAGAATCTTCAGATGGGCAGCAGGAATAAAGAACAGATAATCTTTAAGACATGCAATTGTTTCCCACCAACCAACTCTTCCTTTATGTTGCAAGATGCATTTAATCCCTTGGGGATGCATAAAAACAAAACTTCATTCTTTTTTTCTAGAGAGGGAGAGAGCATGTTTTTGGCACGCCAAGAAAACACAATCAATGAAAGACTGTCTGAATCACCAGAGTTTAAATTTTGGTAAACTAAACTTTTAGGGCTGAATGTACTTTATCACATTGCATTTTGAAATTCAGTAATCCATGTATGGCATATGTATCCTATATGTATCCTTGAATTACCTATAATTTTCAATTAAGCAAACCATGGCATTCTTCAGACATTACAAATAAACATAGGTTATTATATTTTTCAATCATGCTGTTTTCAAACATGTTTTTTGTCTCCTTCCTGTAACACCAAATCTCTTTTCATTTTCAATTTGCCTTCTTCAAACCGGTGCCCCATAGCATGTGCCATGCAAAAATGGCAAGTCTCTATTTCTGCCAAGCCTAATTTAGATACCACTAAAGCGTTCAACAAACATATGTGGGAGAATGAATTTGGGAAGAATTGCTAAAGCAAAATGCCTTATATCTGCAGCAGTTTGAGAAAAGGGTAAAGGTTATTAAGAAATAAACTTCCACTAACCCAAAAATAAGAATAACGATGCTAAAAGTATATAATTACCCTGAGTGGAAAATGAGTTTGGATAGCTATCTAAAATCTATAGGTTAATTGAAAAACAGTGTTTCTTTTTGAGCATGATATGGCCTTGAGTTAATGAACCACAGTATCCATGATATGCATTTGTACTCTAGACTAGTTTTCAAATGAAGCTTAAACAAATAAGGACTCCACATATTGCCCCAAGCAAAACTAAATTGTTATTAGGTTTTACACAGCAGGAGGTAAACATTCTTGAAATAATTGAACATGATAGGATATTATTCTTACTTTTTTTTTTTGAAAGTCTTACACAAGACATATCTCATTTCCTCTAAATTGGTTCTGTAGACTGAAAAAGGACAATGATCTGATTTGCGGCATGGAACAGAGCCACCTCTTTATAAAGAATATTAATTATCATAATAAAATACTATTGAAGTAGAGGCAGAGGAAATTACAATGGATTTTTAACTTGATAAAGGTAGATCTTACTCCTTTGAATTATTCATGAATATTAACTTAATCAGTAAATGTTACAATGCATGTACAAATAAGAAAAACATTTTAAATTAAAAAATACATCACATACAAGTACTCCTAAACCAAAGCATAATTTTCATTATTTTTTGAATTGAATCTTTTTTTTTTATTTGAAAAAGGAGACATGGAGGTGGGGCAGGGCCAGGGAAGTAACGCAGAGTGTCTTTAAATATGTATACATTAATAAATTATCTTCACATATTTATAGTGTTCTAAAATAATCAATATCTTTAAAATTTACAGCATCCAATTTCCCATTCTAGAAACTGAGACCTAGATAGTGAAAATTATTATCTGTGTTTTTAACATTAGGTAATATATTTTTGAAATTGAAAACCCACATTAATACAAGTCAATTTTAACTTTCAGAAAAATGCATAAACTAATTAAATAGAAGCTAATCAATATTTCAAAAATGATGTCATAAAAACCACCTTGAATCTTGTGTAATAAAATATATGGTTTGGTTTTACAATAATCCATCCACATTGGTGCTTAAGGTAATGTTTCTCCAGAGCAAGTTTTTTTACACAGTAAGAGAAAGCAAATATATAAGAACAAAGTGCATATAACCATACTGCCAATTTCTGAAATCTTAAGATCAGGTGACCAGTAATTTAACACCTCTAACTCAGAAACACCTTTAAACCTTCCCATAACCTTCCTCCTGTTTCATTAGGATAGCTGTTGGCATCAGCATTAGCATTATGGAATGGCAGTAATACTCTAGGACACTGTGTTCTGACTACAGAGAAAACAGGTTAGATGTTAAAGGGGCAGCACAAAGTTAAGTTAGAGAAATGGAAATGGCAGAAAACCTATAGGATTGCCGAGCACCATCGAGGAAAAAGTACCCACTCAGAGTAAGAGTCATGGTAGAGACCAAATCCACAGAAGGCCATGTAGAATTCAGTTCAGTCCTAGGCATCTTAGTATTAATAGTTAATATGGAGAACTCAGCCATCTTTGCTTGACAATATTTAGAGATGTCTTCAAAGATTTAGGATGCTAAAAGTGGAACAGAATTATTAGATAAAACGACAAAAACAACAAATAAACAAACAAAAACAAAAATGCTGAAAGGAAATAATGCAGGAAACAACTATTGAGAAAACAGTGACAACACGAAGCAAACAGGGAACCAGACTGTGGTGGTGGTGGTGGTGGTGGTGGTGGTGGTGGTAATTAGCTATTCTGGGGAAAGGAAACAGATATTACATTAGTACAAAAGGCACAGACAAAAGATTAACCTAATAGAAGGCCCTGCCTTCTCCCAGAATTACTCATTAGGACTGTCCCTCCATTAGATTAGGTTATTTTCTTCTGGGGCATAGGGGTCCTAAATACATTTTTGTAAACTTACTGGCCTTCAGAATGATAGCTACTCCTCTGCTACACTTCTGATTCACTGGGTTTCCCAGGAGAGATGGTGAATAAGGGAAAGCTTTTTAGAATTATCCCTACTTTTTTCTCAGATGTTAGTTTGTTTGTCAAATTCTATTGATTCTACATCTACAATATTTTTTCCCATCTAAGTCTCAAATCCATTTCTACTTCTGGTGTCTTAATTCCTTCTTTTTTCTTCTATACTGATCTCCACTCCTTTGTATCATCTTTTTTTTTTTTTTTTGAGATGGAGTCTCACTCTGTCACCCAGGCTGGAGTGCAGTGGCGCGATCTCGATCTGGGCTCACTGCAAGTTCCGCCTCCCCAGTTCACACCATTCTGCTGTCTATGCCTCCCCAGCAGCATACATACAGGCGCATACTGCCAAGCCCGGCTAATTTTTTTGTATTTTTAGTAGAGACGGGGTTTCCCCGGGTTAGCCAGGATGGTCTCTATCTCCTGACTTCGTGATCCGCTCGCCTCGGTCTCCCAAAGTGCTGGGATTACAGGCGTGAGCCACCGTGGCCGGCCTGTATCATCCTTTTTAATGTATTCTGCATGGTGCTATCAGAATTATCTTTCTGAAATGTCAATCTAATGGCATCTTCCCTAGTCAAATTCATCTGATGACTACCTGCTGGAGAGAAAATAAACACAAGTTCCTCAATATAGAAATATGACTATTGCATAAAAGATTCTCCACTTAGATTTTATAATCTATCACACAGAGTGACATGTTCTTAGATTATACTCTTCCTTCATTGTTCCTCCATTGTTTTCTTATGAATTCTTATCTATTCCCTTGACAGTCCCATCTCCAGTCAGCATGATCAGAATCACCTACTTAAAATATTCTCTCCTCCTGAAACCATAGCATACTGTTGAGATCTCTATCATATTGTGTATTACAACATATTTTAATATTATTTATCTTTCTCTTCACATGAAGAACTACCTGGAAAAGAGAAAATTGAGATCAGGATCTATACCAATTCCTGGGCAAAAGGCTAATGATCCAATGGGATGTGTAGTGACTTTGAAGGGGTAAGAAAGAAATATTGAAGATAATTCAGTTTAGGGAAATTTACATTGATAAAATTATTAAAATGGGCTCAGATCAAGAGAATAGTTGTGTTTTATTTGAATATTTATTTGTAATAAGTATGTATGTAATAATATGTAATGCATATTATTTGTAATAGAATGTAGGAAAGCACTTTGATGTAGGAGAGCACTTCATATTGTGAATATGACCTACTCTATAAATATTGATCAGCTTCTCTCTCTAAGTAACTCATTGTTTTTAAATAGCTTCCTAAGGAAAGTGGTTCCAGCATTAGGCATGTAGGTTATACACATGTTTTCAACGGGTTGGATTCCTCTTTATCAAAAAGACATGGCTTTTACCATGGCCAAGAGACTAGTTTTCAATTGACTAAAACAAATCATTGATCTCCAGAATATTTCCACAGTTCACAGACTAGACAATTATGTGCTAACAAATTGATTGCACTGAATTCCTTACATTATTAAAAGAAATGTACTGAATGAAACCTATCTCAGTCCATTTTGTACAGCTATAACAAAATATCTCTAAGACTGCATAATTTATGAAGAACAGAAATTTATTTTCTCACAGTTCTGGCGACTGAGAAGTCCAAGATCAAGGTACCAGCATCTGGTGTCTGGTATGGGCCCAGTCTCTGCTTTCAAGATGATGCCTTTAACATTGATTGCTTCCTTTGTTGAGGAGGAAGGCTGTTCATTACAAAGGGGCAGAAGATAGAGAACCCACACCAAATAGCCCTTTTGAGAACAGCATTAATCCCTTCATGAGGGTGGATACTATATAGCCCAAACACCTTTCAAAAAATTTCTTTTCCCAATTATCTTGCATTGGGAATTAATTTTTCAATACATGAATTTGAAGAAACACATTTAAACCACAGAAGGTATCTATTCTGAAATCAGATTTTGTTTCCTTGTCTTATGTCCCTGCTAGTACCATAGGCTTAGTAGAGCTCTCTTTTATAGAGTTCTGTATTTCTCACACCATTGTTACTAAGAGAATCACTTCACATAAAAATGAGAAAATTCTCAGAAGATTTACTGCCCTTATCTTAAACTCAGAAACAGTTGACTGCACAAAATAGTGAAATATCTATTTGAGGCTAATGTTTTAACTAGGAGAAATTAACTTTTTAGGTAAGGATTTTATAGGAGCCAATGTATGCTATGAAATAAGAAATAATATACATATGGTCCTGCTTCATTTAAATCTTATAACCCAAATTCATTGGTTTGTCAAGAAGTCAAAAGTAGAGACTATGTGTGTATGTATGTTTGTGTGTGTTTTCTGTGTGTGTGTTTGGGGGAGTGGGGTGGAATAGACATCACAGCTCTATTGGTTATAACTAAAAATGTTGGCTTCTCATCTTCATTCTTTGCTTTCTGCTAATTTCAATGTTTATTATACATAATATGGGTTGATTGAGTTGAAATCTGAGACTGTCTTTTGATGATTAGGAGCTTCTTATGCTACCAGGAAAATGGTAAAATAAATGGGAGAGGTTTCAGCACTAGTGGAGGCGATGAGTTGGATGATGTGTACTGTCACAAAATGGGGACAGGGAAAGATAAGACTGGAATTGTTTCAGTGGAAAGAGAGATGTGTTTTTTTGGCTCTCCAAGGACATGCATTACAATTCACATCCATTTTGCTTTATCCTTGACTTCTTTTCTTTTGTCTAAAGTGATGTACTTTATATGGTTTGTGTTGAGGTATAATTTACATAAAATGAAGTGCACAGATCAAGATTGTACAGTTTGATAAGTTTTGACAATTGTATATATCCATGTAACCGCCACCCAAGATATAAAGCTTTTCCATCATTCCAGAAGGTTCCCTTGTACCCCTTTTTAGTAAATCTCCCCACCTCCCATTAATACTAAGAAATCACTATGTAATTTCTATCAGTATAAATGAGTCTTCTATATTCTTGGATTTTGTCTAAATGAAATCATGCAGCATATATGATTTGTGTTTTGTTGCTTTGGCTCAAAATTAAGTTTTTAATATCCATTCATTTACTAGTAAATTTGTATTTTGGTTTGGTTCTCTGAGTATTAGTTCACTGTGTAAATATACTATGATTTGTTTATGAGTTCTTCTATTGATGAACATCTGGGTTAAGTTTTCGGCTTTTATGAATAAAGCTTCTATATACAATGTATATTATTTATTTTCAGTAAATTTTAGCAGTGGAACTGACACTAATACTTGATTCTGCTTTGAGGACTTTGCATGTAATTTAAGTTTTAAGACATGTCAGTGGGTTAGCATTTGAAATTCACCTGGAAGAATGTTACTTGATTGAAGAGTCTCAAAGATACAGAGTCTCAAGAATAGAAAATGAAATGGCATCTAATGAAGGGACAGTATTTTAAAGACTATAGCCTCATAATATCTTTTCATATCTGGTAGTGTTAGTCCCATGTCAATGCATTTTTCCACTTTGGGAAGTAGAATTTCTGTATATTTAGGACAGATGGGGTTTCACCGTGTTAGCCAGGATGGTCTTGATCTCCTGATCTCATGATCCACCCGCCTCGGCCTCTCAAAGTGCTGAGATTATAGCCGTGAGCCACTGCGCCCGGCCGGGAAGTAGAATTTCTACAGAAATATTTTTGCCTGTTCATTTATTTTTCATGTGAACTTTATAATCTGCTAATTTAGTTAAGGAGAATCCTCACTGGTAAATTATAAAAATTGTATTGAATTTTTAGATTAAATTCAAGAGAGTTGATATAATACTGGGTCTGAGTCTTCAGATCCAAACAAAGGAAAGTTTTCCTTTTTAGCTCTCATTAGTATTTGAAAATTATCTTAATGTAGATAATACCCATTGCTTCTTAAGCTTAAATCTAGCTATTAATAAGTTCTTTTTTTTTTTTTTTTTTTTTTTGCGAGTAAATTAGCCAGGCCTGCTTTCTGTCACCTGTACTGAAACAGGTGAAATATAAAGTAAGAAGGTCTCTATTAATTGATGGTGGATGGGGGGGAGGGGTGAGTCTCTAACGTGATTTTTTTTTTTTTACAGATGGATAAATGCAGTACTCTTTAAATTTACAGTTTCAACGTTGTTGGTTGAATAATAGCAAATTGTCATTGTAGGCGATAATCCTTTTCTTGGGAAACTGGATCAAGAACTAGGTTATGTTCTTTTTGATACTTAACATTAGACAATTCAGATAAATTTTGGCGGCCCCAAATTAGATCAAATGGCAGAAAAAATGCCCAGATATTTAGAAGCAAGATGTTTTAACTAGTGAGCCAGGACCAGTGCCAAGACCAGAACTATTTTGAGGATGGGCTATTGTCAGACAAGTGAATTCCTTCTCAATTGTCCCTTTGGCATGGTGTGTAGGTTCTTAGAGGAAAATTTGATATGTAAGTGTGTTTTTATGGGCATCTGTGAAAATCAGAGGGAGAAGCAAAAAGCTAGGGAGAGAGAAAGAGACAGACAGAGACAGGCAGCTAATTCATAAAGCTGTAGCATGGAGCGTACAGGAGAATTTTGACAAATAGTAGTTGCAGGGTTTATCCACCCTTATCCCTAAGGACATATGTTGCTATGGGCACATGAAAATTTTACATGTGATCATGAGAATATTATGTAAATTCAAACTGAAAAACTGAGGGAAGAACAATCCAGACTGAACTTATAAATAATAGTAATCTATATAATTTTTAAAAGTAAGATATTTTATATCTGAAGATGAAATTTTGAGATATATTGATAGCAATTGTATATGGAAGTTTCCTATTTTATTATTATTAAATAGTTTATTAGGTAATACATTTTGATTTATTATATTTTTAAAGTTAGTATAATATTAAAAAGTGATTTATACAATAAAATATAAGAAATAAAATATGCATGAAGTAAGGAAATCAAACCCATTCTTAGTGACTCAAACTAATGTATTAAAGGTACCCAATATTAACAGTTTTGTGAATCTTTTTAATATTTATTTCATCTGTGTATTTAATAAGCATATGCTAATCTTTTTTTTTTTTTTTTTTTTTTTTTTTTTTTTTTTTTTTTTTTGAGAGGGAGTCTGGCTCTGTCGCCCAGGCTGGAGTGCAGTGGCCAGATCTCAGCTCACTGCAAGCTCCGCCTCCCGGGTTCACGCCATTCTCCTGCCTCAGCCTCCCAAGTAGCTGGGACTACAGGTGCCCGCCACCACTCCTGGCTAATTTTTTGTGTTTTTAGTAGAGACGGGGTTTCACCATATTAGTCAGGATAGTCTCGATCTCCTGACCTCGTGATCCACCCGTCTCGGCCTCCCAAAGCGCTGGGATTACAGGCTTGAGCCACCGCACCAGGTCGCATATGCTAATCTTATATATGACGTCTTGAACATCATTTTTGTTACTGAAACTATCTCATGAAAATTTCCACTTCAGCATACATACATCAATCGCTTTCTAATGATGTCTCATATTGTACCACATTCTACATTTATTACACCATATATTTAGTGCTTTTATTGAATTAAGTACTGAAATACAAAATTTCTAGATAAAATATTAGTAGATTAATGTTCATTACAGAAACTATGAGAAGATCATAAAATGTTGGTAGTGTTTGGTTTTCAAAAACTGAGACTTTCTGTCTTTGATCCTATAATCAGGTCTCTAGTCCCATATCCAAATCTATAAGATCAAAGTGCAAATATATAGAATTTCTGGCACTCAGTCAGAGGTTTCACTGTTCATGTTTCCATAACTACTTGATTCTATTCCCAGCTAATGTGAATCTCATGTTCTGTGGATCTTAGTCTCAGTCCTGCATCTTGCCCACTATATTTAAGATATGTATATGGTGTCTTCAGTATTTGACACTTTCTAGAAGAATATGACTTAAATATTTGGATCAAGGCTCCATGCTACAGTGGGAAGAGTAGCAATCACTGACACTTTATTATTCAGGAATCTTTACTGGACCAGTGCTTATTGTTTGGATGAACGGAGGCAAGATGGTGCACTTCCGGGTTCTTCATCCCCCCAACTTTTCTGGCACGTGCGAAAATGCAGCCGGCGACCCGGGAAGGTGCAGACCAACTAGGCATGCGCCAGGTGATGTCAATCCGAAGAGACCAAGATTTACCTGGTCGCACCTGCGGAACACCCCCCGACACACCCGTGCCCCGCCTATCGCCCTCCCACTCCTAGAAAAGCCGCTCCGGACGAATGCCACGCACGGACTTCCCAGCTTCCCCACTGCGGTCGGGACTGTCAGAACTCCGTCCGAGAGCTCCACGGGCGACTCTGTGGGCCTCATTTGCCGGAGGCCGACAGACCTCTCCCTACCCACCTTCCCCTGAAGCTAGGTGACCAAAATAAACTTGCAGTTTTGCTTCTACCCTTGCCTAGTCGCTGGTTCTTTTGTGCCCGCTCTGGTGGTCTTAGAAAACAAATCACTTATATCACCATGGGGGAAGGTGAGTGAGTTTGGAATTTCATATGGGCTGTATACAATTTAGCAAATGGAGAGTCAAGCTGGGTTTGGAGCTTTGAAAACAAGGGTTAATATAAGGCGCCTTCATGTATAAAAGTAATAAGTCTATTTTTACATCTTTCTTGAATAATTTTTGCTTAAGGATATTGATAAAATACTTTCATTAGGTTCAAAAGATAAATCTAACTATGTTGGATTCTAGCAAGATAATCTTGTTGGAGTGAATTAAATTACTTTGGTTATTCTGTCAAAGTTTCTTTAAAAAGATAAATCCTGAGCCATGTTTTAATGGTGAAGGAATGATCCCAGATTCTAGTGGAAGTTCCTTCCATGGAGCAGGTATGGCATGTGTGATGATATCAAGACTTGTGTGTTTATTAGCATCTGCTTTCCAAAATGTTTTTATATGCGTATTTGTAGGGAAGAGAGAGGCTGAACAAAGACAAAGAAGGAGCTAAAGCTGGAATGAGTTTAGAAGACAAAGAAAAAAGTGCTGCAAATGATTTTATTGGTTTAAATTTATATAACCTTTGTAAGGTTTTTCATTGCTTCACAATGTGGAAATGTATGTTTCTGCCATACATGCATGTGTCACTTGCCATGCATATTTATTTCTGTATGAAATCATCATTTTGGTAACTCCTTCAGGACCCAAAGTGAATTTGAGATGCATTCATAACACTATTTTGTAAGCTTTAAAAATAGTCTAGCTCAAATGTTTTAGGCCACAAACAATATTTTTCTTCAAAGTAAATCCATCACTGAATAAAATTCAATATAAGTATTTCCAGGTCATTTTTGAAAGTTCTGCATCAGTGGTTGTAATATTTTGTACCTGTAATTTCTGTATTTGAAACATTTAAGAGCCTCTTTGAGTTGAGATGGCTGCTATATATATATATATATATATATATATAGCAGCCATCTCAACTCAAAGAGGCTACATATAGTTGGACATATATATATATATATGTAGTTGGACTTAAATTAGTAAATACTTCAAGGTGAGATTCCATTTTTATCCAAAAGGCAGACAATCAGTAAGTAGATATGTCCTAAAATAAACTAAAGTCATATTATGACCCAAATGAAATAAAATACTGATTTCTATCCAATAAGCTTCCAATTTATTTTCAAGATTTAATACTAGAATTGACATCCTAGCTATGGATGCCAGAGATTAAAACAATGTGTGTATTTGATATTTTACTTTCTCCTAAAACTCTGCTCCAGGTTTTGTTTGTTTGCTTGCTTTATTGTCAAAAGAAGGCCAGAAGGCATTTATCCTGTGGATAAAGACTCATGCATCAAGCACATTCTAGCGACATGTTTAGGAAACATTTTTGAAAATGAAATTTCAGTGATAATTTTCATGAAATTTAAGCTTGCAGGTTACACAGTATTCAATATATTCATCAAAAGACTTAAAATGATTAAAACACTAGTTTTTTTTTTTTTTTTTTTTTTTACTAAGTAGACAGCATTTAATATTATAGGTAAATATCATTCAAGAAAAAAACAGTTCTACAAACAACCAAGCATGAATATAATCTCTAACCTGTTTCTGACATAATATATTCACGAAAAAATAATCTCCTGAAACTAGATATATAACTTGCAGACTATTCAGAACCTGTCTATTTTCATAAAGATTCCTAATGGCATTTTGTACTATCTTTTTGCCTGAATACTTTCCAATCAAGTGATCTCATTAAAGAATACAGAAATTTAGCATTTAGAAAGCTCCTAGGTTTTTCACAGTATATATATGTGTCATCAATTGGATGTCAATTACTAACTTCAGTTCTTATGAGAACTTTTGAGCCCAAGCAGTTTTGAAAGATCCATTGTCATTGCTGTTGTTGAGGTACACACTTATCTATAGACACTTTCCTGAAAGGCTTGAAACCAGAGCAAAGAAAAGCATTTGCGATTTTCAGTAGGCTCAGAAATAATAACAGATTATGAATTTTCACTGAAAATTGCTATCTTACCATTTATTTGACATATTATTGATTCAAGGCAAATTGTTACATGAAAAAATATAATTAATATTTCCTTTGTGAAATACTGATAATTAATGGTTATATCTAAGCTTGCATCTATATAAGAAGAACAATATAAGAATTATCTTAAATCAAATGGCTAATTTGCCAACATTTTATGTCCTTACACTTTATCATTTCACAATTACAGAAGAGTTCCCTTAATCTCCCTCCACTTAACTGAGTTTCAAGATGAACCAACATTGTTTAACAATGACTGGTGTCATTTATGCACATAGGCTCAGGGTTCCCTAACTATATTCCAGAGTGCATCACTTACTTGTTCCCTCAACAATTAGGTTGTATCAAGAAGCGACTGTGGGATTGGCATGGTGGTTCATGCCTGTAATCCCAGTGCGTTAGGAGGGAGACCACAATGGAAGGATCACCCAAGTCAGGAGTTCGAGACTAGCCTGGCCAACATGGTGAAACCCCATCTCTAATAAAAATACAAGCAAATAAGCGGTCATGGTGATGAGTGACTGTAATCCGAGGTACTCAGGAGGCTGAGGCAGGAGAATCCCTTGAACCTGGAATGGAGGTTGAAGTGAGCTGAGATGGTGCCACTGCACTCCAGCCTGGACGACAGAGTGAGACTTTGTTTGGAGTATTTGTATAAGCATCACATGTTCAGATGTCACATAAAGGAAACTTATTGTTAAAATTTGACTTTCCCAGTTTCTCTCATATTTAAGAACAACTCTAGGTACACATGACTACCTCTTCCAGAGACTTACTACAACAGGGGAGTAAATATCTGGTAATGTTTGTACTTATTTGGAAAAAAAAAAAAAAGATTTCCATTCTGGAACTTTAAGATGCTGAGTTATTTGAAAAATTACTGTGGAAAAACAAAAAACAAAAAACAAACAAACAAACAAAAAAACAGGAAAAGATGACCTTATCTTACATGTTAGATTCCTGATTCCTTGCTAGAATATTTATGAGATACAAATTAGGTACCTCAGAAAAGGAAATGTCAAATAAAGGAGAAATCTATGGGATCAGAGATGATGGTATGTTTAAATTTTTTCCATTAAATTTTCACAAAAATTTGATTACTTATTTGTCTCACAGGTACAATAAGCTTTTCTCTTTTGAAATTAGCTATTTATAGCTTTTCGCCATATGGGCAGAGTGTTTTTACAATCCTTAGTCATGACTGTTTTAAGATTTGAGGTTTGGCTGCACTGTTTTAACTATATTGTTTGGTATATTATAAAATAGGAAACAACGGATGAAGTTGATTATTTTTACTATTTTATTATAAGTGAGCACTTATTTAAAAAGAGATTCTGGCACCAAACTAAGTAAGGTATATTTTATAAATGCTAAGTTTAGTTATAATGTTCAATACTGCCAGCATACATTGTCTTTCAGGGTAGTATAAAAATAAGACCCCCTTGTTAGGAGTTTTTCAAGGGCCTGAATTTTACACCTTTTATACCGTTTCGACATGAGGATAGTCTTTCCACTTTATAGTGCTAATAACTTTTCTCTCGGGAAAAAGTAATAGGTTTTAGTAATGCTTCCAGGAAAAATTTTGTATGTTCAGGTAAAATTTAACCTTTGACTAAACTTGATTTGTACTCTAAAAGTTAAAAAGACGGAATCCAGATAAATGAAAACAACATACATTTAAAACATGTCTTTAAAAAATAACTAATATAGAAGTAATAAAGAATGTGTAATTGTAGTGTTAAATGCCACTCATTACTTTAAAAACTAAGAGACAAAAAGGGTCACATAAACATAAAAATAATACAGTCAGAAAACATTGGCATTGAGAAAATTTACACATTAGCTACAGGCATTTAATCAATTACATGAGACCAACTTTGTAAATGCAGTTTTGGGTTGCCCATTGAAAACATAGGAACTACAAATTTTAGAATTGGAAGTGGACTCAGAAATTTACCAGTAGAACATTCTCCACCCAACATAGAAATCATTCAATGTGGCCGGGCGCGGTGGCTCACGCCTGTAATCCCAGCACTTTGGGAGGCCGAGGTGGGCGGATCACAAGGTCAGGAGATCGAGACCACGGTGAAACCCCGTCTCTACTAAAAATACAAAAAATTAGCCGGGCGCCATGGCGGGCGCCTGTAGTCCCAGCTACTCGGGAGGCTGAGGCAGGAGAATGGCGGGAACCCGGGAGGCGGAGCTTGCAGTGAGCCGAGATCGCGCCACTGCACTCCAGCCAGGGGGACAGAGCGAGACTCCTTCTAAAAAAAAAAAAAAAAAAAAAAAAAAAGAAATCATTCAATGTAAAAATAAATTGAATAATATACTTAATAATGTCGTCCCTAATTCTTCTTGAATTTTCCAGTGACTGAAAGATTCTCCTCAGAAAATATTCATCTATTATCTCTTATTTTGTAATATTCTCTCTCATTCCTGTGAAAATTTGTTGGATGCAACTTCTACCCACTGATTATTAGTTTAATTTCTACATATCTTATTCAACAAACTTTTGAATGACTAATTTTTATTAGGCAACATATTTCTTTTTATATACATCTGATGAAAAGAAGGCAAATAGCTCAGAAGACTCATTGAGGCACCATTCATAGGAAAGAAATAATAAAGACAGGAAAAGAGGTGTTAGGGTTATGTGTTGCCTACCATTATCTGAAGCAGTGCAAAGCAATGGAATATAATACTAAGTCCTCTCTTACCAACTCAGTGTTCAGAGAAAGTGACGGTACAAGAGGTACCACTCTTCCTCTGAAGAGAGGGTTGTCAAGCTCCAAGCCAAAGGTTACAGTAAGATTTGCCTGTTTGTGTTTATGGTTGGGGGGCTGGAAGTTCTTGACTACGGTAAATGATTATTTTAAGTATCTTACTGGGAACATAACAATTTCTCACAAGTTTTATAGGAGACCAGTTTCTTTTCTCTGAGACCAGCCTTAACGGAACCAGGCTTGGAAAAGTTAAAACTTACCTATCAAAATATTTTCAAATATTTGATGGCAACTTGCATTTTCCTGTAAGCTTTTCTCTTTACTTAAGTGCACAGTCTGCTGCAAGCCTTGAACTCCTTGAGTGCAAGGATCATTTTTTCATCCCATTATCAAGCTCAGTTTTGTTTTATAGCGTGCACTTAAATGTTTGTAGAATGCACGGATAATCATAGCCCTAATCCAGGGTATTGGTTCAGCATGCTTTCCATAACACTGAAGTTTATGGAGGTTCCTCTTAAAGTTGGTGCCCAAAACCGGGAACCATCTTCCAGATCCGTGTGTTTAATTTTCTTTTATATTGCCATATGCAAATTAGCACAGTCCAAAAGTAGATTTTTTTTTCAAGTGTCAGGGTAACACTCTTGGCTCATTTTGAGATTGTGGTCATATAAAATCTTGGACCTTTCCATGAACTCTTGTCATTCCAGAAGACCAACCCATATATTACGTTCAGAAGAAAAATGGTCTCATCTTTGAGCAGTCACATCCTGTACTTAGAAAATTATCTTTTGAACTTAAAATCAGGGCCACATGTTTTCTCCTTTAAACTTCATCTTGCTGCTCTAAGTTTATTTCACTCTAACAAGCTCATTTTGCCTTCTAAATATATCATCCTACATATCAGCAACCCCACATTGCCTTCTGAAGACTTGACAAACATATCTTTTTAACAGTAAACAAAATCAATCATTTACAAAAGAACAAGTCCCTGTGGCTGGTACAATCAACTAGGTTTGACATATGCGCACTCATCACAATTAGTTTGATTGTTTTTTTTTTTGTTTAGCAACTGTAAGTTAGAGCAACCAACGTAAAACGAAACAATATGAAAAAAGTGCAGCTATCCTATTTTCTTAATCTTGCAATCTATCATCATAAGACATAGAGTGTGAAGTGAAGAATTAAGAATGAGTTTGCAACTTAGATTCAGATTTCCACTCCAACACTCCATAGCTGTGTATGTTCAGCATTATCCACTCTGAGTTTAACTTTTCCTTATTTGCCAAAACGATGTTGGTGTGAGCATTGAGATGGTATGTGTATTGCACCAATGCAGGTCTGGGGCTTGCCATAGACATGAATTAAATATTGAATTCCTCCTCTATACAGAAAGGACACAAGAACATTTTGAACTGTAGATATTATAAACCCTTTTGTTATTTGTTGATCGCCTTGTCTTTATATTTTATTTGATCTCAATACATCTGAAGTTTATGGGTTTTTAGATTCCATATCTTAGTTTTTAAATATTGGGTTAGCTGTACACCTCTATTATTCTGGACCTGTGTTTGTCAGGACTTCTGAGAAGCAGATGCCAAGATGGGATTAAATGTGCAAGGGTATTAGTAGAGAATCAACTGTGTGGAAGAAAATTAAGAGGGAACAGAAAATTTTTGAAAAAGCTTTGGAACCTAAGTGAAGGAGAGGGAGAAAAAGTTGTATAGAAGTCCTCTAGACAGTTGAGCAGGCTAAGGAAGTGTTAGTAAAACCATCAGAGAGTCCTTCTCAGTCTGTGTCTCCTGGCAGCAGTGCTGTCTTTTTATGCTTTCCACGCTCAGTTGTCCACTGGGAGCACCATGTGGGAAGCATGGCTTCAAAGCAAATGCCTAGGTAGAATAGAGAGCACTGTAGCATCAGTCTTAATCAATTAAAAGTCCTGTTGTTGGAGGTCTATGAAGCGAGGCGTCTTTGAAAAGTCTGAGTCTTTATTAAAGAAAAGTGTAAATAGTGTATAGTATAGATCATGATCAACTGTACCATAGTAAGGATTTTTTTAAGTACATTAGCAACATGACTTTTTGGAGGTCTTGTTATCAATGAGCATCTGCAAAATACAAAGATAATAACCCATATTAATGTTTATGACCTCATGTAATATAAATAGGGCTAAGCACGATGAAAAGGAACAAGAAGAGAAGAAAATGGAAAGGAAGGAGGAGAAGTAAGAGAAGCAGCAAAATGCTCCCACAAACAACTCTGATACAAAATACCATCAAAAGCTATGAAGCATATGGTGCATTTAAAAGCGACCTTGGATATTGCCCAATACGAACTTCTCATCTTAAAAATTGGGATACAGAAGCAGAGATTTAAGTAATTTGGTCAAGGCTATTCAAATCCTTGGCTCTGTTCTTTATATTGTATCACTTTAGGAGCTTGGTTACCAAATGGTAATTATAAAATATTCTAAAACATAGTAGGCAAATGACGTGGCAGTGTAGGATTGAATCTTATTACAAACACATAGTCACATAAAACAAATAGATTTAATGCCACCTATAATATTCATATTCTAGAAAAGCAGACATTGTTGCTGTTTTCTGAAGAGTTAAAGCAGAATCTTAAGTGCAGTTCGGCAGAGACTAACAAAACATTTTCTGTCATAAACAAGGGAATAATTGTGAATAATAGAGCTCCTTAATTACAAAAGAGTTCATTGTTAAAGCTATGATGTCACACTGATAATGCAAGTGCAGTTCTGCAAACAGGTGAGTGGAAGATGAATGGAAGAACTTCACAGTTGACATGGGACCCAGGAAAAACTAGCACCCTTTTTTTTGATATTTTTGCAGGGCTACTTAGGTGTCTGCTTTAGAGAGGGTAAGGCTAGTTGGCACACCAGAGCATCACCTAGACTGCCAGTTTGGGATGGCAGATAACTTCACACAGGTCCACTTTCAAACTCTGTTAATTATAAATATTTTTAACCAAAAAGTGCTTCCAGTGAAAGAATTTTTCATTAATCCAAGTTCCTCCTTAGAATTTAATCATGAAATAAACAAAATAAAGAAGCAACAATAGCAATTTATACTTTGGAAACTCACCAAACAAGATATAATCTTTTTTATTACAAATTTTAAAATGGTGAGTAGTCAAAATCATTCAGATACAGAATTATGGGGTTTGCTTGTTTGCTTATTGTTTTTTTACAGAATAACTCTATCTATATTTCCATAGTTTTAAATTTCTAATGTCTACAAGTCAAATTTTTCTTTTATTCTAATTTCTGAGAATGAGCAAATGAAAATAATACTGATTATACTTAAAGAGAATAAATATAATGTCACAAATATATTACTATGTAAAATGTACAAATGGAAAGTGTGAAATAAAAACAGTGAAAAGTTTACTCACAAATTGTTTCTGACAAAGTTATTAAATTGGTATTGCAGAGACCACATCCCCATTCCCTTCCATACCTATCCACATCCCCCATTTCTGTGCTCCACTGCAAGGCAATTCAGTCTTCCGAGGTTTATACTCCGCAGTTCTTGACAACAGGAGATAAATCCTGTAATTTTATTAATCCCTACTGAAACGTTGGTATTATTGCCATTTGACTCATAATGTAAAAAACTAAGCAACAAAAATATGTTCAGCAAAATATATCCAGGAATTATTTCAATAAAACTGTTAACTATGGTTTGTGTTTAAAAAAAAAAAAAAAACGTAGAAATATGACAACACAACAGCCTCCATAAACTGAGATTAGTGTTCCATTACAAAACCAGAAGGTACTATGAGTTTTGGTATAAACTGAGGGAAAAGGGGCTTTAGTTGTTATGTTTTCCAGTGAAAATTTTAGCTTTAACCTAAACCATTATAATGATAAGCATTGAATTCTGTGTTTCCTTGTCACTAACAATCAAATAATAATATCTCATTATATTATGTATTGAACGATTCTTCTTTGAACCCAAAAAGAAGAGAAAGCCGGTCAACATATCCACTTTAAAGAATATAAAATACTATGAATGAGAAATTTTCACCACTCACTCGGTTTTTAACACCTTTAATTTTGAATTTTATCTCTCAGCATTATGGACCAACTTGCCTAAGACCATGGTGGCAAATCTACAGAAGGACAAATAATCTACAAATTCTTGATTTTTACTTCATAACCCGCAATAATAGGCCACCCAGTTGCTGAATATTTGTAAACATTAAGAGAAACACCTAAGGGTCAGTTTTGGAAGACAAATGCCATCACAAAGTTTAAATTATCAGGAAACAAAAGAAAATAATAAATAAAATCAACATGTCTTCGTGAAGGAGGCAGTTTTCCATTTCTAGACACAATTCTTTATCTATAAATAAATTTCTTTTTAGTTGAGTTGCAGGTGCTTTTACAACTACAAGTTGATGACTGAAAGTGGCCATGGATATCACTTACTCTATTCCCTGACTCCCTAAGTGACACTTAAATACTCCTATGCAATAGATGACTGTACTTCAAGTGACTGCCAAAGAAGGGGATCCCTCATCTCTCAGTTGGAAATTCAAAGTTGTCTTGTGTACAAGGAGTTATAATAAAGTAACCTAAATTATTCTGAAGTGTTTAGATTTAGAGAAGACTTAGTCATTATCCTTCTTCGTAATAGCATTAATATTTTTGAAGTGAGTCTCTGTATTTGATCTTCCACACTCTAAGAAAGCTGGTAGTGTTTCCCCAGTTCTAACATTCCCACTTGATAGTCTAGTTCCATTTGAGTTTTTAAGATTGATATGGTGACTTTTGATTTTTCAAAAGTACATTGCCCTTTTCTAGCCTTTCTACAGCATCATAGCATAGAAGCAAAATATCATTTAATAGAATTAAGTTACAGATTTAGGTGATGGTAGGCATTGCCCCTCCTACCGACTAGGTACCAGCTATCTGCAATGTCTGCACATCACTACCTTAGAAATTAGACACCTATAGTTGACCTATTATCAGATTGATGATTTTAAGGCAAAAATAGATGTGAAGACAGATAAAAGTTCTGTGTTTCTTCTTTAACAAAATGAACATCCTGCCTTATGGCTTTAAACCTGTAAAAATGCCAAGGGAGTTTTATTCTTTTCCTTATCTAGCAAACCAAAATTTTAGTGCTTACAAAAGTCTGCCCAAGGACATAAAGTCTGGCTCAATTTATTGTAATTTCTTTTAATGAGAGGAAGCCAGAAAATGTGCCAGTCTGGGTCAGGTTGCTAGATTTGCTACAAGAAAAATCAGACCACATTACCAAGATTTATCAGATAATTATGTTTTATTTAACAATAAACTAACAACTGAGGACTTATAAAGGATTGAAGGCAGTTAGAGACAGAAAAAATACTGAAATTCTGAATCTATTGCTTTTTTCAAAATCATATTCAGCCTTCTAAATAAGTAAATAAATGTCTTCTCCATTTCAAAATATGCAAGGCTCAGGGAAATGTGCAATGGGTCAAGGAAGAGCATTGCTTCAAGAAGAGGATTATAATTATAGTTCTGTCATAGATTTACTCAGACAAATCACTTACATTTGATAAATGGGATTGATAAATCACTTGCATGGGATACATTCAGATTAGCTGGTTTTCCTCTTTGATACTAAAACATGGTTTCTTCTGTAAACTGCAAAACAAAATTTATAAAAAGAAAGAAGACAAATGTTTTTATCAACTGATGATAATTTCTTAAATATAATATGCTTTGCTAAAAGTACATTATTTGGTCAAAACGAGAGTTAATTCTAGCACAGTTAAGAATTTTCATATTGTCAAATGTCCTGTTTGGTTTCACATAAGTACCTGAGTGTCTTTCACAATGTATATCTATGCATCTTGTCAAATGTTACTGAAATATCTCTGTTTGTTGTCATTTCTTTGTAAGTAGATAGGTGATACGGTTCATTGAAGAAATATCTATCTATCTATCTATCTATCATCTATCTATCTATCTATCTATCTATCTATCTATCTATCTATCTATCATCTATCTAGCTATATATCTGGCTATCATCTCTCTATCTATCTAGCTAGCTATCATCTATCTATGTATCTATCCGTCCTCCAGTTTCTTGAAGGATAATTTCTTATATATGGGGAAATATTCTTGAAAATATTTGGATGTAGTTTGCATATGTGTATATGATTTCATAACAAAATTAATTTGTAGATAGATTATATATATATCATATCAAATCATATCAGGTAAGTAATATATAGATATTTTTCTATATATTACTTATATTATTTATATATATATTACTTATATATATAGTATTATATAGAAAAATATCTATATATTACTTACCTGATATGATTTGGCTGTGTCCCTACCCAAATCAATTCTTGAATTGTAGTTCCCATAATCCCCTTGTGTCATGGGAGGGTCTCGAAGGGAGATAATTGAATCATGGGGTCGGTTACCCTCATGCTGCTGCTCTCATGTTAGTGAGTGAAATCTCAAGAGGTCTAACGGTTTTATAAGGGGCTTCCCCCTTTACTTCACTCTCATTCTCTCTCCTGCCCCCCTATGAAGTGGTGCCTTTTTCAGTAAGTTTCCTGAGGCCTCCCAAGCCATGCAGAACTGTGAGTCACTTAATCCTCTTTCCTTTATCAATTACCAAGTCTCAGGTATTTCTTTATACCAGTGTGAGAATGGACTAATACAATAAACTGGTACTAGCAGAGTGAGGTACTGCTATGAGGATACCCCAAAATGTGGAAGTGACTTTGGAACTGGGTAACAAGCAATGGTTGGAACAGTTCAGAGGGCTCAGAAGAAGACAGGAAAATATGCGAAAATTTGGACCTTCCTAGAGATGTGTTGAATGGTTTTGACCAAAATGCTGATAGTGATACGGACAATGAAGTCCAGGCTGAGATGACTCAGAGGGAGATGAGAAACTTATTTGGAACTGGAGCAAAGGTGATTCCTTCTATGCTTTAGCAAAGCAACTGGTGGCATTTCACCCCTTCCCTAGAGATCTGTGAAATTTTGAACTTGAGAAACATGATTTAGGGTATCTGGCAGAAGAAATTTCTAAGAAGTGAAGTTTGACTTGGGTGCTCGTAAAAACATTCAGTTTTATTCATTCACAAATACATGCTTTGGAACTGAAACTTATATTTAAAAGGGAAGCAGAGCATAAAATGTCAGAAAATTTGCACTCTGATGATACAATAGCAAAGAAAAACCCATTTTCTGAGGAGAAAGACAAGTCAGCAGCAAAAATTTGCATAAATAATGAGGAGCCAAATGTTAATTGCCAAAACAATGGGGAAAAATGTCTCCAGGGCATGTTAGAGGTCTTCACAGCAGCCTCTCCCATCACAAGCCTGGAGGCCTAGGGAAAAAAATGATTTTGTGAGCCAGGACCGGGACCTTGCTGCTTTGTGCAGTCTTGGGACTTGGAACCCCGCTTCCTAGCTGTGGCTAAAAGGGAACAATGTACAGCTCAGGCCATTCCTTCAGAGAGCGCAAGCCCCAAGCCTTGTCAGCTTACTCATGGTGTTGGGCCTGTGGATGTACAGAAGTCAAGAATTGAGGTTTGGGAGCCTCCTCCTAGATTCAGAGGATAAAAAGAAATGCCTGAATATGCAGACAGAAGTGTGCTGCATATATGCAGCCCTCATGGAGATCCTCTAGTAGGACAGTGCAGAAGGGAAATGTGGGGTTGGAGCCCCCACACAGAGTCCTCACTAAAGCACTGTCTATTGGAGCTGTGAGAAGAGGGCCACCATCCTTTGTACCCCAGAATTCTAGATCCACTGAAAGCTCACATTGTGCACTTGGAAAAGCCAATGCCACTCAACACCAGCTTGTGAAAGCAGCCAGGAAGGGGGATATACCCTGCAAAGCTACAGAGGCAGAGATGCCCAAGACTATGGGAATCCACCTCTTGCGTCAGTGTGACCTGGAAATGAGATATGGAGTCAAAGGAGATCATCTTGGAACTTTGAGATTTGAGTGCCCCACTGGACTTCAGACTTGCATGGGGCCTGTAGCCTCTTAATTTTGGCCAATTTTTTCCCATTTAGAATAGGTATATTTACCCAATGCCTGTACCCCCCATTGTATCTACGAAGTAACCAATTCACTTTTGGTTTTACAGGCTCATAGGTGAAAGTGACGTGCCTTGGTGAGACTTTGGACTTGGACTTTTGAGTTAATGCTGACATGAGTTAAGACTCCAGTGGACTTTGGAAGGGTGGGATTGTGTTATGAAATGTGAGGGCATGATGTTTGGAGGGGCCAGGGGTTGAATGATCTTGTTTGGCTGTATCCTCACCCAAATTTCATCTTGAAATCTAATTCCCATAATCCCCATGTGTTATGGGAAAGACCTGGTGGGAGGTAATTGAATCATGGCGACAGTTACTCCCATGCTGTTCTTCTCTAGTGAATGTGTTCTCACAAGATCTGATGGTTTTATAAGGGACTTGCCCCTTTGCTCTCATTCTCTCTCCTGCCAGCCTGGGAAGAGATGCCTTCCACCATTATTGTAAGTTTCCTGAGGTCTCCCCAGCCATGTGGCACTGTGAGTCAGTTAACCCTTTTTCTTTCATAAATTATCCCATCTCAGGTATTTCTTCATAGCAGCATGAGAACAAACTAATTTATTACCTAACATACAATGATAACTTTTGCAGATTAAATTTTAGTTATTCATCACTACATGTGATCCTTACTTGGCATTATAGAATACTATGTAGTCCATGATGTAAAAATGATTATAATTTTGAAGAGAGAACATTTATATATTATTAGATCAGTACTTGCATGTGTATTAGAGATAAATATTTCTTATCTTGTTATTTCCATCGACATTGTTTTGTGACTAGACTTGGAATATATCACAAAATCAAATCAATGGTTATGTACACAACTTTGGTCATACTATAACTTTGTGCACGCTTCTCTTGACAAGATTTCAGGCCATTCATCCTTGTCTGGGTTATATATGTGTTCATCTCAAATTCTTGTTAATGGAAGACTTCTAAATAAAACTAATTCTGGGAGCCTTTATGAACCATACAAATGGACATAGTTTAAACTACCCAGATGAATAATGAAGTTAATAATGCTATAAATATTATCTGAACATTAGTGAATATAGTTGATTTGAATTAAAAAATAAAACAAAAACATTAATCAGAGTAAGATCTGAATTGTCAAACTTTACATTCTTTTAGAATCTGTAATAGAAGTGTTTTCATAAAATACATCCCTGAATTAAACTTACTTCTCTGTGAGCAAAATTTCACTTCTTAAATCAGTTATAAATTGTTAGTACTTATTCTCTAGGATCTACTTTTAGATTAAATAGCTGTTTGTTGTTTATATGAAAGAGTAAGGAGATGAATGGTATCTTTATAAGGAAGAAAAACATCTGGAACCACAGAGTAAACTTCACGTATCATTATAGCCTTGTCCTGTGGAAAAGGCAGATCTTTTCAAATGTCTTGAAAACATTATGGTGAGGCTGGTTGCTCTTGAGCTATCTTCTTGTCTTCCTGGTTACTGGCTCATGGTCACGTCTGTTTTTCTGATTTCCTGATGGACTTTCTCTCCACATTGCTACATAAACCACTAGCCTGCACTCTCAATCACATTTGGGAATGTTTTCTGAGATGTGGTTTTTGCAGTTTTTTTTTTTTTTTTTTTTTTTTTTTTCTTTTCTCTCTGGCAGTCAATTCAATTCTGGCTAATCTTACCTCTTTTGTTGTCGTTGCTGTTGTTGTTGTTGTTTCTGAAATAGATTTCTTGCATTCAGCTCTCTCCTTTGGTCCTGATCTGCTTAAATTTAAATATAGCTGGCAGTTATTAAATAGAAAGTACTGAACAAACTTTTGTTTATGTTTCCAAAATAATTCCTAAAATTATCTCTTATTTTGACTTAACTGTAATATGGATGAAAGCAAGTTAATACTTTCTCATCATTCAAGCTGTTGTAGATTTTCTTTTCTTTTTCTTTTTCTTTTTTTTTTGAGACGGAGTCTTGCTCTGCCACCCAGGCTGGAGTGCAGTGGCCGGATCTCAGCTCACTGCAAGCTCCGCCTCCCGGGTTTACACCATTCTCCTGCCTCAGCCTCCCGAGTAGCTGGGACTACAGGCGCCCGCCTCGTCGCCCGGCTAGTTTTTTGTATTTTTAAGTAGAGACAGGGTTTCACCGTATTAGCCAGGATGGTCTCGATCTCCTGACCTCGTGATCTGCCTGTCTCGGCCTCCCAAAGTGCTGGGATTACAGGCTTGAGCCACTGCGCCCGGCCAGATTTTCTTTTCTTTAACAAGCATGTAAGTTTCAAATTTTGCTTGTCATTGCTCTTCTATAAGCATGCAATTTTTATAAAGAAAACATACTGTGATTAATGTAAAAATGACACTTAAAATATTCTTACAGTATTTGCATAAGCATTTTGCTCAATGTGGTCATGTTTTGCCAAAATTTCTTTTGTGTGTTTATTTATTTTACAAATACAATAGTACATATTAAATGTGTATAACATGTTGTTTCAAAATATGTATACATAGTGGAATGGCTACATTCAGCTAATTAACATATGTATTTGTTCACGTACTTAAAATACTTTTGTGCTGGGTACACATCAAATCTACTCTTCTAGCAATTTTCAAGTATATAATATTTCATTGTTACCTACAGTCATCATATTGTGCAATAGATAGCTTGAACTTATTTCTCCTACCTAACTGAAATTTTGTTTCCTTAACCAACATCTCTTAACCCTTTTCCCCCCACCCCCATCCTCTGATAACCATCATTCTATCCTCTACTTTTATGAGGGCAACATTTTTCAATTTCACATTTAAGTGACATCCTGTAGAATTTATCTTGCCATGCCTAGTGTAGGTCACTAAACATAATGTCCTCAAAGTTTATCCATGTCATAAATGACATGATTTCCTTTTTAAAGGCTGAGTAGTATTCCATTGTGTGTATAATACATATCCTTTATCCATTTATTCTTTGATGAACACTTTGGTTGGTTCCAATCTTTGCTATTGTGAATAATGCTGCAATGAACATGGAAGTGCAGATATCTCTTTGATATGCTGATTTCATGTCTTTGGGAAATATGCCTAGTAGTGGGATTGTTGGATCATATGTTAGTTCTGTTTTTGATTTTTGGAGGAATCTCGTTTCTGTTTTTCATAATGGTTATACCAATTTACATTCTCACCAACAGGGTTCAGTGTTACCTTTACTCCACATCCCACTAATCCTTGTTATCTTTTCTCTCTTTGATAATAACCATTCTAACGTGAGTACAGTGCTAAATCTTTGTGGATTTGATTTGCATTTCTCTGATTATTAGTAATATCGAGCATTTTTTTCAGATCTCTGTTGGCCATTTGTAGATTTTCTTTTAAGAAATATATATTCAGATTTTTTGACCAAGTTTTAATTGGGTGGTTGTCTTACTGTTGAATTATTTGAGTTTCTTATATATTTTGTATATTAATCCCCTTTAGCATATATATGGTTTACAGATTTTTTCCCATTCTGTAGGTTGTCTCTTTATGTTGATGGTTTCCTTGGCTGTGCAGAAACTTTTTAATTTAACAGAATCCCATGTATCTCTTTATTTTGTTTCCTATGCTTTTGAGTTCATATCCAAAAAATTATCACCCAATCAAATGTCATTGAGTTTTGTCCCTATATTCTCTTCCAGTTGTTTTAGAATTTCAGGATTTACATTTAAGTATTTAATATATTTTAATTTGATTGACATGCATATATGGTATATGATGAGGGTCTAGTTTCATTTTTCTGTATGTGGATATCCAATTGTTCCAGCACCCTTTATTGAACAGACTATTTTTTCCCCATTGTATGGTCTTTGCACCTTTCCTGAAAATCAATTTACCATAAAAGCTTGGGCTTATTTCTGGGCTCTCTATTCCATTTCATCAGTCTGTGTTTTTCTACCACTACTAGGCTGTTTTGATTACCATATCTTTGTAGTCTATATTGAAGTTAGGGAATATTTTGCTTCCAGTTTTGTCTTTTTTGTTCCCGATTACTTTAGATATTCAGGATCATTTGTGACTCTTTACAAATTTTATCTTTTTTATTTCCATGGAAAATGTTATTAGTATTTTGACAAGTATTGCATTGAACCTGTAGATCACTTTGAGTAACAGAGATATTTTAATAACATTATTTCTCAAAATTTTTGAACATAGAATATCTTTTCATTCATTTGTGCCTTCTTCAGCTTCTTTCATCAATGTTTTGTAGTTTCCAGTGTAGAAGTTTTTCACCTCCTTGACTAATTTTTTTGTAAGAATTTCCTTTGATAATTATTATAAATGGAACTGTTTTCTTTACTTCTGGTTCAGATAGTTTGTTGTCAGTATATAGAAATGCTACTGATTTTTGTATGTTGGTTTTATATATTGTAACTTTACTACATTTGTTTTTTGGTTTTATCTCTTTTGTCAGTTTTTAAGGTTTTCTATATACAAGATCATATTATGTGCAAATAAGGACAATTTAACTTCTTCCTTTCTAACTTGCATGCCTTTTATTTCTTTATTTTTCCTAAATGTTCTGGCTACAACTTCTCATGCTACATCAAATAGAAGTGGTGAGAATGGGCATCCTTGTCTTCTTTCTAATAATGGAGGAAAAGCTTTAGAATTTTCACTATTAAGTATGATGTAGCTGTGGGTTTGTCATATATAACTCTAATTGTGTTGAGGTATTGTCTTTCTATATCTAATTTATGGAGAAGTTTTATCACGAAAGACATAGGATTTCATCGATTTTTTTCTGAATCTATTGAGATAATCATATGATTTTCTGTCCTAAAATGTGTTATTGTGGCATATCACATTTATAGATTTGCATATGTTGAACCATTCATATATTTCTGAGATCAATCCTACTTTATTGTGCCGAATGATTCTTTTGATATTCTGTTGAATTCAATTTCCTAATATTCTGATAAGGATTTTTGCATGTATGTTCCTCAGAGATATTGGCTGTATTTTCTTTTCCTGTAATGTCTTTATCTGGCTTTGGTATCAGAGTAAAGATGGCATCTTAAAATGAATTTAGAAGTATTCTCTCTTCTTCAATTTTTTTGGAAGAGATTGAGAAAAATTGATATGAGTCTTTTTTGAAATGTTTGGTAGAACAAAGCAGTGAATCCATATGTTCTGAGCTTTTAATTTGATGGAAGATATTTTATTATTAATTCAATCTCCTAACTAATTGTTGGTCTCTTCAAATTTTCTATTTATTCATAATTCAGTCTTGGTAGTAGCATGTGTCTAGGAATTTATTCATTTCTTATAGGTTATCCAATTTTTTGGTGTTTAGTTGTTCATGGTAGTCTCTTATAATCATCTGTATTTCTACGTGAATTGTTGTAATGTCTTTTCTTTTATTTATAATTTTATTTGAGTCCTCTTTTTTAGTACTTAGTCTAGCCACAGGTTGGCTGATTTTGTTCCCTTCAAAAATTAAAAAAAAACTCTTTGAGTTTTGTTGATGTTTTATTATTATTTTTTCTGTCTCTTTTATTTATTTCTGTCATAATCTTTATTATTTTCTTCACTCTGCTAGTGTTGAGCTTAGTATATTTTTGTTTTTCTACTTTAAGTGTACTAAAGATTGTGTATTTGGAATCTTTCTTCTTTTGGGATATAAGTATTTATTACTATAAACTTTCCTGTTAGAACTGCCCTTGCTGCATCTCATAAGTTGTGGTATATTGAGTTTCCATTGTCATTTGTCTCTATATATATATTAATTTTCTTTTTAATTGCTTCTTTGACTTATTGTTTTTTCCAGAAGCATGTTGTTTAACTTCCCAGTAGTTTTTAATTTTCTGAATATGCTTCCATTATTGATTTCTAGTTTTATACCTTTGTGGTCAGAAAAGATACTTGATATAATTTCAATCTTCTTAAATTTTTTTAAGATTCGTTTTTTGGACTAGTATATCATCTATCCTGGAGAATGGTCCACCTAGAGTTAAGAGGAATATGTATTCTGTAGCTGGATGGACAGTTCTGTATATGTCTGTTAGATTCATTTAGTCTAAAGTATAGCTCACATTTGATGTTTTTATAATGATTTTCTCCATGGAGAATCTCTTCATTGTTAAGAGTAAAGCCTTGAAGTCACTTACTATTATTGCATTACAGTCCAATTCTCCTTTTATTAGTATTTGCTTTATATATTTAGGTGCTCCAATGTTGGGTGTATATATATATTTATACTTGTTGCACCTTCTTCCAGAATTGATCCCTTTTTCAGTATATTTAGCTGGACCTAAAGCTTATTTTATTTCATAGAAGTATGTTATTGCTCTCTTTTAGTTTTCATTGGCTTAGAATATCTTTTTTCATCCCTTGATTTTTAGTCTATGTGTGTCCTTACAGGTAAAGCAAGTCTCTTGTGGACAGCATAAAGTTGGGTCTTGTTTTTCCATCTAGTCAGCACTCTATGCCTTTAGATTGAATAATTTAATCCATTTACAAATATGGTGATTATTGATAGGTAAGTAATTACTACTGCCATGTTAAAAAATTGCTTCCTGATTTTTTTGTACCTCCTTTGTTTCAGTCTTTCTCTTTTGTTGTCTTATTTTTGGCTAAGCAATTTTCTCTAGTGAAATATTTTGATTCCTTTATTTTTATCTTTTGTGTATTTACTATAGTTTTATGCTTTGTGGTTATCGTGAGGCTTACAAAAAACAACTAATAGTTATAAAAAACAATGTTAAGCTGAATTTATACTGATTTCATTTAAAAACTACATTTTTACTCCATCAGTTCTGATATTTTAACTTTTTGATTTCACAATTTAAATGTTTTTATATTGTATATCACTTACCAAATTATTATACCTATTATTTTTAATAATTTTATCTTTTAACCATCATACTAAATATATAAGTGATTTACGTAATATCATTACACTATTAGGGTGTGTGATTACTTTTTCCAGTGAGTTTCATACTTTCATGTTTGTGTGTAACTATTTAGCATCTTCTCTTACAGTTTGAAGAATTTCCTTTATCATCTTTTTGTAAGATGGTAATAATGAAATCCCTCAGTTTTTGTCTGGGAAATGTTTTATTTCTTCTTAATTTCTGAATAATAGTTTGTAGATACAATATTCGTAGTTAACAGTTATTTTTTCTCTTCAGCACTTTCAATATATTATCCCATTTTCTTTTTGCCTGTAAAAATTACTTCTAAGAAATCTGCTGCTAGTCTTATTAGAACTCCCTTTTATTTAATTTGCTTCTTTTCTCCTAATGTTTTCAGGATCCTTTGTCTTTAATTTTTGACAGTTTTATTATATCTTAGTGTAATCTTGTTCCAATTGAATCTGATTTTAGACATTGAAGCTTCTTGTATTTAGATATGTATATCTTTCTCCAAATTTAGAAAGTTTTCTGCTATTATTTATTTAAATAATCTTTCTAATCATTTATCTTCTTCACACAGCCATATAACTCAAACATTTGTTTCTTCATATAAGCAATGATAACTGGAATATTTGCTCTTTTAATGCTGTCTCATAAATCCAGTAAGCTTTCTTTAGTCCCTTTTATTCTTTTACCTTTTGTCTTCTGACTGTATTTTTAAATAACCTGTTTTCAAGTTCACAGGTCTTTCCTTCTGCTTGATCAGTTCTGATGTTGATATTCTCCTGCATTTTTTATTTCACTAATTTTGGAGTTTTTTTTTTTTTTTCAACTCTAGAATTGTTTTTGGAGTTTTATTTTAATTTGTCTGTTAAATTTCCAATTTTTATATTTTAGTGCTTTCTTGATTTCGTTGAATTGTTTCCCTCTGTTTTATTGAAGTATCCTGAGCTTTAAAATAATTATGTCCATGGTGGTCGTGAGGTCTCCTGCTACAGGATTCCAGGGATCCATGGTGAGAGCAGGACAGTCCTCACGTGCTCAATTCATCCCTTCCCCAGGAGTTACCAGAGGCCAAGAATGTATTCCAGTGTGACACAGCCCCATGTAGGGATCCCAGCTTCTTCCTCTTTCAGACCAGCATCTATTTCCTCCTTCCATCCACTCTCAATGCCTTCCTTCCAAAGATGTGCTCAGAGGTTGCCAGTCTTCTGGTGTCCCAGTCCCTCAGTGGCAGATGCTCCCTCTAGCTGCATCTAGTTGGACATCTTGCTTCCCTGCTTTTTTGAATATACTTTAAAGGTGAAGTCCAGAATATTTTCAGATGGATTGGATATTGGTATAAAAGGTATTCAGACTACTCGAATATTGTAAACTGCAAGCCTACATAAGATTACCAAAGGATTAATCACAGATTGAGAAGGATTATGTTAGTCTATTTTGCATTGCTATAAAGGAATGTCTAAGACTGGGTAATTTATAAACAAAAAAATATATACATTTGGTTCATGGTTCTGCAGGCTGTAAAAGATGCAGGCATCTTCTGACTTTCTGGTGAGGACTCAGGAAGCTTAGAGTCATGGTAGAAGGCAAAGGGGATGCTGGCATATCACATGGTGAGAGCAGGAGCAAGACAGGGAGGTGGATGTACCAGGTTCTTTTACATAACCAGATCTCACATAAACTCATATAGCAAGAACTCACTCATTATTACAGAGATAGCAGCAAGCCATTCATGAGGAATCTACCACCATGTCCCAAACACCTCAACATTGGGGATTACATTTCAACATGAGATTTGAAGAGAACTAAAATCCAAACCATATCAAGGACCAAGATTGAGCACTAGAATATTCTAAAATTAAAGGGTCAAGGAAAAAAAGAGAAAGAGCAGAGGAGACACAGATAAGCAGGAAGAAAATAAAAAGGAAGTGGTAACTTGGAAACCACGGCAGGAAAATTATATAAAAACAGCAATAATAATCAAGTGTTTTAAAATCAACTATTAATCTACCATGGCTCAATCAGGAAAGTCAAACCACTTTGAATATTGTACAATAAAAAATGTATTGCTTATACAATGGCAGGAGGACCTGAAAGCAAGATCCAAAGAGGGAAGTTAAGAGTTCAGGGAAAACCTGCTAACCAGCCTGCTGAAAACATTGGTATGAATGGATAATTTAGTTTGCAGAGAAATTGCAAGGAAGCCTGGTCATTCCAGCTGATATCGTAAGACTGCAAAGAACAGCTAAAGCAGAAATCCATGGAAGGATATTCTCTCTGCATACAGTGGTGCACTTGGCTTAAAGAGCTGGTATTTGCAAAGCAAAGCTTCGAGCAGGGAAAGGAAGAGGAAGGACAAGCTGAAATCCACTGGCATCTTGTGTCTACTTCAATTCTGCCTTCTTAAACTTGTGAGTATTTCCCTTTTGGGCAACTTTAACCCAACGGAAGTATAAAGAGAAATAGATTCTAGGAATTGTAGTTACAGCTTAGCCATGTTGACATAAAACAAAATTATCACAGTCCATCAGTTTTCAACCTGAGAGCTATATACATAGGTTTAAAACATATTTTATTTTCACATAATGACAATAGCAAAATCTTGTTTTAGCCTAACCTGATACAACTGTCTCTCATACAAATGAAAACAATGTGTCTTTCAAAAGAAGATATAAAGTTCATATACCACAATGCCTCTATATGTTTTTGGGTAATGTTCAGTACTTTTCTAGCCAAGCACTGCTCCTCCCTGATACCCTGTAACTCATGCACTGAGCTATGACTTTCATCGTTATATTAATGTGATAAAATTACAACATCTTACTTTAAATATTAAGAACATAAGAAATAGAAATACAACAAAATTGCCAGAACACAAACATATACATGTCAATGTAAAGAATACATGCTCATAACTACTTCAGTCTTCATTTCTACATGTGGTCACATGGTCATAGCTGCAATTTGTATTTTCCTTTTTCCTTTACCTGCAGTCCATATTCCCTTTGCTTTTAGCGAGAAATTCAACTAACTGTGATTTCTTGGTGGTGACTCAAGCCTTCATTTCTAAAGAATCTGCCCCAATAACAATTTTGGCTGTATTGGCTGTTGTACTTTTTAAATTAAATTTACTTCAGAATATGATATAACTAAAAGATATCTCAGAGGATCTTCTGCATTCTAGTTTCACCCCTCCTTACCCAGTTCTATCAACATGATTTTTTTCCTGATAGAATCAGTTCTCCAATCTGTACAGTAACCTTCTTTCCCTGTTAGTACACTGGCATAAGAAGCCAAGTGGCCAGGTGGCACACTCAATTTATAGCATATTGTAACCACTGCTGTGTTTCCTGATTCTAGCTTTCCACCCTCAGGAACAAAAACCTCTATACCAGAAAAGCACAGTGTTGCAGGAAAAAGAAACAAACATTTATAGTACATAATAAAGGGTAAAAGTGATGTGATAGAGACTGCTGTCATGATCAACCCTTGATTCAGTGACTCCTGGATATGGCAGAAACAGTCCCATATATTGATTACTGATCCAGAAGATACACCATGTTCTAAAGAACTTTACTCTGTCTCACAATAGCAATGAATTGTTACCTGGTGGCCTCAATTTCCAAGTCTTCCAAAGAAGATTCTACTTCAGGAAAATTTGGAAAAATCTTGCCTTTTTTCCGGTTTCTCACAGATCTTACTTGCTACCTTAAATCCTAGGGCTTTCTGGGACTTGAATATTGTTCTATGTTTGGAAGAAATGTAATGGGATAGTGATAGGCCCTCAGGAGGGTCACCCTGCCCCTGAAAAGTAACCACTTTAACAGATGTCATTATAGGTTTTTAGGGCAAGGAGAGGCAGATTTGCTTTCACTGTTGAAGTTAACAGAATTTAGGGGTCTAAGATAGACAGCATCATTGAAATCTGTACATATGCCATCATACTAAATTTTAAAGTTTCTCTTCTCCCAATAAATGATATAACTTTAAGGTGAAAGTGCAATATTGCAAATTCAATTTACATTATAATGTAGCTACCCACAGAATTAAACTTTTGATTTGGTTTTCAGAAATTTAAACATTGCTATATGAGATAAGTCTTGTAGGGTAATTCTGGGAAGCCAAATATTTGAGAAAACGGAGTAGAACTACGCAGAATATCTGGTGGAGAAGTCTATTGAACACTGCTGTTGCCTTTGATAAAATGGACTAGCTTGCAATCAAATCTCCCATTTTGATAAAAGAAAGAAGAGAAACATCATTTAATGAGCACCAGTCCAAGCATCATAAAATATTCTACAGAGTAATAACATCCAGATTTCCTTTTCTGGTAGTGGTGTGAGTTCTATGCTCACCTGCTCTTATTCTGCTTTCTATGAAGATCTCCTGTAACTTACACGATAGGGTCACATCTGAAAAGGGTTACTGAGGAGGAACTCTGTCTCTGAAAAATGCTCACTTTTTTTTTTTTGACAGAGGTTCCCTCTATTGCTCAGGCTGGAGTGCAACGGTGTGCTCCCAGCTCACTACAGCCATGAATTCCTGGGCTCAAGTGATCCTCCTGCTCATCCTCCCCAGTAGATAGGATTATAGGTGTGTGCCACCATAACTAGATGATTTTTTAATATATATATATATTTTTTTTTGCAAAAATGGGATCTATATATGTAAAATGCTCATTATTTCATTCAAGAGTGTGAGTTTGTGAGCCAGAGACTGGGGAATTGGTGAAGCTGTTCCAGGTCTCATAGCCTCCTTTAGGATTTCTGAGCAAAAAAAAAAAAATGCATCCCTTAAAATATTCACTGGGTATCAAATCCTAAATACTAATAGGCAGAGTTCAAAATCAATGAAGAACCATACATCATTCAAGGTTCTGGCACTGGAATTTCCATAGAAAAATCTTTGTATCTCCCTTAACCTCAGATCACAGCTTAGACACCTTTCTCAACAGATTCTGAATTACTAACCAGAGATAAAGATGTAGAAATAATCAGCCCTTATACAAAGACTGTGGTTCTAGTGGATACTGCATACAGTGGGAGCAATTACTACCTCTGCCTAGATGAAAGGGTATGGTAGACAGGTGTCTGGAGAAGGGATCTGAAGGCAGGGATTATCTCTCAAGTTGTCATATTACTTTCAGCTTTGTTTCTATCCTTTATTCTTCTGCTGAACAAACTTTAGCTTAAAGCAGAAAACACAACTAGTTCAAACATGTGAAGCTCAAAATTATTTAACTCTTATTCAGTTTAGACTTCTGTTCTCAGGAAAAAGGAGCTGTTCTTGACTAAGTGGTGTTTTGTCTTCTTTTATACTTCTATGTAGTCCTATTTTAAATACAATAGAAATATGACTTTAGTGAGGGTCACAGAAATAAATTTACACAACACACATACTTTTCTGTTTCTTGACTTCGTAATTTATAGTTTAAATCCTAAGGTAAATAGGATGCAGTTCAAGCAGCTGTTTTACATCCATACAAAGACAGTCACTTTCCCCTAGCCAAAGAAGAAGGACACACATTTTTCTCCAGTTGATTCTACATTGTAAAGTTTTAACTTTACACTACTCCTCCTCTTTCGCCATGTTTCATATACTCTCCACTTTTAGTCCAACTATTGTTTTAGCAAATAATTTGGGAAGGTATAAGATAATGGAACCTCACATGTAACACAACTCATGTCTCCTCTTTTTGGCATGAGTCACTTTGATAAAATCCATCTTGCAATTAAGCTTGTGAAATCTAGAAATATAAAGGAGTTAACACATTCTGGAAAAATGTCTGGATTGATGGAGATAAGAGGTGGTGGATGAATATTCCCCTTTTTGGTCCTTTGGATCGACAATTCTGAGCATATATATACTTCAGTGTTCTTTAGGAGGTCCTTGTAAAATTGCCCTGCTTTAAACAACTCAGGAATGTATCTTTGTGTTGATTTTCCCTCTTTCTTGGTTCTTTCATGTATGGAGCTAGGATCCTTATAGATTATTCAAACTTTTTTTTTTTTTTTTAACTGAACAGCTCGGGAAAGTACCCTTGTGTTATTCCCTCTTTCTTGGTTCTTTTTTCCCAATCTCCAATCCTAATTCTGGGGATAAATTCACAAAATACTCCACCTGTCTTTATATACTTGTCCCAGGCAATTCTTTCGGGAGAACTCAGGCTGAGGCAACTCCACTTCTGTATATGATTATTATTTGATTTGGATTATTGTTAGTAGTCAGCAAGTCCGCAATGCTTCAGCCTAGCTGAATTCAAAAGTTCAAATAAAGACCATGAGCAGTGGCTCATGTCTGTAATCCCAGCATCTTGGGAAGCCAAGGTGGGTGGATCATCCGAGGTCATGAGTTCGAAACTAGCCTGACCAACGTGGATAAACCCCATCTCTACTAAAAATACAAAAAGTTAGCCGGGTGTGATGGCACGTCATCAGGCAGATGACATCATCAGGCAGATCATGAGGTCAGGAGTTCGAGACCAGCCTGGTCAACATGGCGAAACCTCATCTGTACTAAAAATGCAAAAATTAGCTGGGCGTGGTGGCGTGTGCCTGTAATCCCAGCTACTCAGGAAGCTGAAGCAAGAGAATTGCTTTAGCCTGGGAGATAGAGGTTTCAGTGAGCCGAGATTGCACTATTGCACTCCAGCCTAGGAAACAAGAGAGAAACTCCATCTCAAAGAAGGTTAAAAAAAAAAAAAAAGTGGGGGCGGAGCAAGATGGCCGCATAGGAACAGCTCCAGTCTCCAACTCCCAGCGCGAGCGACACAGAGACCGGTGATTTCTGCATTTTCAACTGAGGTACTGGGGTCATCTCACTAGGGAGTGCCGGACAATTGGTGCTGGTCAGCTGCTGCAGCCTGACCAGCGAGAGCTGAAGCAGGGTGAGGCATCGCCTCACCTGGAAGCGCAAGGGGGAAGGGGATCCGTTTTCCTAGCCAGGGGAACTGAGACACACAACACCTGGAAAATCGGGTAACTCCCACCCCAATACTGCGCTGTAAGCATACAGGCATTCCAGGAGAATATATCCCACACCTGGCCGGGAGGGTCCCACGCCCACGAAGCCTCCCTCACTGCTAACACAGCAGTCTGCCGCGATCTATCCGCAAGGCAGCAGCGAGGCTGGGGGAGGGGCGCCCGCCATTGCTGAGGCTTAAGTAGGTAAACAAAGCCGCTGGGAAGCTCGAACTGGGTGGAGCTCACAGCAGCTCAAGGAAGCCTGCCTGTCTCTGTAGTCTCCACCTCTGGGGACAGCGCACAGCTGAAGACCAACAGGGGAAGTAGCGGGAGCCGGTGCAGACGCGAACGACTCTGTCTGACAGCTCTGGGGAGAGCTGTGGATCTCCCAACGCGGAGGTTGAGATCTGAGAACGGACAGACTGCCTGCTCAGGTGTGTCCCTGACCCCTGAGTAGCCTAGCTGGGAGAAATCCCCCACTAGGGGCAGTCTGACACCCCACAACTCACAGGGTGGAGTACACCCCTGAGAGGAAACTTCCAAAGGAAGAATCAGACAGGTACACTCGCTGTTCAGCAATATTCTATCTTCGGCAACCTCTGCTGCTGATACCCAGGCAAACAAGGTCTGGAGTGGACCTCAAGCAATCTCCAACAGACCAACAGACAGTCCTTCTGACTGTCAGAAGGAAAACTATCAAACAGGAAGGACACCTATACCAAAACCCCATCAGTACGTCACCACCATCAAAGACCAGAGACAGATAAAACCACAAAGATGGGGAAGAAGCAGGGCAGAAAAGCTGGAAATTCAAAAAATAAGAGCGCATCTCCCCCTGCAAAGGAGCGCAGCCCATCGCCAGCAATGGATCAAAGCTGGTCAGAGAATGACTTGGACGAGAGGAGAGAAGAAGGCTTCAGTCCATTAAACTTATCAGAGCTAAAGGAGGAATTACGTACCCAGCGCAAAGAAACTAAAAATCTTGAAAAAAGAGTGGAAGAATTGACAGCTAGACTAATTAATGCAGAGAAGATCATAAACGAAATGACAGAGATGAAAACCATGACACGAGAAATACGTGACAAATGCACAAGCTTCAGTAACCGACTCGATCAACTGGAAGAAAGAGTATCAGCGATTGAAGATCAAATGAATGAAATGAAGCGAGAAGAGAAACCAAAAGAAAAAAGAAGAAAAAGAAATGAACAAAGCCTGCAAGAAGTATGGGATTACGTAAAAAGACCAAATCTACGTCTGATTGGGGTGCCTGAAAGTGAGGGGGAAAATGGAACCAAGTTGGAAAACACTCTTCAGGATATCATCCAGGAGAACTTCCCCAACCTAGTAGGGCAGGCCAACATTCAAATTCAGGAAATACAGAGAACGCCACAAAGATACTCCTCCAGAAGAGCAACTCCAAGACACATAATTGCCAGATTCACCAAAGTTGAAATGAAGGAAAAAATCTTAAGGGCAGCCAGAGAGAAAGGTCGGGTTACCCACAAAGGGAAGCCCATCAGACTAACAGCAGATCTCTCGGCAGAAACTCTACAAGCCAGAAGAGAGTGGGGGCCAATATTCAACGTTCTTAAAGAAAAGAATTTTAAACCCAGAATTTCATATCCAGCCAAACTAAGTTTCATAAGTGAAGGAGAAATAAAATCCTTTACAGATAAGCAAATGCTTAGAGATTTTGTCACCACCAGGCCTGCCTTACAAGAGACCCTGAAGGAAGCCCTAAACATGGAAAGGAACAACCGGTACCAGCCATCGCAAAAACATGCCAAAATGTAAAGACCATCGAGGCTAGGAAGAAACTGCATCAACTAACGAGCAAAATAACCAGTTAATATCATAATGGCAGGATCAAGTCCACACATAACAATATTAACCTTAAATGTTAATGGACTAAATGCTCCAATTAAAAGACACAGACTGGCAAACTGGATAAAGAGTCAAGACCCATCAGTCTGCTGTATTCAGGAGACCCATCTCACATGCAGAGACATACATAGGCTCAAAATAAAGGGATGGAGGAAGATCTACCAAGCAAATGGAGAACAAAAAAAAGCAGGGGTTGCAATCCTTGTCTCTGATAAAACAGACTTTAAACCATCAAAGCTCAAAAGAGACAAAGAAGGCCATTACATAATGGTAAAGGGATCAATTCAACAGGAAGAGCTAACTCTCCTAAATATATATGCACCCAATACAGGAGCACCCAGATTCATAAAGCAAGTCCTTAGAGACTTACAAAGAGACTTAGACTCCCATACAATAATAATGGGAGACTTCAACACTCCACTGTCAACATTAGACAGATCAACGAGACAGAAAGTTAACAAGGATATCCAGGAATTGAACTCATCTCTGCACCAAGCAGACCTAATAGACATCTATAGAACTCTCCACCCCAAATCAACAGAATATACATTCTTCTCAGCACCACATCGCACTTATTCCAAAATTGACCACATAATTGGAAGTAAAGCACTCCTCAGCAAATGTAAAAGAACAGAAATTATAACAAACTGTCTCTCAGACCACAGTGCAATCAAACTAGAACTCAGGACTAAGAAACTCAATCAAAACCGCTCAACTACATGGAAACTGAACAACCTGCTCCTGAATGACTACTGGGTACATAACGAAATGAAAGCGGAAATAAAGATGTTCTTTGAAACCAATGAGAACAAAGATACAACATACCAGAATCTCTGGGACACATTTAAAGCAGTGTGTAGAGGGAAATTTATAGCACTAAATGCCCACAAGAGAAAGCAGGAAAGATCTAAAATTGACATTCTAACATCACAATTAAAAGAACTAGAGAGGCAAGAGCAAACACATTCAAAAGCTAGCAGAAGGCAAGAAATAACTAAGATCAGAGCCGAACTGAAGGAGATAGAGACACAAAAAACCCTCCAAAAAATCAATGAATCCAGGAGTTGGTTTTTTGAAAAGATCAACAAAATTGACAGACCGCTAGCAAGGCTAATAAAGAAGAAAAGAGAGAGGAATCAAATAGATGCAATAAAAAATGATAAAGGGGATATCACCACTGACCCCACAGAAATACAAACTACCATCAGAGAATACTATAAACGCCTCTACGCAAATCAACTAGAAAATCGAGAAGAAATGGATAATTTCCTGGACACTTACACTCTCCCAAGGCTAAACCAGGAAGAAGTTGAATCCCTGAATAGACCAATAGCAGGCTCTGAAATTGAGGCAACAATTAATAGCCTACCCACCAAAAAAAGTCCAGGACCAGATGGATTCACAGCTGAATTCTACCAGAGGTACAAGGAGGAGCTGGTACCATTCCTTCTGAAACTATTCCAATCAATAGAAAAAGAGGGAATCCTCCCTAACTCATTTTATGAGGCCAACATCATCCTGATACCAAAGCCTGGCAGAGACACAACAAAAAAAAGAGAATTTTAGACCAATATCCCTGATGAACATTGATGCAAAAATTCTCAATAAAATACTGGCAAACCGGATTCAGCAGCACATCAAAAAGCTTATCCACCATGATCAAGTGGGCTTCATCCCTGGGATGCAAGGCTGGTTCAACATTCGCAAATCAATAAACGTAATCCAGCATATAAACAGAACCAAAGACAAGAACCACATGATTGTCTCAATAGATGCAGAAAAGGCTTTTGACAAAATTCAACAGCCCTTCATGCTAAAAACGCTCAATAAATTCGGTATTGATGGAACGTACCTCAAAATAATAAGAGCTATTTATGACAAACCCACAGCTAATATCATACTGAATGGGCAAAAACTGGAAAAATTCCCTTTGAAAACTGGCACAAGACAGGGATGCCCTCTCTCACCACTCCTATTCAACATAGTGTTGGAAGTTCTGGCTAGGGCAATCAGGCAAGAGAAAGAAATCAAGGGTATCCAGTTAGGAAAAGAAGAAGTCAAATTGTCCCTGTTTGCAGATGACATGATTGTATATTTAGAAAACCCCATGGTCTCAGCCCAAAATCTCCTTAAGCTGATAAGCAACTTCAGCAAAGTCTCAGGATACAAAATTAATGTGCAAAAATCACAAGCATTCTTATACACCAGTAACAGACAAGCAGAGAGCCAAATCAGGAATGAACTTCCATTCACAATTGCTTCAAAGAGAATAAAATACCTAGGAATCCAGCTTACAAGGGATGTAAAGGACCTCTTCAAGGAGAACTACAAACCACTGCTCAGTGAAATAAAAGAGGACACAAACAAATGGAAGAATATACCATGCTCATGGATAGGAAGAATCAATATCGTGAAAATGGCCATACTCCCCAAGGTTATTTATAGATTCAATGCCATCCCCATCAAGCTACCAATGAGTTTCTTCACAGAATTGGAAAAAACTGCTTTAAAGTTCATATGGAACCAAAAAAGAGCCCGCATTGCCAAGACAATCCTAAGTCAAAAGGACAAAGCTGGAGGCGTCACGCTACCTGACTTCAAACTATACTACAAGGCTACAGTAACCAAAACAGCATGGTACTGGTACCAAAACAAAGATATAAACCAATGGAACAGAACAGAGTCCTCAGAAATAATACCGCACATCTACAGCCATCTGATCTTTGACAAACCTGAGAGAAACAAGAAATAGGGAAAGGATTCCCTGTTTAATAAATGGTGCTGGGAAAATTGGCTAGCCATAAGTAGAAAGCTGAAACTGGATCCTTTCCTTACCCCTTATACGAAGATTAATTCAAGATGGATTAGAGACTTAAATGTTAGACCTAATACCATAAAAACCCTAGAAGAAAATCTAGGTAGTACCATTCAGGACATAGGCATGGGCAAGGACTTCATGTCTAAAACACCAAAAGCAACGGCAGCAAAAGCAAAAATTGACAAATGGGATCTAATTAAACGAAAGAGCTTTTGCACAGCAAAAGAAACTACCATCAGAGTGAACAGGCAACCTACAGAATGGGAGAAAATTTTTGCAACCTACTCGTCTGACAAAGGGCTAATATCCAGAATCTACAAAGAACTCAAACAAATATACGAGAAAAAAACAAACAACCCCATCAAAAAGTGGGGAAAGGATATGAACAGACATTTCTCAAAAGAAGATATTCACACAGCCAACAGACACATGAAAAAATGCTCATCATCACTCGCCATCAGAGAAATGCAAATCAAAACCACAATGAGATACCATCTCACACCAGTTAGAATGGCAATCATTAAGAAGTCAGGAAACAACAGGTGTTGGAGAGGATGTGGAGAAATAGGAACACTTTTACACTGTTGGTGGGATTGTAAACTAGTTCAACCATTATGGAAAACAGTATGGCAATTCCTCAAGGATCTAGAACTAGATGTACCATATGACCCAGCCATCCCACTACTGGGTATATACCCAAAGGATTATAAATTATTCTACTACAAAGACACATGCACACGTATGTTTATTGCGGCACTATACACAATAGCAAAGACTTGGAATCAACCCAAATGTCCATCTGTGACAGACTGGATTAAGAAAATGTGGCACATATACACCATGGAATACTATGCAGCCATAAAAAAGGATGAGTTTGCGTCCTTTGTAGGGACATGGATGCAGCTGGAAACCATCATTCTTAGCAAACTATCACAAGAGCAGAAATCCAAACACCGCATGTTCTCACTCATAGGTGGGAACTGAACAATGAGATCACTTGGACTCGGGAAGGGGAACATCACGCACTGGGGCCTATCATGGGGAGGGGGGTGGGGGGAGGAGGGAGGGATTGCATTGGGGAGTTATACATGATATAAATGATGAATTGATGGGTGCTGACGAGTTGATGGGTGCAGCACACCAACATGGCATAAGTTTACATATGTAACAAACCTGCACGTTATGCACATGTACCCTAGAACTTAAAGTATAATTAAAAAAAAAAAAAAAAAAAAAAAAAAAAAAAAAGCATGGCAGAGAGAAAAAAAAAAAAATGTTTGATATTCTAATTCCATGCATCTGCTTCCACTCATATAATTTTATTCAGGCAGACAATTTCACACAGTGGCACAGTTACCAGGAGCAGCTCTTAGTTCTTATCTTCTTTTCTAAGGGAGTTTAATTAGAAATAAAATGCCTGCATCTTTTCATCCAAAATTGCAATATTGTGTCCAGTTGGTCTGGCTTACATCACATCCCAGGCTCAATTAGTCACTGGCCAGGGTATGGAAGGCTTTGACTCTGGAATAATTGAAAGAGGAGAGGAAGGTATAGTTCCTCAAAGAAAAATAAGTTTACTATTCCAAAATAACAACAGATATTTAATATTCATTACTTCTCTTTATCCTGTTCCTCTTCTTGCTCTTCTCTGCTATTTTATCAATATATACTTTTACAAATGATTATTACTATACAATAAGTTGGCTTCCATGTTAATTATGGTTTACCTTATCTTGCAAAGGAGAAAGACCTTTTTTAAGAAAAATAATAAAGTAAAATATGTTAAATAAATTAAATAAATAAAAAATAAAAGAATAAGAAAAAATATGAAACCAGGAGTTAGAATAGATACCATAGATACCCTCAGCTCATATTAGAGGGTATCCACAAACTTGACTGTAAGCTTTCTAGTGCTTACTGTGATCTATGAAATGCAATTAGTGAGAAAAGTGTGTGGTTTCTCCATGCCAAAACAATATAATTATTCAGAAAAGGTAAGATACACCTTTTATCAAGACCAGAAGTTCCTGCAGTAAGCCTCACCAAGAAAATCCTGTACCATTAACAAGATATACATTCAACCACTTATTTGTAGTAAATATATTGAAGTTAATTCATAGAACTCTCCTTCTAAAGCCCCTCGGTATAAGCTTAGGACATTATACTAAACTGTAATTTAAAAGAAACAGTTATATGGATGTTGGATCTGTGTCCCCACCCAAATATCATGTTGAAATGGAATCCCAAATCCTGGAGGTGGGGCCTGGTAGAAGGAGATTGGAAAATGGGGGTGATTTTTCATGAGTGATTTGGCACCATTTCCTTTGGTACTCCATCTCTCATGATAGTGAGTGTGTTCTCATGGGATCTGGTTGTTTAAAAGTGTGTGGCACCCCCTCTTTCTCCTGCTCTGGCAATATAAGTGCTCACTCCCCCTTTGCTTTCTGCCATGATTATAGCTTTCCTGAGGCCTCCCCAGAAGCTGAGCAAATGACAGCATTATGCTCCCTGTCCAGCCTGCAGAATTATGAGCCAATGTCTTTATAAATTACCCAATCTCTGGTATTTCCTTATAGCAATGAGATAACAGACTAATACAAATGTCAATCTACTGTAATCTGAGTATGTGGTTCTCTAAGAGTTTGGCTTAATTTAGGAACAAAATGCCAAATATGGAGACCAGATTTTTCTTAGGTCTGGTACAGTAGGCATTAATCCCTAGCAGCCCTTTGATGAAACAAGACAAAATGAAAGTCATATAAACTCAGAAAGCACTAAATATTATCTTAGAATTTAAAAAAATCACATTGATGTATTAAATTTTTTGAGAGAATTTACAGTACATAAACATTTCTATTTATTACTTTTCATGTATTCAGCAAATAGTACCCACTGTGTTCAATATGTCCTAAATGTTACGAATGTGATGGTGAGCAAGTCTAAATACAGTGGATGCTCTCATAAAGCTGAGAGTCTAGTGGAACAAATTGACATTAACAATCACACTTAAAAAGATATAATTACAAACTCATGTAAGTGCTCTGAAGAAAATAACTTGGCCCTGGTGTCTGTGAGGACTCTTCTAAATATTCATGCATATGAATCAATGAATCAATGTAATACTTTAGTTAACCCTATGAATTAGGCATTATGACTATCCCCAAATTACATATCAGCTAGCTAAGACACACAAAGCAAAAGCACATAGCTACTAATGATACTTCCTGGAGGTGAACACAGACAAGTCTAACTCCAGAGTCAGCCATTTTGTTCTGTAACATGTATTACAGTTTTATAAAACCATATAAAAACAAATTGTGAAGAGACCAAACTATCCTTATTTTCAGGTGATATAATCTGAAAAAATAGAGTTGGATGTAATTGATAAGTCATCCCCAGCAGGATGACATTGGCCAAATGATTACACCTGCCAGGGCATCAGCTATGCTTCTTCTGCTAAGTCACCTGGATAAGTGCTCATGTGGGGCAGCCCTGCTCCCTGTGCCCCCAGTCTCCTCACCAAGGGCGGGATTTGAGTCCAACCATAGCATTATTCATGAATTACACTGACACTCAGGGCTAGGTTTTCTCTACTTGCCCCAACATCAGAGTTCCCCCAGCAATGATCACTCTTCCAGCAATGTGCTTATGCCAGAGTGAATAATACACTTTCAAATTCTTTATTATTGGCTTCAGTGGTGGGCTTTTTAAAATCCCAGTACTGTAAATGGGAGAAAATGATAAAACATGCAACAAGTTAGGCCCTGCCTTAACATAACTATTATTAATAAATCATCTACTGGTTCCAATAAAAGAAACAAGAACGATCTCACATACTACCAACTAAACAGTAAATGGTGTTCCTATACACCATCAGTAACTAAAAGGAAAGGAAGCTAAGATAGATTAATTTTCAAAGTAGCAAAACAAAACACTCCTCCAAAACAATCAAACAAAAGAAAGCAAGCAAGTAAATAAAAACAACCTACAGACTATCTAGAAATTACCTGTAAGTAATTTAGAAGGCTGTCGTAAGGTAGGTTGTAGCACAAGATTTAAATAAATGGAAACTAATAGAGTATTTCTGGATGATATGATTTAATATTGTAAAGATTTTAATTCTTCACAAATCTATCTATGATTGCAAAATAATTCCAATAAAACTCAGAGTTTTGGAGAAACATGAGGAGGCTATTTTAAAAATTTACATAAAAGAGCCTGGGCATAATGGCTCATGCCTATAACCCCAGCACTTTGGGAGGGTGAGGCAGAAGGACTGCTTAAGCCCAGGAGTTTGAGACCAGCCTGGACAACAGAACAGGAATTTGTATCTACAAAAATTTTAAAAATCAGCTGGGTGTGGTGGAATACACCTGTAGTCCTAGCTACTAGAAAGGTTGAAGCAGGAAGATCGCTTGATCCCAGGAGTTTGAGGTTGCATTGAGCTATGATCACACCACTGCATTCCAGCCTGAGCAACACAGGTCCTTTCTCTAAAACAAATACATAAAAAAGAATAAAAATGTATATGAAAGAATAAAATTCTGTTGCTTACTTTAAATACTTTAAATACTTCTGTTGTATCTTTAAAAGATAAAACAGAGAAGAGGCCTCATGCTACTAGATATTAATCCATGTAATCCATGTTAGAGAACATTATCATGGAAACAGTGCATTCCTTATATAGGAACAGAAAGATACACTAACAGTCTTGTATACAAACACACTGAGCATAGATATAAAGAGGTCCCAAACTTTAGGGGAAAAAAGATGGATTACTTAGTAGAAGGCATTGCAAAAAATGGCTCATTTTTGTGGAGAAAAAAAATTATGCCTCATTTTATATGAAAGGTAAATTTGATACAAAATAAAGACTTGAATATAAAAGACAAAATATAAAAACTAAGAAAAATATTAATAATACAATATGAATTTAAATGCATAAATACTCAAGTTTTTTCTTAAAGAAAATGTTTCAGAAACTTAGAGAAAATATTTGCAATGCTTAAAACAAGAAATTTACAAGAAACTGCAAATCAAAAGGAAGCCTAAATAAAACACAAGTAAAAATGGGCAAAAAGCATAAACAGGCAGTTCACAGCAAGGTTGAAAAGTTGCTCTATTACGTCACTAATATATTAATTTAAACAGAAACAATACCAAGATTCTATAAAACTGGAATTAGAACTCAGAAAAAATGCCAAGTATTTGCAAATACATATAAAATGAAACCTATTGTGCTTTGTGCACTGTTGTTAGAAGTTTAGACAACTGCAGATATCCAACAGTATTTAGGGAAATTAAGCATGTTTGTTTTTTTGTGAATATATCTTTGAAGCAGTAATTTCACTCCTTATTGTGTACTCATTATATATTTGCTAGTTCATATTGAGTATTGTTTTAGGAAAAGAAGAGCTACAGTTTACCCCGGTATTCAGCCCAAGACAATTGGATAATGAAACCAGGATGAGTTCACACCATGGAGTAGCAGGAAGCTTTCAAAAGCAGTGAACATGAGATTCATACACCACCCTAGAATGACTGTGAAACAGAGTGGAGTGGAAAAAGTCTAGCAGAACTTCTTAGCATAAGATCATTTATTTTAATAAAAATAGATACATATAAAAAACAACTGTTAATGTTCCTTATGGATATATATTTATCCAAAGACACATGTTAAACAGAATTGTGTAGCTGGAAAGAGAAAGAAAAATAGAGTGGTAATTATGGCTCAAAGAGTAAAAATAATAAATAATGAGATAAAACCAAATACACCTTTGTTTTGGTTATTATTATTGCTGTGAAACAAATCCTTCCAAAGTTTAATAACATAAAACAATAGCAAAGACTTGTAACCAACCCAAATATCCATCAATGATAGACTGGATTAAGAAAATGTGGCACATATATACCATGGAATACTATGCAGCCATAAAAAAAGATGAGTTCATGTCCTTTGTAGGGACATGGATGAAGCTGGAAACCATCATTTGGAGCAAACTATTGCAAGGACAGAAAACCAAACACCACATGTTCTCACTTATAGGTGGGAATTGAACAATGAGAACACTTGGACACACGGCAGGGATCATCACACACCAGGGCCTGTCATAGGGTGGGGGAGATGGGAGAGGCATAGCATTAGGAGAAATACCTAATGTAACCAACATGGCACATGTATACATATGTAACAAAACTGCATGTTGTGCACATGTACCCTAGAACTTAAAGTACAACAATAAAAAAGTAGTATTTATCATACTCACAGATCTATGAGTTAGAGCCTCAGAATGGCTACGTCTGAGGCCTCTGCTTAGAAGATTCAGATGGCTGGGGACATAAACACCTGGGGCTATATGATCCACTTCCAAGATGATGTCTGCACTCACATGTTTCAAACCTAAGTTGAGATCATTTAAAGACTGACCTGACTGGGACTGGCCAACAGAACACTTATACATGACTTATCTGTGTGGCTGAGGCTTGTCACAGCCCAATGGCTTGGTTCTGAGGGGACATCCTAAGAGGATCCTCCATTGAATAGGTGTTCCAAGTAAACCAAGTAGAGGTTCCATGGTTTTTAGTAACCTACTCTCAGAAGTCACAGTGTCAACGCTACCATACTCTATTGGATGAAGAAGTCAAAACCTCACTTTGATATAAGAAGTGGAGATGCAGTCTCCACCTCTTGGTAGGAGGTGTGGTAAAAGAAGCATAACGAAGGACTGGAGATATTGTCAAGGTCGTCTTTAGAAAATGTAACCTGTCACATTTGTGTACAAAAAGAAAGTGATAATGTCTCATGAACTGAGCAATATATTAATCACTCCACATCTCAGGTCTCCCCCACAACAGCCCCACACACATGAAAAGAAAGGAAAGATGTCTGATCTAAATGGCAGGTGGATGCGATCAGTAAATCTTTAGCCCTTGAACTTAAAGCTAAAATGTATGTAGGAATTAGACGGAAAAGAGGGAAAAGGATTTCAAGTGTAGGAGGCAGCATGTGTTAATGCATTGCAGCAGGAAGGAGCCAGGATCATGGCATATACTAGGGAGTGAAACATGGTCAGTATGACTGGGACACTGTCTCAGCCTGTCCATGCTGAATTTATCCTCCTATAATAAAATACCTGATACTGAGTAATTGATAAATAATAAAGATTTAATTCTCACAGTTCCGGAAAGAAAGTCCAAGACCAAACTGTTGCCATTCAGTGTCTAGTGGGGGCTTTTCTTGCATCCTCTGGATAAGAGGAACACTGTGTCCTCACATAGAAGAAGGGACCAACCCTTGTTCCCTCAGCCCTTTTATAAGATCACTAATCTTATGAGAGTCCTGCCTTCATGACTTAATCTCCTCCTAAATGCCTCACTTCTTAATACTATTACATTGTTGTTTAGGTTTCAACATATGAATTTTGGGGCACATATTCAGATCACAACAGCAACTGAGAGAGATAGAATAGGGAGGTAGGTAGAGTCCAAATAATGTAGGTAACATAAAAAATGTTGCAGATCATTTTAATGAGAAGAGGGAGCAATGGATTTTTTATTTTTTTGTTTTATTTTTTTATTTTTTAATGACATGATTTTAACCAGATTTGAACAGAAGAATGGCCACTTGGCCCAGGTAGAAGTAGATGAAGTGTTTAGTTTCATGTGTCAGGTAACTATCGTAGTTCCTCCCCACCATGCAATGCCAAGTGGGATTGTACTTCTTGTCAAATTCCTTGTTGATATGAGCCGCAATGTCCTCTACGTTGTTTTTATCCAGCGCCTGAGTAGTGCACTCCACTGAGTCCTGTTGCATCTCTTCCAACATGTCCGCATTTTTTATCACGGCTTTTCTGTCGCACATGGTTACCATGAGAACTGCAAGGGTCTTTCGGGGAAGGTGCTAGCACCGCTCAGGCCCCGCTGGAGCTGCCGTGGCTACCGAAGCTCTGGAGCCACACGCCTAGTGATCCATTGAAAAACAAGGACTGCAGCCTAAATTCCAAATACCAGAGACTGAAATTTTCAGGCTTGCTAAGGGAATACCTCGTTGTTTGAATCTTTGCTGTGTTTTGTACAGGGCATTCTCTGTATTAGTTTGCTGTGGTTATGAAACAATTAGCAGAAGAGCCTATGTTTGTAATTATTTTCTATTCCATACTTCTGTCCCACGTTTTTTTCTCTCAAAATCCATTCCTTTAAAAAATAAATCTGTTGCAGATGAAAAAAGTAAATAAATAAAAAGACATGATTAAATGTATGTTTTGAAAATAATTCTATTTCTGTAGTGTGGCAAATAAATAGGAGGAAAGCCAGAGTCAATATAGGAAAACCCAAATTTAGACTAATAAAGTGATCTAAAGAAAAGATAAAGTTTGCTTGAAATAAAATGAAAACAGTGGAAGTGGAACGACGTATACTTGTTCAGAGCAGGAATCGCAGTGAAAATGCTAATAATTTGGATATGATAGAGGAAGAAGTAAGAATTATCCTAAACCGAGCAATTGGATAGACTCAACACTTTCTGGGAGAGGCAACGTTGGTTAGGGTTATGCTTATAAATTAAAGCTTGATCATGGATTTTGAACACAATATCTGTGCTCAGATTTTTCAACCCAAGTAAAATTTTGGAGACTATTGCATAAGTTTAATTTGCTATGAGTATTGAAAAAATTATTTATGAAGGTTATAAAGTTTAATCAAACCAATGTTTTCTAAAAATATTTGTTGAGAGTCCTTTTTAAAATCATTTATAAAATCATATTGAGAAACTGAAATGAACAAATATTATAAAACATTCTTTTAAAGAAGATGGATGAATACATATCTTTCAGGAAGCCCAGCATAGTTTCTTTTGACCCCTATTTTAAATTGTTTGAAAAGACAATGTATCTGAGGTGAAAAACAGTATACAATTAATGTACAGAGAATGATAAATTTGGGGTCACATTTTAACAAGCCAGCCAAACTGGGAGAGAGACTAATGTCACATTGAAAACATTGAGCTAACTGATATTAATTTCTATAGCTAATTGTATTGAATCTGTTTATGTGCTTAGCACTTTACATGTTTAACTAATATATTCATAACAATTTGATGAATTAAGAAATAGCATTATTTTTATTTCAAAGACCATGAAACAGACTCAGGAGAGTTATATTTCTTACAAAAGTTTACCTGCAAGTGCAAAAACAAGAATATAAATTTGTGTGGTTTCTATCCATCTCAAAGACAACCCAAATCTCCATGAAAGGGAGACACAAAAATATTTATGAGAAGCACTGCTTTGTATTTGATGTTTCTGTTCTACAAAATGAGATGTTATACAATAAGAGTCAATAAAATATAAAAAAACTAGAAAACTGCAAAGTCTAATAACTTTGGATCAGACTTTCAAAATTAATCAAGTAGAGTATTTTAGATGATTTTTCTCTATGTCACCTGGAATAGGTGTGGAGGATTGGCAAACTGAATTATTTGGCTATGACATGATGAATAATATCTGAATGAAAAATATCTAGACATAAGACCCTAGCATGTGCTTCTTAATCACTTTTTGGCAGAATTGAAGCTTCTCATTTGTTTGCTAGCCAAGACTCTTAAGATTAGGTATGGCATCATTATGCATTAGAATGCTTTTATAACGTATTTCTTGGAAGGATTTTTTGAGAAGCCTTACATCTTAGCAAATGGAAACATAGACCTTTTAAGGTAATGTCCATGAATGAACGCAATGTAATTTTCCATTTTTTAACAGCTGCTGTTCAAGGAGACCATATATATATATATATATGTATAGCAAACAAATAGCACTTTATAATGTTTACAGGTAGACTTTTTGCTATATTTATTAAAAAGTAAAAAAAAAATGCTAAATGGTAGATATTAATCAGACACAAAATAATGCATAGGTTCCACATGTATGAGTTGGTTTTGATGTCATGAAAGAAAGTGCATTTAAATGCTTTGATTAACTGACATAACTAAGAAAAACTCAACTTTATGACCAACTGGGAATAATCTTTGGTGGAAAGTTGGCCTATAATTACTTGTGTCTTATTTGCCTCTGGCCCTTTTTTTAATTTGGCTTTTACACTGCTGTTAACAGTTTTTAGCCTCCAGGGACATCAAGTTTTCCAACATTCTACCAGTAAGGAGAAAAAATGCTCTGAAAGAGTCCTGATATGCAAAGGCTCTTATACAGAGTCCTTGGGACACTTTATGAAGTCACTGGTCCACACAATTGAGCTTCTAGTGATACTAATAATAGAATTATAAGAAAATATTGAGTATGAATTCACTTTCTTTTCTTGGCTCTCTCTTGTGTGATACATATTTGGTATCCCTTTCTCCCATGTGGTTTCTATGGAAAAATAAGGTCTGAGGTTTTAGTATTATTATTATTTTATTATTTTCTTAATAATGTAAGCATTCACCTCTCCCCTGAATGATCAGCAAAAACGAGAGTGGAGGCCAAAAACAACAGCAAAAATCCTAAGCTGGCTTAGAGAGTCTCTACTTCTTTCTATCTTATATGCTGTTATTAATCATTTATCAGTAGAATTTATATGATCTAGAAGAAAAAGATTATGGTATAATCCCAGGGAAAATACACAAAAAACTACCACTGTATCTGTCTCTAGTTAGCATCCTAAAGTAAAACTTCAAGAAAGGCCCTAGAGAATAGTATGTGATTTGGCCCAGCTTACAAAGGTAGAAACCCGAGTACGATTTAGAATCAAGTGCTGGGTAGAAACAAATATTTGCCTTGAGCATTGTCTTCAATGAAGGCAAAAACAATTTGGATTTTCATACTTTTTGATAGTGGAATAAGTCTAAGACAATGAGTCCTATAAGATACTGGATTACAAATCTTAGAATCACATTCCATGAATACATTTTCCTCCCTCAACAAAATTCCGTCAATCTATATTAAACCATTAAGACTCAAATGGTTTTAAAAATTGGCAAGTAAATAAAACAGTCATAGGGTTTTATTGGACTTTAAGTTCTCACATTCCTTAAATTATACCATGGGCAAACATAAATTTACAATTTATCTGTCTTAACTTCGCCCCCTACATTTTGTGAGGTGAAAACATTTCAACTTCAGTAGCTAAGCAATTTCAATGTCCAGTGACTTCGCAAAAAAGTCTACTTTGTCTGACTACCTGAATACACAAGTCCATCATTCTTAAAACAAAATATTTGCCTCAACACTTCTTTTGTTGGCTAGTATAAACTAGTTAGTTAATTTTTGTCAGCTCTTGTCTTGATAATTTACTTTACCTGGGACACTTATACCTTCCTCTAAGATTTGAATCTCACCCTGTCCTTACCAGTATTTCTTAAAACCTTAAAAATATGCCCTCAAAATCCTGTCCCAACACTGGAATCTTGAAGCCTGCTGTTGGGCCCACTGACACTATTCACTTGTCTAGATCTTTGAAGCTTATTGGTCCTATGTCAAACTTTCCTACTTATCTGTTAAAATGTTCACTAATTGTCTTTGACTGAACTTGTCCTATTTGTTACCAGTTACTATTCTATCGAAATTCAGATCCTGTTTGTCCAGCTGGACTGGCTGTGGTGTATGAAATCACGAATCTTGGTTCAATGTTTAGTCCTGATAGTGACCTAGCTGAATTTGTTAATAGAATTAAGCTTTATTTTCTTCTCCTTCAATATGGGGACAGAGTTAAGCATCTATGAATTTATATCTAATTAATATAGAGAAAGGATTGTCATAGATATATAAAAATTATATAGATAAGTATGTAAAATTGATTCAACACTTATTGTATGAATAAGCACTGTAACAAGCTCTTCAATTAAATGATAATAATCTAGGGATTGTTATGATTTCCATTTAAGTGATTTGATAAGATCTCAGACTTTATTCTGAATCCAATACATAATGACTATTATGACTTAGTTTATATTACTATTTTAAGAAATAGAGATAAAGCCCTTGGCATTGTCCCTGATATTTAAGTGGCAACTCCACCTGTCCTTGTGGCTGAGTTTAAGACAGACAGGAGTCCTGATATGGTTTCGTTGTGTCCCCACCCAAATCTCATCTTGAATTGTACTTCCCTAATGCCCACGTGTTGTGGGAGGGAACTGGTGGGAGATAATTGAATCATGGGGGCGGTTTCCCCCATACTGTTCTCCTGGTAGTGAATATGTCTCATGAAAGCTAACGTTTTATCAGGGCTTTCTGCTTTTGCATCTCCCTTATTGCCTCTTTGCTTGCTGCCATCCATGTAAGATAGGACTCGCCCCCCTTGCCTTTCACCATGATTGTGAGGCTTCCCCAGCCACATGGAACTGTAAGTCCAATTAAATCTCTTTCTTTTGTAAATTGCCCAGTCTTTCATATGTCTTTATCAGCAGCATGAAAACAGACTAATACAAGTCCCATCATTCTCTGAGTGTGTAATATTCACGTCTAGTCTCTCTGACCTAAGTTAACAACATACGTGCTGCAAAGCTATCACCAACTAATGTTGCCTCCCTTGCGCTGCATCTGTAGCTTCTTTATATTTTATTTATATCCCAGTTGATTACTTCTTATTTTCTACCCAATTATTTCTTTAACAAATCATAAAGATATTTTTTAAAAACCCACTACAGTATGTATATTGCAGACACAATTCTGTTTTGGGTAATTGTTTTAACCAATAGTAAATTTTTAAACCTGAAGTAAAATGTAATGTAACTGAACTAAAATTAATGTGAACTATAAGATAAATTAAATAAATTGACTGTATCTTGCATGAACTACATGACTGTCTATAGAATACCTACTACATGGAATGATCTTTGTTGCTAACAATTAGTAGACAGAAAGTTCTTAAATTGTTTTTAAAAGTCAATTTGTCTGAAGACCTTGGAACAAAATGAAATATCATTGACTGACCACACAAGTTGATGCTTTTGGAACTTAATTCTATCACTATTAGATATAGAAGAAGCAATTTGCTTAAATTCTTATTAAATAGAAATATTGGTATCGAAAATTGTGAAGTGTCTGAGCATGTACCCTAAGTCATTGCTGACAAAGACAGAAGACGCGTGGTCACATATTACTCCTGGCACAGCAAATAGTGTGAACTTTTTGTTTGTGTTGGCTGTCACCACTCTGCATGTCCTACAGGGGTGACACAAATAGGTGTAGGTGGATATCTCATAGGTAGTAGGTTGGTGTCACAGTCGAGAAATGTCAAGCTTAGAGAATCTGAGTCTTTTATAATGAATTGCAAACCTGTCTGATCTTGGCCTTTGAAGGGGATGTTATCTTTATTATGCTTGACAATACAATAAAATGGGGGAAACACTCTCTGCTCAAGACAGAGACACTTTTTCTCCCTTCCAAAGTTCTTCACAGTATAAATATCCTTGACAAGATTGTCCAGGATACAGGCTATCAGTACTTTCTGCAAGATGTATAGAAATGCGAAAGATTCATGTAGAATTGTCTCCTAACAGTAGATTAACTGACACATTCTTTGATTAGATTCTAAGTTACGCTTTAATTAAAATTCAAAAGTTCTAGCTGGTAATATCGAAAGTGAAGAAATGGATTCATCCTGGTTTTGGGGGCTCAACTCACATGACTATTTCTGTGTATCCACAATATTATTTTATACTATTCTGAATAACTGATTCCAGAAAATATAATCATGCTTTTTACTGTGAGGAGTCTATTTCATTTATAAAATATTGGTGATGGTGCTGCCAGATGAAGTCTGTGGCGATAACTACACCAGAGTATTTCTGGTGACAGATATACCAGAATACATAGAGGAAGAATCTATAGAACCAGACAAAATTTCGGTTTTTGTAGTTTTCATCCTTCGCATTAGTTCATTCACTCAACCTATATGCCTATTCTATATTTAAGATATGACAAGCATAATTGTATGTATGCTAGAAATATTGTGGTGAATAAAACGGAAAAAACGTTTCCATCTTTCGGAATTTAGAACCTAGTGGCACACTCCATCTTTTCCAGATAAATCATGACTATTTAAGAGAAACACAGTGAGCAACTGCCTGGTAACTACCAATTAATGTTATGGCCCCATTATCATGCAATTAATAATTAAGAAAGTCGATATTAGCACCTTTGACACTTAAAAAGATGAAAAGTGTAGTTATTTTGTCCTACGAACTGATTCCCTTTCCTATTTTATGCTTTATTTTTCTTCATAGTTACTAATAGCCTGTGTGTGGGTGTTTATCTTATAAGTAAAACTTATTTATTTGCAAATGTTTATTTTCTACCAGAATGTACGATGCACTACAATATAAGAAATCAGGGATTTCTGTCTGTTTTATTCAGTGTTACATACAGATAAAATAAAAAGTTCTGACACAGAGTGAGTACTCAATAAATATTTGTTGACTAAATTAAATGGATGAACAAAATAGATTCCCAGGGAGCAAAGGGTTCCCTAGATATTCCCGAGGGTAACTGGAGTTGAAGAAGAAAAGGTCTCCATTTGGTATTAGGTGTAGCATATCTTTGTATTAACAGAAAAAAAAATCCTATGTGAAACTTTGTTGGAGGCTGTAATTAAAATATAATTAGGGTTGGAATTAAAGTATAATTGAAGTTGGAATTAAAGTATAATTGGGGTTGGAATTAAAGTATAATTCAATTAATACTGAATATATATGAAAATAAGAAAGTATATTTATTACTTTTAATGGAAATATGTTTATACCCTCCATTCTAATGTGGCCTGGTGAAAAATGGTTTCATGTATAAAAGTGATCATGAAACTTCTTTTGAACAGAAAACAGACCTAAAATTCACCCAGACACAAAGAAACAAGATATTTTCTTAAAATATGACTTGGTATGCAAAGACCAGGGCAATCTCTCCATATTTAGTTTTAAATCTCAATGGAAGGCAATTAATTTAAGGTGTATGAAAGGATAAGTCCATAAACATGTTTAATGAAGACTTTCCTATGCCAAGGATGGTGATTATACCAATTGCAAATGATAGATTTATGTTTTTAGCTTTTCCCTCACATATGCCAGCTGGCCTGGAATAGAAGAGTTTGAGTTAAAATACATTTCACCATTGTACTAAAAATATCATTTTGACTTGAACCTTAGGACTGAAAGGCCTAAGATAATAGTCTTACTTGTAATGCATACCTTTAGAGATAATATTTTAGACAGTTGCAAAATAGGACGAAAGAGATGACCCTGTAAAAAACATATAATGAATTCTTGACATTTCTGTAGTTTGGCTAAATCCAGTGTAAAAATGGTTTCAGGAAGTGAGATGTTTTATATAGTTTCATTTTATAAATAAGAATATGTGTGTTCTTTTAGTTTAAAAATCCCCAAATACAATGAGTATCATTCACACTGCTTTTGCCTGAGGAGGAAAACAAATTTTCATCTTGTTTTATTTTTTTATTTCAATAGTTTTTAATTCAGAAAATCAAGTTTTAAAAATTATGTTTATGCCTTGAGAATATCCTTAAGTATTTTTTAGAAAGCAGCCATAGTAAAGTAAAAAATAACTATGAGCAACAAGCTAAAAAAGAATTTTATTCATAAGCAATACAAATCTCTACGTGATGATACTAAGAATTTTTCAAACTCAAGGGAAAAAGTGACCCAAATCATTTCACAGGTGTCACATTTAGAGAAGAGATAGCATCATTTATTATCGAAGTATTACTAAATCAGTAAAAAGGACATTTTAAAATATCTAAGCCCTCTATATGTTTTAGACAATATTTATATTTCAATCTACAAAATAGTGAGTTATGTATTAATATTTGGAAAGCACAGGAACCCATGACCTGATGGGACTTCTTTCTATAATTCTAATTATTAAATTTAATTCATAAGAAAAATAAGTTGTAATTCTAAGGTGGTTCAATTTATAAGTGAATGATGTGAAAGAGTCAACACTGCTTTTACTAAGTTATACAAAAAAACTACTGACAGAGAAAAAATTCATAAGCCAATACATTTCACAACATATTTTTAATCAAAGAAAGATTAAAATACCAAACAATAGCCATTCAGACTAACCTTTTATTCATTAGTAGATTACACCCATTAATCCACATCACAGTTTTCTTATTTTGTCTCTGATAATTCTAGAATTTTTGTTTCTTATTAATATTGAATATTTAGTTGATGTTTAAAACAAATTCTTCAATTTGGTGAGACATTCACAAACACACACACATGTGGCTGGTCTTTTTAAGAGAATGCTGCTCAACTGAATCCATCTTTGCCAGGTAAACTACGACTCTCCCAGAGAGCCAAAACTAGCAACTGCCTAAAAACTACAACCACTCCTTTGCCTTCATCCCTATGTATATAATTTCTACCCTCTTACCAATATAGTTCTTTTTTAAAAAATTAGGATAATGCTGGGGAGTGTGAATGGGAAAGGGAAAAGAAAGAAGCATGGACTTTGGAAAAATTTGACACTGAAGCTACATTCATGCCTAACAGAGTTTTTAAAAAATGAAATAAAATAAAATAAAATAAGTCTTCAGATGGTAGAAAACCCAAGAGCTGTCTTGCCACACAATGATCAGAATAAGCACTAAGATTCTGGTGACTTCTTATAACACCTGTTCATAAATATCATTTAATCCTCATAGAGCTCTTTGAGGCAGACGCTTTGTCAGGACCTCTTTAAATATACAAGAGATTAATTTATCTCAACTCTGTATTATATATTTTAGATAAAATATTCTGACTCAAGATCACGAAGTGTAGTGGTTTGCAGTTTGAGGAATAGTGACAAGGACACTTCACCCACAACGTCTCAGAAGTCATGCTCAAATCGCATTTGGGCTTCTTTAAACTACATATACCACAAGTCTGCTCAGAGTCTGACAGAAAAGCTACTCCATCTAATTATATATTATTTATATTAAATTTCCCCTCGCCCAAATTAGGAAGATTATTTCATACATTTATTATACAGTTAGAATTTTTTTGTTGCCACCTACCTTATTTTGTGGGATCCTCTGACTTCCTGAATGATTTTTAAAATTAGCAAATATTACGGTTTATTATTTATCTTATAAAATTCTAAATTTTAAAAAATGCGTAATGTCATGTGTTCACCATTACAGTATCATACAGAAGGGTTTGATCATCCTAAATCTCCTCATGCTTCACATTTTCATTCCTCCGTTCATGAACACCTGCAATCATTGATATTTTAATGCCTCTATAATTTTGCTTTTTGCAGAATGTCATACAGTTGAAATCACACAATATGTAGCCTTTTTCAGACCAGCTTCCTTATCTTGGCATTATGTATCTGAGGTTCCTCCATATCTTTTCATTGTTTGATAGCTCATTTTTAAAATCACTGAATACACTTGATGATGTAACACAGTTTGTTTATCCGTTCACCTGTTAAAGACATCCTAGTTGTTTCCAATTTGGTTGTGAAGATGAATAAGGCTAAACATTCCTGTGCATGTTTTCATGTAATCATAGTTTTTAATTCAATTAGATAAATACCTAGGAGAGCTACATCATATGGTAAACCTATTTTCTTTCTTTGTAAGAAATAGTCAAATTCTCTTCCAAAATGGCTGTACAATTTCATATTCCCATCAGCAATTAGTAAGAGTTACTATTCTTCCACATTCTCATCAGCATTTGGTATTGTTAGTGTTTTGAATCTCAGCCATTCCAACAATTCTATTGTGGCATCTCATTGCTGTTTTAGCTCAAAATCCCCTAATCACAACTGACATCATCAAGCATCTTTGCATATTCTTGTTGCAGTTTGCCTTATCTTATTTAGTGAGGTGTTTACTGTAATCTTTTACCCATTTTTCAACTGGAATTTTTTATTTATAGCATTCTATTCTATAAATTTATCTCTAAGCACTGCTTTTACTTTATCCCACTAATTTTGTATTTTTATTCATTTTTAGTACAAAATACTTGTTGATTTCTCTTGAAACTTCTTTTTTGACCCATGTGTTACTAGAAGTATGATGTTTGATCTCTATTTTTAAAATATTCAGCTCTATTTCTGTTACTGACTTCTAGTTTAATTCCTTGTAGTCTGTGAATATACATTCTATGAGTTTTATTCTTCATTTTTTTCTTTAGAGTGTATTTTAGGGTCCAGAATGTGGGTTCTCTTGGTGGAGGGTCCATGTGAGCTAAGAAGGCATCATATCATATTGGTTGAAATATTCCATTCTATCAATTAGATATGTTTGATTGATGATTGCGTTCCATTCAACTGTGTCCTACTAATTTTCTGCCTGAGTTATCTGGCTGTTACTGAAAGAGAGGACTCAATTCTTCATCTGTAATAGTGAATTTGTCTATTTCTTCTTATATATCTATCAGTTTTTCATCATATATTTTGACACTGTGTTGTTAGGGGCATACACATTAAATTTTGTTTTGTACTTTTGGAAACTTAACCTCTGTAACATTATGTAATGACCCTCTATTTCTGTCTATTTTATTTGCTCTAAAGCTTGCTTTGTCTGAAATTAATATAGCTACTCTAGCTTTCTTTCACTTATAATTAGCACAATACATGTTTCCATTCCTTTACTTTTAGCCTATCTGTGTCTTTATATCTAAAGGGAAATTTTGTAGACAATGCATAGGTATTTTTTTTAAATAGTCTGACATTCACTATTATTTAATTTGAACATTTAGGCCACTCCAAAAGTGCTTATCAACCACTTTTTAAAGTGTCTTTTTATACAGCTGGAATTATATCTACTGTATTTGTAACAGTTTATTTTGTGCATTTTTCTTTGCCATTTTCAGTTTTCAGATTTTTCTTATTTTTCTAGTTTTATTGAGAATCTTACATTATTCAATTTTGTCTCACCTCAATGAAATAAATTTTATTTCCTTAAAAAATGTTTTAGTGATTGCCCTAGATTTTGAAATGTACATTTTACAACTAATCGGAATTCATTTTCAAGTAACCCTATACTTTTTTTGAGTAGTGTAAGTACCTTCTAACAGAGTAGTCCTAATTTCTCCCTCCCATTGTTAGTGGTGGTGAATCTGTACACATCTGCAGCAACCTCAATTCTTGCTGGTCACTCAGACAAAAGAATTGGCCTGGGGGGGAATAAGGCAGAAGGGGAGACCCAGGCAAGTTTTGGAGCAGGAGTAAAATTTTATTAAAAAGCTTTAGAGCAGAAATGAAAAGAAGTACAACTGGAAGACAGCCAAACAGGTGACTTGAGAAATCAAGTGTGTGATTTGACCTTTGACTTGGAGTTTTATAAGTTGGCATGCATCTGAGGTCTTGGGTCTCTTCTACCCTGATTCTTCTCTTTGGGTTGGCTGTCTGCATGTGCAGTGGCCTGCAGCACTTGGACGGGGCCACATGCGCAGTGTATTACTGCAGTTGTATGCATGCTCACTTGAGGCATTCTTCCCTTACTAGTCAAGTGTTCCTATAAAGTCATATACCAGTTAAACTCTGCCATTTTGCCTCCTAGCATGCATGCTTGAGCCCACTTGCCCAACTTCTGAGATCTCATTGGGAAGCTGATCAACAGTTTCAGGTTTTTCTAGCTATTGGTGCCTTTCTCTGGCACAGGCTGCTACCAATTATTATTTAAGAGAGACAGTTAAGTGCCTAACTATCATCTGATGGTCACCTGACATTCCTGCTGGTAAGGGAGGCCCTCTCCTGTCCTATTCATGTCTGACTAACTACCTACTGCAGCAACTCTCTTGTAATATTGATGGCACTTACTTACTTATTTGTATAACATTATGACTTTGAACAAATAGTTATCTATTAATAGATATTAATAGATATTTTATTGTAGATATCTATTGTAGATAACTATTACAGGTCTATTAGATCTATAACAACTATTTATAGATCTATTTTATATAACTATAATAATAACTATGTACAGATCTATTACACAACTAGCTAGATTTATTCCTTTTCACAATTTGTCATAAAACATAGGAAAACAACATTTTATTTTACCGATATTCATTGCTTCTCAGATGCTCTTTCTTAATGGAGCTCCAATTTTGTATATAATTTTCCTTCTTTCTGAAGAACTTCTTGTAATGTCTCTTTCAGGTAGTTTTTACTAAACCTATTAGTAAAAAATATTTCCTCAGGTTTTGTGTTTCTGAGAAAGTATTTATTTCTGCTTCACTTTGGAATGATCATTTTGGTGAATAAATTATTCTTAGTTGGAAGTTTTTTTCAGCATGTGAATATTTCACTTTACTCTTTTCTTGCTTCTATTGTTTCCAAAGAGAAGTTTGATGTAGTTCCTCCCTTGTGTCTATCTTGTTTCTTTTTCTTTATATGAATGCCAAGGTGTATATTTTTTGGTCTTTATTTGCTTAGTGTTTTCTGGGTCTGTGTTTTAGTATCTGTCAATAAATAAAAAAAAAATCAGTTATTACTATTTCAAACATTTATTGTGCTCCTTTCTCTCTTTCTTCCCTAGTATTTCAATTGCACATATATTACTCCTTTGTAATTATCCTACAGTGCTTGGATATTCTATTATGTCATTAACTTTTTTTTCCTGTTCATTTCTGTTTGAAAAGTTTCTATTGACATAATTTCAAGCTCATTGACTCTTTTTCTCAGATGTGTCCAGTCTACTTACAAACCCACCAAAAGTCATTTTACATTTCTTTTGCTATCCTTTTGATTTTTGGCATTTCCTTTAGATAATTTCCCAATGTTTCTATTCTCTGCTTACATTACCCATACCTTCTTATATCTTTCCACTTTTTTCCATTAGATCCCATAAATTATTGATGAATACTGTATTAGTCTGTTCTCATACTGCTAATAAAGACATACCTGAGACTGAGTAATTTATAAAGGAAAGTGGTTTAATTGGCTCACAGTTCCACTTGGCTGGGGAGGCCTCACAATTGTAACGGAAGGCAAAGGAGAAGCAAAGTAACATCTTACATGGTGACAGGAAAGAGAGAGAGCATGGACAGGGGAACTCCTTTTTATAAAACCATCAGATCTTGTAAGACTTATTCACTATCATGAGAACAGCATAGGAAAGACCTACCTCCATGATTTAATTAATCCCACTGGCTCTCTTCTATAATGGGGGGAATTGGGAATTGTGGAAAGTACAATTAGAAATTTGAGTGGGAACACAACCATAGCATATCATTCTGCCCCTGGCCCCTTCCAAATCTAACGTCCTTTTCCCATTTTAAAACCAATCATGCCTTCCCAACAGTCCCCAGAAGTCTTAACTCATTTTAGCATTAATTGAAAAGTCCACAGTCTAAAGTCTCATCTGAGACAAGACAAGACCCTTCTGCCTATGAGCCTGTAAAGTCAAAAACTAGTTACTTCCTACATACAATGGGGGTACAAGCATTGGGTAAACACACCCATTCTAAATGGGATAAATTGGGCTAAACAAAGGGGCTACAAGCCCTATGCAAGCTCAAAAATCCAACAGGGCAGTCATATAGTAAAGCTCTGAAATGATCTCTTTTGACTCCAGGTCCCACATCCAGGTCATACTGATGCAAGATGTGGTGGGCTCCCATGGCCTTGGGCAGCTCCGCCCCTGTGACTTTGCATGGTACATCTCTGCTCCTGGTTAATTTCATGGGCTGGCATTGAGTGCCTGCAGCTTTTCCAGGAATATGGTGCAAGTTGTTGGTAGATCTACCATCCTGGAGTTTGGAGGATGGTGACCCTCTTCCCACAGCTCCACTAAGTAGTGCCCCAGTGGAGACTCTGTGTGGGGTTTGCATCCCTTCTGCACTACCCTATTAGAGGTTTTCCAGGAGGGCTCTGCCCCTACAGCACACCTCTCTCTGTACATCCAGGCAATTCTATACATTCTCTGAAATCTAGGCAGAGGTTTCCAAACCTCAATTCTTGACTTCTGTGTACCAGCAGGCCCAATGCCATGTACTAGCTGCTAAGGCTTGGGGCTTGCACCCTCTGAATCGAGCTGTACATTGGTCCCTTTCAGTCAGGACTGGGAAGCAGGGCACCAAGTCCCTAGCCTGCACAGAGCAGGAGGGCCCTGGGTCCAGCCCAGGAAACCATTTTTCCCTCCTAGGCCTCTGGATCTATGAAGGGAGGAACTGTTGCAAAGTTCTCTGCCGTGCCCTGGACACATTTTTCCCATTGTCTTGGCAATTAGCATTTAGTTTCTTGTTACTTATGCAAATTTCTGTAGCCAGCTTGAATTTCTCCCCAGAAAATCATGTTTTCTTCACTACTGCATTATCAGGCTGCAAATTTTTTAAACTTTTATGCTTTGTCACCTCTTGAATGCTTTGCTGCTTAAGCATTTCTTCTGCCAGATGCCCTAAATCATCTCTCTTAAGTTCAAAGTTCTACAGATCTCTAGAGCAGGGGCAAAATGTCGTGTCTCTTTGTATAGCAAGAGTGACCTTTACTTCAGTTTCCAACAAGTTTCTCATCTCCATCTGACACCAGCTCAGCCTGGACCTTATTGTCCATATCACGATCAGCATTTTGATTAAAGCCATTCAACAAGTCTGTAGAAAGTTCCAAACTTTCCCACATCGTCTTGTCTTCTGAGTCCTACAAGTCTTTAGGAAGTTCCAAACTTTCCCACATTTTTCTATCTTCTTCTGAGCCCTCCAAACTGCTCTAACTTCTGACTGTTATCCAGTTCCAAATTCATTTGCACATTTTCAGGTATCTTTACAGCAGCTCCCTACTATCTGGTACCAAGTTACTGAATTAGTTTGTTCTCATACTGCTAATAAAGACATACCCAAGACTGGGTAATTTATAAAGGAAAGAGGTTTAATTGACTGACAGTTCCACATTGCTGGAGAGGCCTCAAAATCATGGTGGAAGGCAAGTAAGGAGTAAGGTCACATCTTCCATGGCTGTAGGCGAGAGAGAGCATTTGTAGGGGAACTTCCCTTTACATAACCATCAGATATCATGAGACTTATTCACTATCATGAAAACAGCATGGGAAAGACCTGCCCTCGTGATTCAATTACCTCTTACCAGCTCCCTCCAAAGACAAGTAGAAATTACGAGAGCTACAATTTAAGATTTGGGTGGGGACAAAGCCAAAACATAAACAAACGATCAAACTCTGTAAAAGATTTAGAGAGTTATATTCTGAGCAAATATGAGTAATCATGGCAGAGGACCATCTCAAGAGGTCCTAAGACAGTGTGCCTGAGGCAGTGAGGTTACCATTTGGTTTCATATATTTTAAGAAGACAGAAATTATAGACAAATACTTAAATTAATACATATATGATATACATTGGTTCAGCATAAAGAGGCAGGATATCTTGAAGTTGATAAGAGTGGTGGTGGGCAGGACAGAATTAAAACTCATAGGGGGATTCAAACATTTTCAGATTACTAATTGATTAAAAGAGTTAAGATTTCTAAAGACTTGTCATTAGAAGGAATGCTTGAGTTAAAGAGGGCTGTGAAGGCCAAGGTTCTTGTTATGCAGATGAAGGCTCCAGGTAGCAGTCTTCAGAGAGAATAAACATAAACGTCTCTTTTCAGATCTTAAAGGTGTCTGATTTATCTCTCTCTGATCCAGGAAAGAACTAGAAAAGGAAATCCTGGCTGCATTAATGAAGATTCTCTACAGATACTTATTTCCTTCACAATAGACAGCTTTGCAGGAACATTTCAAAATATGTCAAAAAATATTCTTTGGGTTAAAATATTTTTATTTTCTTCAGGGTCTGCTATCTCTTATGTGATGCTATACCAGAATCAGATTGTAAATTGGTATCTTATGGCCACAAAAAGTCTGTTTTGTCAGTTTTATGATCTTTATTTTAGTGTTAATGCTTGTAAGTTGTGCATAAATTCCAAAATAGAGGGGATATGTCAAAGTGTGCCCAGCCTCCCTTCCCATCATGACCAGGAATTTAGTTTTATAGGTTTCTGTGGGGTCTGTTGGTCAAGAGGGGATCCATTTAGTCAGTTGAGGGGCTTAGGATTCTATATTTAGTTTACATTCTTAATCATAGTAATTTTAGATTCCTTATATGACAATTCTAAAGTCTGTGTCAAATCTGAGTTTATGCTTGATTTTTCAGTTTTCTCTTGCCTTAGCATGCCTTGTAATTCTTTGTTGAAAGCCATACAAGATGTATCAGTTACAGAAAATGTCCTTTAGTGTGGCTTTTATGATAATCTTGCTAGAAGGTAGTCTGTGAATAATGTTTGCTGTATTCTGTTGGTACTAGTGCTAGAGGCTTCAGTTTCCTTTAGTATTCTTGTTATCCCCTCTCTGCCTCCCTGCACACTCACCCCCAACTTTGGAAAGTTGGAAAGGTTTCCAAGGCTAGAAGTTGGTGTCTTGGCCGGGCGCGGTGGCTCAAGCCTGTAATCCCAGCACTTTGGGAGGCCGAGACGGGTGGATCACGAGGTCAGGACATCGAGACCATCCTGGCTAACACGGTGAAACCCCGTCTCTACTAAAAATACAAAAACTAGCCGGGCGAGGTGGCGGGCGCCTGTAGTCCCAGCTACTGGGGAGGCTGAGGCAGGAGAATGGCGTAAACCCGGGAGGCGGAGCTTGCAATGAGCTGAGATCCGGCCACTGCATTCCAGTCCGGGTGACAGAGTGAGACTCCGCCTCAAAAAAAAAAAAAAAAAAAAGAAGTTGGTGTCTTATTGCCACATAGAGAGTCTGTTTTGTCAGTCTTGTAATCTTTCTTAAAGATCCTTATGATTCTAAAGATCGTAAGACTGACAAATAAATAGATGGAAGTTTCAGCTTTTACAACTGTAATTCATTGTGATTTTATTGGTTTCCTGTTGATGTGATGGTAAGGTGTGGGGAAAAAAAGTGTTTAATAATCTTGTGATTAAATCTCAATCTTTTAGTGGGACTGAGTTGTTGGACTGTGACCTTCACAACCTTTTATTTTTATTTTTTGCCTTTTTCTATCTCTCAGTAGAAAGAATGATGAAAGGCTGGGAGGATTTAGGGACTGGAGTTTGTTAATTGCCCTCTCTGCAGGTCAGATACGTTTCTGAGAAAATAGTTTTCCTTGCAGTGCTGTCTTTGTTATGGAGAAAATTATTTAGCTGTATTTCAAAGGGGTTATTTTTTCCCTGTTCTGCCAAAAATATAAGGGTATTTTTCTTTGATCTTCATCATGAGAACTTGGTGTTTTTCTTGAAGGTAAAACTCACAAAAGTATGCTCCTACCACCTCAACCCTATGACTGGGTGACTAGGAGTTTCTCACTCTCAAGCTACACTTAGCTTCCAGCAATTCATCAAAATTATCATGTAAGTGTTCTTATGAGCATATGGCTCCAGCAGCTTCTGGCCCAAATAATCTGATGGCAAATATGCTCATCTTTATTCACCTGTCACTAGCTTTTAGGACGATGGTTTTGCACTGTGACCTCAATTCTCTGATGCTTCTCTATTAAGTCATTGATTATTGGTTTGTTAAACATTTTCCTTGTTTATGTTTTTATTATTATTTTATTATTTATTACTTCTTTCTCTTGAAATTGTTTTCTGTGATCTTAGTAGCACACTATAAACATAATTTTCTCCCTGGTTTTCCCTCTAATTCGCAATAATTGAATATTACCTCTCTGTGTTTTATTATTATAATAAACACTAACTGTATTCTCTATTGTCCTTTGTGTTCACTTAGCAAACTTTAACTGGAAAGCTCATTTATGCTGCTGTCTTCAGTGATCACCTATAGAATTATGCCATGGAACTATTTTGTTTGGTCTAGACATCTTCCAAAGTTCTAGATGTGTGGATCCATCTATTTACTGAGCGACCAGACACCGAGGCATAAAATTATTGAAAACTGATTACTGAGGAGTACTCTCAAGAGAAAACCTGGTTAAATGTACATATTGCTCAGTGACCTTCCCCTCTTGCAGGAGTGAGCTCCTCTCCAGTTTCTGCCTGCTTTTGTTGTTCTCCAGTGTCTTCAAGAAGGTATCATCATTATAGTTATAGCTTATCTTAGTATCGATGGAAGGTTAATCTGACATAATGTTTTCTTTCATTATCAGAACTATACCTATTCTGAACGAAATTAAACCCTCAAAATGTATTCAAATTTATCTCTGTAGTTCACTACCTAAACCATTGTTAAACTGACACTGAGCACAATGCATTTACTATCTAGGGAACAGTTTCCCAAGTAAAGACTTTTTTTTTTTTTTTTTTTTTTTTTTACAACAACATATATAATTGAATAGGGCAACAAATGTACATAATTACTGAAGACACAAATTATTTTCTGAATTCTATCCCTGACCTTATAACCCACTTTGAGTGAAAAAAAAAAGTTTAACAATACAAATGTCAATGTGCGTATTTGATAGATTTATATAAGAAAAGAAGAAAATGTTATGAATAGACATAAATATGCTTGGCCATATAGTAATATATTTTAAATTATTTTTGAAACTATTTAAGTAGACTCCAAGGCACTCAGCTTAAAAAATAAAAATAAAAAATAAAAACAAACCTAAGAAAAGATTCAATAGATACAATTTTTCAACACCACATTCTGGCTATTTGAGATTAAGAGATTCTGTTTTAGGTAGCCTGTATTGTAGATGGATAAGAAGAGTGGCAGGCACCCCATTTCTTTATAGTAAGGACTGTCATGTACCTGCTGTAAGTATTCAGTAGTTTGTTTTCTCAATATTTACTTCAACAGAGTATCTTTTTTCTTTTGTCAGGGAAAAAGGTTTGCATTGGCTTCATATATTTTATCTTTTTTTTTTTTTTTTTTTTTTTTCAGTCTTTACCCTTCTGTCTTATTGGGTTCCTAGGCTCTCTGGAAAGTCAATACCATAGCACTAAACAGGAAGAATTAGGGGAGGATGACAAGACATACATAGGTTTTAGTATTTAACAACACATTGATCAACACGTTGACCAAATACACTAATTATTTTAAAATGAATTGCCTTAATTAGTAGAGAAATATGGTTATGTGTCTCATAATGGGTTGTTTTGTACTTAAGGAATGTTAATATAGTTGCTAAATTGCTTTGCTCTTTAAAAGTGTTTTTGGAGCTCAATGTAATTAAAACACTTTTTTTTGTTGTTTTTGTTGTTGTTTTTTACAAGTTCTCACTCTGTAGTCCAGGCGGGAATGTAGTGGCAGGATCACGGCTCACTGCAGCCTCAGCCCCCTCAGGCTTGGGTGATCCTCACACCTCAGCCTCCTGAGTAGCTAAGGCTCCAGGCATGCACTACTCACACCTGACTAATTTTTATATTTTTAGTAGAGACAGAGTTTTGTCATGTTGCCCAGGCTGATCTCAAACTCGGGGTCAAGAGATCTGCCCGCCTTGGCCTCCCAAAGCGCTAGGATTACAGACGTGAGCCACTGCATCACCTTTTTGATGTTCAGTTTATCAGCATGCGAAAAGATAACCAGGCTAACGTTCTGCTACGTCCTCATCCCCACATGTTACCTGTTATTGGAAGGTTGAAATGTATGTAATTAGACAAAACTTTTATTCTTCAAACAGTGACAAGTCTAAAATACGTGAATATTTCCTTGAGAGATAAAACATTGATTTAAAGTCACAATATATACATTAACAATATTAATTAACAATATTAAGAGTTTTTTTTATTAAAATAGGAACAAGGGTACTAGCTACCTATAATTATGAAAATAGTAAACAAAAAAAACTTGGAGATCAGTTCATATTTTACCTAAAATTGTAAAGATCTAATATTTTTGACTTTGTTATCTTATTTAATTCTTATAATAATCATAAAAGACAGGAATTCATTTTCCTATTTTACATTTGGGAATATGGAGACCTAGTAGAGTGAAGAATTATTTCAAAGGCAGTGAAGCAGGGGTTGAACTCAGATCAGATTCTGAAGTTCATGCTCTTTACATGATATATTCTGAAGGCTTTTGGTATAGTGTGTAATAATTTTAAAAAATATATTAGTAATCTTTAATTATAAATATTAACTAATTATATAGTTTATTCCACTGGGATATTTATTTTAGAAACTTTTTTGTGACTTTGATAAAGTCTGAAAACTATTAAATTTATTATTATACTGTATTTGTTTACAGCTTTGCAATGCTGATGAATATTCTCACCATATATAGGCTACTGTCTTTCCTTTTTAATTTACTTTTTATTTCAGAAGTAATTAAGGTTGTAAAGAGTAATTAAGGTTGTAAAGAGTACAAAAATTCCTATATACCCTACATGCAGTTTTTTTGTATTGTTAACAGGTAGCATTAGTATGGAACATTTGTCAAAATTATCGAGGCAATATTGATATATTTTTACAGCAATTACTTTATTCATATTTTCTTAATTTTTACTTAATACTCTCTTTTTTATTCTAATGTCCCACTGTTAAACTACAGTATACTTGTCACGTCTTAAGCTATTCTTGAATGTTACTGTTTCTCAGACTTTTTTTTTTTTCTCTGTAGATACATTGACTGGTACAGATTTTCTTTGTTTTTGATGACCTAAAACTTTTGGAAGAGAGTTGATCAGGTATTTTGTAGACTGTCTCTCAATTTGTTATCGTCTGATTATTAGTAGAATGGAGTTAAACGTTTTGTGGAGGCAGACTACAGAGGTGAAATAATATCTTCACATCATATGAAGGGCACACACTGTCAACATGACTTATTACTGTTGATGCAAATCTTGATCCTGGCTGAGGTAGTGTTTATCAGGTTTATGCGTTGTGAAGTTACTGTCTTTGCCCTGCCTTCCATACTGTACCCTTTGGAAGAAAGTCACTATTCACAGCTACAGTTAAGGGTCGGAGGGCTGTGCTCAGTCTTTTTTAGGGTAAAGAATCTACATAAGTTATTTGATATTCTTATGTGCAGTAAATTTTTTTTTCTATTCTTCCTTATTTATTTATTCATTTATTCATTTTTCTGTATAGATATTTATTAAATATTGAGTTATAATCCAAGATTCCATCATTTATTTTGTTGCTCAAATTATTCCAATTTTGGACATTGGGAGCTTGTTTATTTGGCTTCTGTAACCTTCGACATTCCATCATTGTGGTTTTTTATGGAGCATTTTCTTATTTTCCAGCACTGCAAGGTGGTGCACACTAATTTTTCTTTCTTTTTTCTTTTTTTAGATTTGGGTTTAGCAGTGTGCTTGGATAAAAGAAATGAAGCAAGGTAGGAAGGAAGAAAGGAGGGAAATCTACATTCATTTTTCATATTCCCTGGTCCAGTCCGGGAAACAACTATTTATCCAAAGGGCTGCGGTTCTATCTAATGGAGAATGGTATTAGAAACTAAGATCTGGTATAAAAATAAGATCTGGTATAAAAAATGACAGCTTTCAAACAGAAAATAATAAAAAAGCAAAGAGATAGAATATGCCAGAATTGCTAAAAATAATTTTGTAATTATTTGTTTGAAAGTAAATATTTACATTTTAAAGGGATTTTATGATATTATTATCATAAATGAACAAGCATTCATAGTATTAAATTTTTCTAAAGAGACATGATATATCTGTTAACCACAAATATGTCACATGTCAAGTACTAGTCCAGATGTTTGGAATTTTTCTCTCTCCTTCATGTCTCACTTTGTCTCTTCCTGTCACTCTTTTTCTGTCTCTTTCTCTCATTCTCTCTCTCTCTCAAACACACATATGCACACACACACACACACATACACAATCACATATACACAAAAAAATCTTTGTGACAAAAGACAAAAGGAATGATTACAAAGCTTTTATAATCTATTCAAGGATGTGAGCATAATTTTAATATATTTATTACATAGCAAGTAAAGAGTGGTGACAATCTGATTTACATTATGAGGAGTGATATGAAGGGTCACAACAATGGCACAAAGAGCACTCAGCTGGCAGGTGCATGTATGCCAATCTTATGACTTAAAACAACAGTAACCATAAGTATATCTGAATATTGTTTTAGTAATAATGCTAGTTTCTAATAACTGCATTGACACATGATGACACACACTTAATTCTTCTAAATTATGAGTTGATATTCTTAAATGATCAGGTGAACTATTTAGGGGAAATGTTAATGCTAAAATGGAATAAAATTTCCAGGTAAAAAGGATTATGCAAAGCTTGATCCAAATAGTGCATTTGATTTTAATTAGTGAAATAATCTGAAATAGTGTTTTTTAAACATTTTTTGACATAGATAACTAATCTAAAACAAGTATTTTTAAAATTGTGGTGTTTTAATGATCAAATGTTGGTCATAAAACTATCTTAATTTATAAAATAGTCAAATTCAAACATCAGGCCAATATCCTTGAGGAATATAGATGCAAACTAAAATCCTCGACAAAATACTGATAAACTAAACTCAGTAGCACATCAAAAAGCTAATCCATTACAATCAGGTAGGCTTTATTCCTTGGAGGCAAGTTTGGTGCAACATATGCAAATCAATAAGTATGATTCATCATATAAACAGAACTAAAACCAAAAACCACACAATTAGCTCAATAGATAAAGAAATGTCTTTCTCTAACATTCAACATCTTTCTGTAGTAAAAACCCTCAATAACTAGGCATTGAAGAATGATACCTCAAAATAATAGGAGCCATCTATGAAAAACTCACAGCTAACATCATACTGAATGGGCAAAGACTAAAAGCATTCCCCCTGAAAACCAGAACAAAATAAGAATGTCCTCTATCACCACTCCTGTTCAGCATAATACTGGAAGTCCTGGCCAGATCAATCAGGCAAGAGAACAAATAAAAGGCACCAAATAGGAAGAGAGGAAGTCAAACTATCCCTGTTTGCAGATGACACGATTCAATTCTATATCTAGACAAACCTATAGTCTTTACTCAAAAGCTCTTTGATCTGAAAGAAAAAAAAAAAAAAAAAAGACGACAACATAAAACCTTCAGCAAAGGTTCAGAATACAAAACCAACACACAGAAATCAGTAGTATTCCTATAAACCAATGACATCCACACTGAGACCAAATCAGGAACTCAATTTAATTCACAATTGTCACGAAAAGAATGAAATATGTAGGAATACAGCTGCTCAGAGAGGTGAAAGATTTCTACAATGAGAATTATAAACCACTGCTGAAAGAAATCAGAGACAACAATACAAATGGGAAAACATTCCATGCTCTTTCATAGGAAGAATGAATATTGTTAAAATGGCCACATGGCCCAAAGCAGTTTATGGATCCAATGCTATTCCTATCAAACTAAAAATTATATTATTCACAGAATTAGAAAAAAAACTATTTTAAAATTCATATGGAACCAAAAAAGAGCCCAAATAGCCAAGACAATGCCAAGTGAAAAATAACACAGCTAGAGACATCATGTTAACTGACTTCAAACTATATTACAAGGCTACAGTAATCAAAAGAGAATGGACTTGTAGAAAAATAGACAGAGCAATGGAACAGACTAGAGAGTCCAGAAATATTGCTGCCCACCTATAACCAATTGATCTCTGACAAAGTCAACAAAAACCAGCAATGGGGAAAGGACTTCTATTTCAATAAATTTTGCTGAAATAACCTGCTAGCCATATGCAGAAGTTTGAAGTTGAACCCCTTCCTTACACTATACAAAAAAATCAACTCAAGATGTATAAAAGACTTAAATGTAAAACTTAAAATAAAAACCCTGGAAAATAACCTAGGAAACACCATTCTGGATATAGGACTGGGCAAAGATTTTATGACAAAGTTGCCAAAAGTAATTGCAACAAAAACAAAAATTAACAAATGATACCTAATTAAACTAAAGAGCTTTTGAACAAGCACACACTAAACTATCAATACAGTAATCAGACAACCTACAGAAGGGGAGAAAATATTTGCACACTACCAGTCCCACAAAGGTCTAATATCCAGAAGGTATAAGAAACAAGTTCACAAGCAAAAAACAAACAACTCCATTAGAAAGTAGGCAAAGGACATAAACAGACATTTTTCAAAAGAAGACACACATGTAGCCAGTAAGCATATATAAAAAAAAAAAGAAAAGCTCAACATTATGAATCATTCAAGAAATGGAAATCAAAACCACACTGACATAGCATTTCACAACAGTCAGATGGCTATTATCAAAGAGTCAACAGCAACAACAACAACAAAAACGGGTGCTGATGGAGTTGCAGAGTAAAGGGAATACACACAGTGCTGGTGGTAGTGTAAATTGGGGTAGCCATTGTGGAACTCAGCATGATGTTTCCTCAAAGAACCTGAAACTTGATCCAGCAATCCCATTACTGGGTGTTATGATGGTTAATATTGAGAGTCATTTTGATTGGATTGAAGGATGTAAAGTATTGTTCCTGAGTCTGTCTGCGAGAGTGTTGCCAAAGGAGATTAACATTTGAGTCAGTAGACTGGAAGAGGCAGACCCACCCTCAACCTGGGTGGGCACCATCTAATCTATTACCAGGACGGCTGGCATACAAGCAGGCAGAGAAACATGGAAGGACTAGACTGGCTAAGTCTTCTTGCCTCCATCTTTCTCCCGTGTTGGATGCTTCCTGCCTTCAAACATCTGACTCCAAGTCCTTCAGTTTTTGGACTATTGGACCTGTTTGCCAGGGGCTCTCAGGCCTTTAGCCACTAACTGAAGCTTGTACTGTCGGCTTCCCTACTTTTGAGGATTTGGGACTAGGACTGACTTCCTTGCTCCTCAGCTTGCAGACGGCCTATTGTGGGACTTCACCTTGTGATTGTGTGAGTCAATACTCCTTAATAAACTCTCTTTCGTATATACATCAATCCTATTATTCCTGTCTCTCTACAGAACCCTATTACAGGTATATACCCAAAAGAATATAAATTCCTCTATCATAAAGACATATGCTCACATATGTTCATTGCAGCACTATTCGCAATAGCAAAAACATGGAATCAACCTAAATGCCCATTAACGATAAAGTGGATAAAGAGAATGTGGTACATATGCATCATGGAATACTACGTAGCCATAAAAATAAACAAGATCATGTCTTTTGTAGAAACATGGTTGGAGCTGGAGGCCATTATCCTTAGCAAACTAATACAGGAACAGAAAACCAAATACCATATGTTCTCACTTATAAGTGAGAGCTAACCAATTAGAACACGAGGATACAAAGAGGAGAGCAACAGATCTCTGGGTCTACTTGAGGGTGGAGGATGGGAGGAGGGAGAGGAGCGGAAAAACTGTCTACTGAGCATTATGTTATTAACTGAGTGTGAATTAATCTGCACACCAAACCCCCATGACACACCATTTGTCTATATAACAAACTTGCAAATGTATCCCTGAACCTAAAATAAGAATTATAATTTTAAAAACTAAAAATAACAAAATTGTCAAATTCTACTTTAATTTCTTTACCTCTCACTTTTTAATACACAACTTTTTTTCCTGAAATTTAATATGCTTATTATTTTTTCTGTTATGTTAGAGAAAACTAAAATGTAATATTAAAGCAATCTTGATAAAGCAATTTTTAGACATTTCTCAATTTTGCAAAAGGAAATAATGACTTCAATATTAAAATTGATTTAAAATTATAAAGCAAGTTTTTATCTTTAAATATTAAAAAAACTATAAGTAGCTTACTGATTTGTAATTAAAATTTAGTAAAACCACAACGGCTATAAAACAAAATGACAAAAATCTTTGAGCAAAGAATTACTAATCTATTAAGAAACTTACGTTTTTCATACTGTGGTATTGGATTATTGTTACTGGATACACAATAATTTCCATTTTTTTTTCTGTTTGCTTTAGCTTTAGCCAATGGTAATAAAATACTTGGTACTATTTGGTTGTTTTTCTTCTGTTTCAACTGAAAATATTATTTAGAGACCTCATGTAGCCAACTCAAAACATTCATTTCTATATTTATTTCTTCTTTTATGTTGGTCTTATACCAGCATTTGAAATGAAATTTTCCAGTTTGCTGCCTTTTATAAACCATGTTTCCACCATCTACACATTATTTTACTAAGGGAAATAAGTATAGAAAATAGAAGTAAGTATTTTCTTATGAACTATGATTTCTACTCTAGTTATAGAGACTACAGGTGAGATTTTATTGATGTCAGGGAAATGCTTCACTTAAATAAGGATTATATATTATGTGTAAATGAATTGTAAAGCCACTTGGAAGGCTTATTAGGTTAGGTGAATAGGTAATTCAAAATGGAATTTATTTCTAATTTCAACTTTATTTATAGATTGTTAAATAGATGAATGTTAAAACTAAAATGATATCAGGGATCACTTAGTTCAATCTCCACAAATTAGATATTTAAGATCTATAAATGTCCTAATTTACAGAAAGCTGTACAACCAGTAAGTGACAGGTGTAACATAAGCCCTCTGCCTCCTGAGTTTCAGGGAAATTTAGTTTCCATTGAAATATGCTGCATTCTCAGTTGTTATTACATGAGTGTAAGGCATTGACTGTGTTGAATACTTCATTTATAAAATGTTTATGAAGTTTTTAGTCCTATTCAAATGTTTATCTAATTGGATTCTAGTGTAAAACGTGTCTAGGGACTATGACAAATTGTAGTCCTTGGAATCAGGCAAAACTATTTTGAGCTAGTTACTAGCCAGCTGTGCACTTTTGTCAAAACTCTTAGCTTCTACGGCCGCTATACAAGACTGCTGTGGGGATTATATGTCACCTAATGAGTTTCCTGGCCTGTTTTAAGTCATTAACAAATAATAACAATCAGTTGCAGTTATGTTGCTTGTGAAATTTTAAGATTTATTCTCGTGATTTAAGTCCATTTATAATCCATGGCAGGACAACAATTATTTTAAATTAAATAGTATTAGAAAAATGCAGAGCGATTACAAATGCTTCATCTAGGGATTTATGTCAAGGCTGAGTTGTAACAATACCAACACTTTCTTCCACAAAGTAGTCTTTTTATCTGTAAACTAAACAAATGACTACTGAGATTTTTATCTCTAAAACTCATAAATGATATCAGGGATCACTTAGTTCAATCTCCACAAATTAGATATTTAAGATCTAAAAATGTCCTAATTTACAAAAAGCTGTACAACCAGTAAGTGACAGATGTAACATGAGACCTCGGCCTCCTGAGTTTTGGGGAAATTTAGTTTCCACTGAAATACGCTGTATTCTCATGTTTCCATAAATAAGCTTAAGCATGTATCATTACAAGAACAAAAACAGCCAGAATATGTAAAATACAGTATATGCTTTGGGGAAGTAATACTTTAAATCAGACTTTTGTATAAAAGTAAAAGATTTCAACTTAATGGTAAAATAAATCATTTTAATTTTTAAAATTATTATACATCATATTACTCGAGACAATTTAATTGATGAGAAAATTAAAATTGATATTTAAATGTAAAAATAGTACTAATTATTTTAATTTATTTTCATACTTATATTTATAATACAATCAGCAATATAACTATAATCCCTGTGATCTTGGGCATGTCACTAGTATTTTTAGGTATTAGAAAATGAAAATAATGACTATGTTGTAAAAGTTCTAGGGAAACTGTCATCACACATGTACAACGGACGTCTAAAATGAAAAGCCAGTTGGCCATATGTATCTACCACATTACTAGTTAGTAGCCTTACCTTATGTCCAAATGATAATTCTACTTCTAGAGAATTCCATGGAGGAAGAAACGAATAAATATATACTAGGATAACTATCACATTTTTTATTGATTAGAGTAAAAAATAAGAAATAACAAATATTCAAAGTAGGAAATTTGTCAAATAATTTATACTACATTATTATAATTAAATATAGTAATCATTTTTGAGAAATATGTTATAGCATAAAAAATGAGGAATATATTACTATATAAATGATAAAAAATTTAATTGCCAACTTAAAAGTTTTATTA